>NW_025729095.1:0-314914 GCF_021461385.2 Schistocerca piceifrons
ATGTGCAGTGGGATTTTTGTGAATTCGGCGCAAGGCTGATCTTTGCGACATAGGTTTGAGAATCTTATGGGAACACTTGTACTGTTTCTAAATTAAGTGTAGTGGTGGGAGGAGGGTGCTTCGTGCGAATTACAGCACGTTTGCCAATTGTGGCTGCTAATCGTTGGCTCGTATCTGCCTTGACACATTTTCTGGCTGGTGAATTATTCCACTTGCATGGCAGTGTGCGCATGTTGGTGTGTTAAAAATTCTGGAGGCGCTGGGTATCGATCCCAGTACCTCTCGCATGCAAAGCGAGCGCTCTACCATCTGAGCTACGCCCCCTGCTGACGAACTGCGCTATCATACAGCCATATCAATGGCACAGACCCTTGCACTCCCATTATTCCGCTGACAAACACTACTCTCAATGTGTCCGTGAGGGTGTCTTTCAGGTTTCCTGCATTCTGTATCGAATCGTAGTTGGCCAAAATCAAAGTGGCACGCACGACGTCGAAAATAGCGTTCGGCCAACGCTCTGAGGTAGACGAACGTGTTGTCCACTCTCTAGACTTCATTGAGGTTAGGCCGTTATACCTAAGGCAGATTTTGCACTCGATGACACCTCGACAACAGCCGGTCCCTCACATTTACGTTTTGCTCTCCTTACGTCAGTATACGAGTCTGTGACGCTGGCTTTGCAACATCTTGCGTGCCTTTAGGCTCGCCGCGACCAACACTTACCACGCACTGACCACAAAACATGGAGGCGCCGGGGCTTGAACCCGGGACCTTTCACATGCAAAGCGAACGCTCTACCAAACTGAGCTACGCCCCCAAGCACAACCAAGCTGCGCTGTTCTCCGTTCTTTGCTACTCTTATGTGCACGGACACGATGGTTGGTTGGTTTGCAGGGGTGAAGGGACCAGAGTACAAAGGCGCGGACACGTTCATATACGCAAGAGTTCCAAGTAGTTTCGATGCTCTGGTATTACGACTGCAAATTCCGTCCGTTTTTTAACGTCTTAAATTGAAGGGACAGTCCACAAGTTGGTCCGTTTTCACTCCATGTCGACAATCACACAGCACCTGAGGTAACAAGCACATCTGAAGACCCATTGTGCACTCGACTGTTCATGCCAACTCACTGCCTCGCACTTTACTACTGTGTACCACTCTTGTCGTCCAACTGCAAAAGACTGGGCCACAACAACTTTCCGCGTCTCCATTGCACTGCGCAAAACTACGAAACGCTCCCCAAACATGGCACTCACCCACGCAGACGACTTTTCCGACTTTACACGACGCTCACGCAACGCTCACGCTAGTGACAGCCTTATTTAGGGCTTGACGTCGCACACAAGCGAATGAGCACATTTCGCCTACGACTTAGGCCGCCCTCCTAGTGTGGCTGTTCGGTGTCTGCAGGCAGCGAGGGGCTGCAAGCCTCCTGTGTTCGCGCCTATGTCACCTCTGCTTGCTTGTCAGAGACAGAGTATCGCAAAACATACAACTCACTCCATGAATTGATTGCTACGGCATCTGTCATCAGCAGTCACAACTAGCAACACCAGTAGCAGCCGACTGCACGTAAAGAATTGGAATGTGCAGTGGATTTTTGTGAATTCGGCGCAAGGCTGATCTTTGCGACATAGGTTTGAGAATCTTATGGGAACACTTGTACTGTTTCTAAATTAAGTGTAGTGGTGGGAGGAGGGTTGCTTCGTGCGAATTACAGCACGTTTGCCAATTGTGGCTGACTAATCGTTGGCTCGTATCTGCCTTGACACATTTTCTGGCTGTGAATTATTCCACTTGCATGGCAGTGTGCGCATGTTGGTGTGTTTAAAAATTCTGGAGGCGCTGGGTATCGATCCCAGTACCTCTCGCATGCAAAGCGAGCGCTCTACCATCTGAGCTACGCCCCCTGCTGACGAACTGCGCTATCATACAGCCATATCAATGGCACAGACCCTTGCACTCCCATTATTTCCGCTGACAAACACTACTCTCAATGTGTCCGTGAGGGTGTCTTTCAGGTTTCCTGCATTCTGTATCGAATCGTAGTTGGCCAAAATCAAAGTGGCACGCACGACGTCGAAAATAGCGTTCGGCCAACGCTCTGAGGTAGACGAACGTGTTGTCCACTCTCTAGACTTCATTGAGGTTAGGCCGTTATACCTAAGGCAGATTTGCACTCGATGACACCTCGACAACAGCCGGTCCTCACATTTACGTTTTGCTCTCCTTACGTCAGTATACGAGTCTGTGACGCTGGCTTTGCAACATCTTGCGTGCCTTTAGGCTCGCCGCGACCAACACTTACCACGCACTGACCACAAAACATGGAGGCGCCGGGGCTTGAACCCGGGACCTTTCACATGCAAAGCGAACGCTCTACCAACTGAGCTACGCCCCCAAGCACAACCAAGCTGCGCTGTTCTCCGTTCTTTGCTACTCTTATGTGCACGGACACGATGGTTGGTTGGTTTGCAGGGGTGAAGGGACCAGAGTACAAAGGCGCGGACACGTTCATATACGCAAGAGTTCCAAGTAGTTTCGATGCTCTGGTATTACGACTGCAAATTCCGTCCGTTTTTAACGTCTTAAATTGAAGGGACAGTCACAAGTTGGTCCGTTTTCACTCCATGTCGACAATCACACAGCACCTGAGGTAACAAGCACATCTGAAGACCCATTGTGCACTCGACTGTTCATGCCAACTCACTGCCTCGCACTTTACTACTGTGTACCACTCTTGTCGTCCAACTGCAAAAGACTGGGCCACAACAACTTTCCGCGTCTCCATTGCACTGCGCAAAACTACGAAACGCTCCCCAAACATGGCACTCACCCACGCAGACGACTTTTCCGACTTTACACGACGCCTCACGCAACGCTCACGCTAGTGACAGCCTTATTTAGGGCTTGACGTCGCACACAAGCGAATGAGCACATTTCGCCTACGACTTAGGCTGCCCTCCTAGTGTGGCTGTTCGGTGTCTGCAGGCAGCGAGGGGCTGCAAGCCTCCTGTGGTTCGCGCCTATGTCACCTCTGCTTGCTTGTCAGAGACAGAGTATCGCAAAACATACAACTCACTCCATGAATTGATTGCTACGGCATCTGTCATCAGCAGTCACAACTAGCAACACCAGTAGCAGCCGACTGCACGTAAAGAATTGGAATGTGCAGTGGGATTTTTGTGAATTCGGCGCAAGGCTGATCTTTGCGACATAGGTTTGAGAATCTTATGGGAACACTTGTACTGTTTCTAAATTAAGTGTAGTGGTGGGAGGAGGGTGCTTCGTGCGAATTACAGCACGTTTGCCAATTGTGGCTGCTAATCGTTGGCTCGTATCTGCCTTGACACATTTTCTGGCTGTGAATTATTCCACTTGCATGGCAGTGTGCGCATGTTGGTGTGTTAAAAATTCTGGAGGCGCTGGGTATCGATCCCAGTACCTCTCGCATGCAAAGCGAGCGCTCTACCATCTGAGCTACGCCCCCTGCTGACGAACTGCGCTATCATACAGCCATATCAATGGCACAGACCCTTGCACTCCCATTATTCCGCTGACAAACACTACTCTCAATGTGTCCGTGAGGGTGTCTTTCAGGTTTCCTGCATTCTGTATCGAATCGTAGTTGGCCAAAATCAAAGTGGCACGCACGACGTCGAAAATAGCGTTCGGCCAACGCTCTGAGGTAGACGAACGTGTTGTCCACTCTCTAGACTTCATTGAGGTTAGGCCGTTATACCTAAGGCAGATTTGCACTCGATGACACCTCGACAACAGCCGGTCCTCACATTTACGTTTTGCTCTCCTTACGTCAGTATACGAGTCTGTGACGCTGGCTTTGCAACATCTTGCGTGCCTTTAGGCTCGCCGCGACCAACACTTACCACGCACTGACCACAAAAACATGGAGGCGCCGGGGCTTGAACCCGGGACCTTTCACATGCAAAGCGAACGCTCTACCAACTGAGCTACGCCCCCCAAGCACAACCAAGCTGCGCTGTTCTCCGTTCTTTGCTACTCTTATGTGCACGGACACGATGGTTGGTTGGTTTTGCAGGGGTGAAGGGACCAGAGTACAAAGGCGCGGACACGTTCATATACGCAAGAGTTCCAAGTAGTTTCGATGCTCTGGTATTACGACTGCAAATTCCGTCCGTTTTTAACGTCTTAAATTGAAGGGACAGTCACAAGTTGGTCCGTTTTCACTCCATGTCGACAATCACACAGCACCTGAGGTAACAAGCACATCTGAAGACCCATTGTGCACTCGGACTGTTCATGCCAACTCACTGCCTCGCACTTTACTACTGTGTACCACTCTTGTCGTCCAACTGCAAAAGACTGGGCCACAACAACTTTCCGCGTCTCCATTGCACTGCGCAAACTACGAAACGCTCCCCCAAACATGGCACTCACCCACGCAGACGACTTTTCCGACTTTACACGACGCTCACGCAACGCTCACGCTAGTGACAGCCTTATTTAGGGCTTGACGTCGCACACAAGCGAATGAGCCACATTTCGCCTACGACTTAGGGCCGCCCTCCTAGTGTGGCTGTTCGGTGTCTGCAGGCAGCGAGGGGCTGCAAGCCTCCTGTGTTCGCGCCTATGTCACCTCTGCTTGCTTGTCAGAGACAGAGTATCGCAAAACATACAACTCACTCCATGAATTGATTGCTACGGCATCTGTCATCAGCAGTCACAACTAGCAACACCAGTAGCAGCCGACTGCACGTAAAGAATTGGAATGTGCAGTGGGGATTTTTTGTGAATTCGGCGCAAGGGCTGATCTTTGCGACATAGGTTTGAGAATCTTATGGGAAACACTTGTACTGTTTCTAAATTAAGTGTAGTGGTGGGAGGAGGGTGCTTCGTGCGAATTACAGCACGTTTGCCAATTGTGGCTGCTAATCGTTGGCTCGTATCTGCCTTGACACATTTTCTGGCTGTGAATTATTCCACTTGCATGGCAGTGTGCGCATGTTGGTGTGTTAAAAATTCTGGAGGCGCTGGGTATCGATCCCCAGTACCTCTCGCATGCAAAGCGAGCGCTCTACCATCTGAGCTACGCCCCCTGCTGACGAACTGCGCTATCATACAGCCATATCAATGGCACAGACCCTTGCACTCCCATTATTCCGCTGACAAACACTACTCTCAATGTGTCCGTGAGGGTGTCTTTCAGGTTTCCTGCATTCTGTATCGAATCGTAGTTGGCCAAATCAAAGTGGCACGCACGACGTCGAAAATAGCGTTCGGCCAACGCTCTGAGGTAGACGAACGTGTTGTCCCACTCTCTAGACTTCATTGAGGTTAGGCCGTTATACCTAAGGCAGATTTGCACTCGATGACACCTCGACAACAGCCGGTCCTCACATTTACGTTTTGCTCTCCTTACGTCAGTATACGAGTCTGTGACGCTGGCTTTGCAACATCTTGCGTGCCTTTAGGCTCGCCGCGACCAACACTTACCACGCACTGACCACAAAACATGGAGGCGCCGGGGCTTGAACCCGGGACCTTTCACATGCAAAGCGAACGCTCTACCAACTGAGCTACGCCCCCAAGCACAACCAAGCTGCGCTGTTCTCCGTTCTTTGCTACTCTTATGTGCACGGACACGATGGTTGGTTGGTTTGCAGGGGTGAAGGGACCAGAGTACAAAGGCGCGGACACGTTCATATACGCAAGAGTTCCAAGTAGTTTCGATGCTCTGGTATTACGACTGCAAATTCCGTCCGTTTTTAACGTCTTAAATTGAAGGGACAGTCACAAGTTGGTCCGTTTTCACTCCATGTCGACAATCACACAGCACCTGAGGTAACAAGCACATCTGAAGACCCATTGTGCACTCGACTGTTCATGCCAACTCACTGCCTCGCACTTTACTACTGTGTACCACTCTTGTCGTCCAACTGCAAAAGACTGGGCCACAACAACTTTCCGCGTCTCCATTGCACTGCGCAAACTACGAAACGCTCCCCAAACATGGCACTCACCCACGCAGACGACTTTTCCGACTTTACACGACGCTCACGCAACGCTCACGCTAGTGACAGCCTTATTTAGGGCTTGACGTCGCACACAAGCGAATGAGCACATTTCGCCTACGACTTAGGCCGCCCTCCTAGTGTGGCTGTTCGGTGTCTGCAGGCAGCGAGGGGCTGCAAGCCTCCTGTGTTCGCGCCTATGTCACCTCTGCTTGCTTGTCAGAGACAGAGTATCGCAAAACATACAACTCACTCCATGAATTGATTGCCACGGCATCTGTCATCAGCAGTCACAACTAGCAACACCAGTAGCAGCCGACTGCACGTAAAGAATTGGAATGTGCAGTGGGATTTTTGTGAATTCGGCGCAAGGCTGATCTTTGCGACATAGGTTTGAGAATCTTATGGGAACACTTGTACTGTTTCTAAATTAAGTGTAGTGGTGGGAGGAGGGTGCTTCGTGCGAATTACAGCACGTTTGCCAATTGTGGCTGCTAATCGTTGGCTCGTATCTGCCTTGACACATTTTGTGGCTGTGAATTATTCCACTTGCATGGCAGTGTGCGCATGTTGGTGTGTTAAAAATTCTGGAGGCGCTGGGTATCGATCCCAGTACCTCTCGCATGCAAAGCGAGCGCTCTACCATCTGAGCTACGCCCCCTGCTGACGAACTGCGCTATCATACAGCCATATCAATGGCACAGACCCTTGCACTCCCATTATTCCGCTGACAAACACTACTCTCAATGTGTCCGTGAGGGTGTCTTTCAGGTTTCCTGCATTCTGTATCGAATCGTAGTTGGCCAAAATCAAAGTGGCACGCACGACGTCGAAAATAGCGTTCGGCCAACGCTCTGAGGTAGACGAACGTGTTGTCCACTCTCTAGACTTCATTGAGGTTAGGCCGTTATACCTAAGGCAGATTTGCACTCGATGACACCTCGACAACAGCCGGTCCTCACATTTACGTTTTGCTCTCCTTACGTCAGTATACGAGTCTGTGACGCTGGCTTTGCAACATCTTGCGTGCCTTTAGGCTCGCCGCGACCAACACTTACCACGCACTGACCACAAAACATGGAGGCGCCGGGGCTTGAACCCGGGACCTTTCACATGCAAAGCGAACGCTCTACCAACTGAGCTACGCCCCCAAGCACAACCAAGCTGCGCTGTTCTCCGTTCTTTGCTACTCTTATGTGCACGGACACGATGGTTGGTTGGTTTGCAGGGGTGAAGGGACCAGAGTACAAAGGCGCGGACACGTTCATATACGCAAGAGTTCCAAGTAGTTTCGATGCTCTGGTATTACGACTGCAAATTCCGTCCGTTTTTAACGTCTTAAATTGAAGGGACAGTCACAAGTTGGTCCGTTTTCACTCCATGTCGACAATCACACAGCACCTGAGGTAACAAGCACATCTGAAGACCCATTGTGCACTCGACTGTTCATGCCAACTCACTGCCTCGCACTTTACTACTGTGTACCACTCTTGTCGTCCAACTGCAAAAGACTGGGCCACAACAACTTTCCGCGTCTCCATTGCACTGCGCAAACTACGAAACGCTCCCCAAACATGGCACTCACCCACGCAGACGACTTTTCCGACTTTACACGACGCTCACGCAACGCTCACGCTAGTGACAGCCTTATTTAGGGCTTGACGTCGCACACAAGCGAATGAGCACATTTCGCCTACGACTTAGGCCGCCCTCCTAGTGTGGCTGTTCGGTGTCTGCAGGCAGCGAGGGGCTGCAAGCCTCCTGTGTTCGCGCCTATGTCACCTCTGCTTGCTTGTCAGAGACAGAGTATCGCAAAACATACAACTCACTCCATGAATTGATTGCTACGGCATCTGTCATCAGCAGTCACAACTAGCAACACCAGTAGCAGCCGACTGCACGTAAAGAATTGGAATGTGCAGTGGGATTTTTGTGAATTCGGCGCAAGGCTGATCTTTGCGACATAGGTTTGAGAATCTTATGGGAACACTTGTACTGTTTCTAAATTAAGTGTAGTGGTGGGAGGAGGGTGCTTCGTGCGAATTACAGCACGTTTGCCAATTGTGGCTGCTAATCGTTGGCTCGTATCTGCCTTGACACATTTTGTGGCTGTGAATTATTCCACTTGCATGGCAGTGTGCGCATGTTGGTGTGTTAAAAATTCTGGAGGCGCTGGGTATCGATCCCAGTACCTCTCGCATGCAAAGCGAGCGCTCTACCATCTGAGCTACGCCCCCTGCTGACGAACTGCGCTATCATACAGCCATATCAATGGCACAGACCCTTGCACTCCCATTATTCCGCTGACAAACACTACTCTCAATGTGTCCGTGAGGGTGTCTTTCAGGTTTCCTGCATTCTGTATCGAATCGTAGTTGGCCAAAATCAAAGTGGCACGCACGACGTCGAAAATAGCGTTCGGCCAACGCTCTGAGGTAGACGAACGTGTTGTCCACTCTCTAGACTTCATTGAGGTTAGGCCGTTATACCTAAGGCAGATTTGCACTCGATGACACCTCGACAACAGCCGGTCCTCACATTTACGTTTTGCTCTCCTTACGTCAGTATACGAGTCTGTGACGCTGGCTTTGCAACATCTTGCGTGCCTTTAGGCTCGCCGCGACCAACACTTACCACGCACTGACCACAAAACATGGAGGCGCCGGGGCTTGAACCCGGGACCTTTCACATGCAAAGCGAACGCTCTACCAACTGAGCTACGCCCCCAAGCACAACCAAGCTGCGCTGTTCTCCGTTCTTTGCTACTCTTATGTGCACGGACACGATGGTTGGTTGGTTTGCAGGGGTGAAGGGACCAGAGTACAAAGGCGCGGACACGTTCATATACGCAAGAGTTCCAAGTAGTTTCGATGCTCTGGTATTACGACTGCAAATTCCGTCCGTTTTTAACGTCTTAAATTGAAGGGACAGTCACAAGTTGGTCCGTTTTCACTCCATGTCGACAATCACACAGCACCTGAGGTAACAAGCACATCTGAAGACCCATTGTGCACTCGACTGTTCATGCCAACTCACTGCCTCGCACTTTACTACTGTGTACCACTCTTGTCGTCCAACTGCAAAAGACTGGGCCACAACAACTTTCCGCGTCTCCATTGCACTGCGCAAACTACGAAACGCTCCCCAAACATGGCACTCACCCACGCAGACGACTTTTCCGACTTTACACGACGCTCACGCAACGCTCACGCTAGTGACAGCCTTATTTAGGGCTTGACGTCGCACACAAGCGAATGAGCACATTTCGCCTACGACTTAGGCCGCCCTCCTAGTGTGGCTGTTCGGTGTCTGCAGGCAGCGAGGGGCTGCAAGCCTCCTGTGTTCGCGCCTATGTCACCTCTGCTTGCTTGTCAGAGACAGAGTATCGCAAAACATACAACTCACTCCATGAATTGATTGCTACGGCATCTGTCATCAGCAGTCACAACTAGCAACACCAGTAGCAGCCGACTGCACGTAAAGAATTGGAATGTGCAGTGGGATTTTTGTGAATTCGGCGCAAGGCTGATCTTTGCGACATAGGTTTGAGAATCTTATGGGAACACTTGTACTGTTTCTAAATTAAGTGTAGTGGTGGGAGGAGGGTGCTTCGTGCGAATTACAGCACGTTTGCCAATTGTGGCTGCTAATCGTTGGCTCGTATCTGCCTTGACACATTTTCTGGCTGTGAATTATTCCACTTGCATGGCAGTGTGCGCATGTTGGTGTGTTAAAAATTCTGGAGGCGCTGGGTATCGATCCCAGTACCTCTCGCATGCAAAGCGAGCGCTCTACCATCTGAGCTACGCCCCCTGCTGACGAACTGCGCTATCATACAGCCATATCAATGGCACAGACCCTTGCACTCCCATTATTCCGCTGACAAACACTACTCTCAATGTGTCCGTGAGGGTGTCTTTCAGGTTTCCTGCATTCTGTATCGAATCGTAGTTGGCCAAAATCAAAGTGGCACGCACGACGTCGAAAATAGCGTTCGGCCAACGCTCTGAGGTAGACGAACGTGTTGTCCACTCTCTAGACTTCATTGAGGTTAGGCCGTTATACCTAAGGCAGATTTGCACTCGATGACACCTCGACAACAGCCGGTCCTCACATTTACGTTTTGCTCTCCTTACGTCAGTATACGAGTCTGTGACGCTGGCTTTGCAACATCTTGCGTGCCTTTAGGCTCGCCGCGACCAACACTTACCACGCACTGACCACAAAACATGGAGGCGCCGGGGCTTGAACCCGGGACCTTTCACATGCAAAGCGAACGCTCTACCAACTGAGCTACGCCCCCAAGCACAACCAAGCTGCGCTGTTCTCCGTTCTTTGCTACTCTTATGTGCACGGACACGATGGTTGGTTGGTTTGCAGGGGTGAAGGGACCAGAGTACAAAGGCGCGGACACGTTCATATACGCAAGAGTTCCAAGTAGTTTCGATGCTCTGGTATTACGACTGCAAATTCCGTCCGTTTTTAACGTCTTAAATTGAAGGGACAGTCACAAGTTGGTCCGTTTTCACTCCATGTCGACAATCACACAGCACCTGAGGTAACAAGCACATCTGAAGACCCATTGTGCACTCGACTGTTCATGCCAACTCACTGCCTCGCACTTTACTACTGTGTACCACTCTTGTCGTCCAACTGCAAAAGACTGGGCCACAACAACTTTCCGCGTCTCCATTGCACTGCGCAAACTACGAAACGCTCCCCAAACATGGCACTCACCCACGCAGACGACTTTTCCGACTTTACACGACGCTCACGCAACGCTCACGCTAGTGACAGCCTTATTTAGGGCTTGACGTCGCACACAAGCGAATGAGCACATTTCGCCTACGACTTAGGCTGCCCTCCTAGTGTGGCTGTTCGGTGTCTGCAGGCAGCGAGGGGCTGCAAGCCTCCTGTGTTCGCGCCTATGTCACCTCTGCTTGCTTGTCAGAGACAGAGTATCGCAAAACATACAACTCACTCCATGAATTGATTGCTACGGCATCTGTCATCAGCAGTCACAACTAGCAACACCAGTAGCAGCCGACTGCACGTAAAGAATTGGAATGTGCAGTGGGATTTTTGTGAATTCGGCGCAAGGCTGATCTTTGCGACATAGGTTTGAGAATCTTATGGGAACACTTGTACTGTTTCTAAATTAAGTGTAGTGGTGGGAGGAGGGTGCTTCGTGCGAATTACAGCACGTTTGCCAATTGTGGCTGCTAATCGTTGGCTCGTATCTGCCTTGACACATTTTCTGGCTGTGAATTATTCCACTTGCATGGCAGTGTGCGCATGTTGGTGTGTTAAAAATTCTGGAGGCGCTGGGTATCGATCCCAGTACCTCTCGCATGCAAAGCGAGCGCTCTACCATCTGAGCTACGCCCCCTGCTGACGAACTGCGCTATCATACAGCCATATCAATGGCACAGACCCTTGCACTCCCATTATTCCGCTGACAAACACTACTCTCAATGTGTCCGTGAGGGTGTCTTTCAGGTTTCCTGCATTCTGTATCGAATCGTAGTTGGCCAAAATCAAAGTGGCACGCACGACGTCGAAAATAGCGTTCGGCCAACGCTCTGAGGTAGACGAACGTGTTGTCCACTCTCTAGACTTCATTGAGGTTAGGCCGTTATACCTAAGGCAGATTTGCACTCGATGACACCTCGACAACAGCCGGTCCTCACATTTACGTTTTGCTCTCCTTACGTCAGTATACGAGTCTGTGACGCTGGCTTTGCAACATCTTGCGTGCCTTTAGGCTCGCCGCGACCAACACTTACCACGCACTGACCACAAAACATGGAGGCGCCGGGGCTTGAACCCGGGACCTTTCACATGCAAAGCGAACGCTCTACCAACTGAGCTACGCCCCCAAGCACAACCAAGCTGCGCTGTTCTCCGTTCTTTGCTACTCTTATGTGCACGGACACGATGGTTGGTTGGTTTGCAGGGGTGAAGGGACCAGAGTACAAAGGCGCGGACACGTTCATATACGCAAGAGTTCCAAGTAGTTTCGATGCTCTGGTATTACGACTGCAAATTCCGTCCGTTTTTAACGTCTTAAATTGAAGGGACAGTCACAAGTTGGTCCGTTTTCACTCCATGTCGACAATCACACAGCACCTGAGGTAACAAGCACATCTGAAGACCCATTGTGCACTCGACTGTTCATGCCAACTCACTGCCTCGCACTTTACTACTGTGTACCACTCTTGTCGTCCAACTGCAAAAGACTGGGCCACAACAACTTTCCGCGTCTCCATTGCACTGCGCAAACTACGAAACGCTCCCCAAACATGGCACTCACCCACGCAGACGACTTTTCCGACTTTACACGACGCTCACGCAACGCTCACGCTAGTGACAGCCTTATTTAGGGCTTGACGTCGCACACAAGCGAATGAGCACATTTCGCCTACGACTTAGGCCGCCCTCCTAGTGTGGCTGTTCGGTGTCTGCAGGCAGCGAGGGGCTGCAAGCCTCCTGTGTTCGCGCCTATGTCACCTCTGCTTGCTTGTCAGAGACAGAGTATCGCAAAACATACAACTCACTCCATGAATTGATTGCTACGGCATCTGTCATCAGCAGTCACAACTAGCAACACCAGTAGCAGCCGACTGCACGTAAAGAATTGGAATGTGCAGTGGGATTTTTGTGAATTCGGCGCAAGGCTGATCTTTGCGACATAGGTTTGAGAATCTTATGGGAACACTTGTACTGTTTCTAAATTAAGTGTAGTGGTGGGAGGAGGGTGCTTCGTGCGAATTACAGCACGTTTGCCAATTGTGGCTGCTAATCGTTGGCTCGTATCTGCCTTGACACATTTTCTGGCTGTGAATTATTCCACTTGCATGGCAGTGTGCGCATGTTGGTGTGTTAAAAATTCTGGAGGCGCTGGGTATCGATCCCAGTACCTCTCGCATGCAAAGCGAGCGCTCTACCATCTGAGCTACGCCCCCTGCTGACGAACTGCGCTATCATACAGCCATATCAATGGCACAGACCCTTGCACTCCCATTATTCCGCTGACAAACACTACTCTCAATGTGTCCGTGAGGGTGTCTTTCAGGTTTCCTGCATTCTGTATCGAATCGTAGTTGGCCAAAATCAAAGTGGCACGCACGACGTCGAAAATAGCGTTCGGCCAACGCTCTGAGGTAGACGAACGTGTTGTCCACTCTCTAGACTTCATTGAGGTTAGGCCGTTATACCTAAGGCAGATTTGCACTCGATGACACCTCGACAACAGCCGGTCCTCACATTTACGTTTTGCTCTCCTTACGTCAGTATACGAGTCTGTGACGCTGGCTTTGCAACATCTTGCGTGCCTTTAGGCTCGCCGCGACCAACACTTACCACGCACTGACCACAAAACATGGAGGCGCCGGGGCTTGAACCCGGGACCTTTCACATGCAAAGCGAACGCTCTACCAACTGAGCTACGCCCCCAAGCACAACCAAGCTGCGCTGTTCTCCGTTCTTTGCTACTCTTATGTGCACGGACACGATGGTTGGTTGGTTTGCAGGGGTGAAGGGACCAGAGTACAAAGGCGCGGACACGTTCATATACGCAAGAGTTCCAAGTAGTTTCGATGCTCTGGTATTACGACTGCAAATTCCGTCCGTTTTTAACGTCTTAAATTGAAGGGACAGTCACAAGTTGGTCCGTTTTCACTCCATGTCGACAATCACACAGCACCTGAGGTAACAAGCACATCTGAAGACCCATTGTGCACTCGACTGTTCATGCCAACTCACTGCCTCGCACTTTACTACTGTGTACCACTCTTGTCGTCCAACTGCAAAAGACTGGGCCACAACAACTTTCCGCGTCTCCATTGCACTGCGCAAACTACGAAACGCTCCCCAAACATGGCACTCACCCACGCAGACGACTTTTCCGACTTTACACGACGCTCACGCAACGCTCACGCTAGTGACAGCCTTATTTAGGGCTTGACGTCGCACACAAGCGAATGAGCACATTTCGCCTACGACTTAGGCCGCCCTCCTAGTGTGGCTGTTCGGTGTCTGCAGGCAGCGAGGGGCTGCAAGCCTCCTGTGTTCGCGCCTATGTCACCTCTGCTTGCTTGTCAGAGACAGAGTATCGCAAAACATACAACTCACTCCATGAATTGATTGCCACGGCATCTGTCATCAGCAGTCACAACTAGCAACACCAGTAGCAGCCGACTGCACGTAAAGAATTGGAATGTGCAGTGGGATTTTTGTGAATTCGGCGCAAGGCTGATCTTTGCGACATAGGTTTGAGAATCTTATGGGAACACTTGTACTGTTTCTAAATTAAGTGTAGTGGTGGGAGGAGGGTGCTTCGTGCGAATTACAGCACGTTTGCCAATTGTGGCTGCTAATCGTTGGCTCGTATCTGCCTTGACACATTTTGTGGCTGTGAATTATTCCACTTGCATGGCAGTGTGCGCATGTTGGTGTGTTAAAAATTCTGGAGGCGCTGGGTATCGATCCCAGTACCTCTCGCATGCAAAGCGAGCGCTCTACCATCTGAGCTACGCCCCCTGCTGACGAACTGCGCTATCATACAGCCATATCAATGGCACAGACCCTTGCACTCCCATTATTCCGCTGACAAACACTACTCTCAATGTGTCCGTGAGGGTGTCTTTCAGGTTTCCTGCATTCTGTATCGAATCGTAGTTGGCCAAAATCAAAGTGGCACGCACGACGTCGAAAATAGCGTTCGGCCAACGCTCTGAGGTAGACGAACGTGTTGTCCACTCTCTAGACTTCATTGAGGTTAGGCCGTTATACCTAAGGCAGATTTGCACTCGATGACACCTCGACAACAGCCGGTCCTCACATTTACGTTTTGCTCTCCTTACGTCAGTATACGAGTCTGTGACGCTGGCTTTGCAACATCTTGCGTGCCTTTAGGCTCGCCGCGACCAACACTTACCACGCACTGACCACAAAACATGGAGGCGCCGGGGCTTGAACCCGGGACCTTTCACATGCAAAGCGAACGCTCTACCAACTGAGCTACGCCCCCAAGCACAACCAAGCTGCGCTGTTCTCCGTTCTTTGCTACTCTTATGTGCACGGACACGATGGTTGGTTGGTTTGCAGGGGTGAAGGGACCAGAGTACAAAGGCGCGGACACGTTCATATACGCAAGAGTTCCAAGTAGTTTCGATGCTCTGGTATTACGACTGCAAATTCCGTCCGTTTTTAACGTCTTAAATTGAAGGGACAGTCACAAGTTGGTCCGTTTTCACTCCATGTCGACAATCACACAGCACCTGAGGTAACAAGCACATCTGAAGACCCATTGTGCACTCGACTGTTCATGCCAACTCACTGCCTCGCACTTTACTACTGTGTACCACTCTTGTCGTCCAACTGCAAAAGACTGGGCCACAACAACTTTCCGCGTCTCCATTGCACTGCGCAAACTACGAAACGCTCCCCAAACATGGCACTCACCCACGCAGACGACTTTTCCGACTTTACACGACGCTCACGCAACGCTCACGCTAGTGACAGCCTTATTTAGGGCTTGACGTCGCACACAAGCGAATGAGCACATTTCGCCTACGACTTAGGCCGCCCTCCTAGTGTGGCTGTTCGGTGTCTGCAGGCAGCGAGGGGCTGCAAGCCTCCTGTGTTCGCGCCTATGTCACCTCTGCTTGCTTGTCAGAGACAGAGTATCGCAAAACATACAACTCACTCCATGAATTGATTGCTACGGCATCTGTCATCAGCAGTCACAACTAGCAACACCAGTAGCAGCCGACTGCACGTAAAGAATTGGAATGTGCAGTGGGATTTTTGTGAATTCGGCGCAAGGCTGATCTTTGCGACATAGGTTTGAGAATCTTATGGGAACACTTGTACTGTTTCTAAATTAAGTGTAGTGGTGGGAGGAGGGTGCTTCGTGCGAATTACAGCACGTTTGCCAATTGTGGCTGCTAATCGTTGGCTCGTATCTGCCTTGACACATTTTCTGGCTGTGAATTATTCCACTTGCATGGCAGTGTGCGCATGTTGGTGTGTTAAAAATTCTGGAGGCGCTGGGTATCGATCCCAGTACCTCTCGCATGCAAAGCGAGCGCTCTACCATCTGAGCTACACCCCCTGCTGACGAACTGCGCTATCATACAGCCATATCAATGGCACAGACCCTTGCACTCCCATTATTCCGCTGACAAACACTACTCTCAATGTGTCCGTGAGGGTGTCTTTCAGGTTTCCTGCATTCTGTATCGAATCGTAGTTGGCCAAAATCAAAGTGGCACGCACGACGTCGAAAATAGCGTTCGGCCAACGCTCTGAGGTAGACGAACGTGTTGTCCACTCTCTAGACTTCATTGAGGTTAGGCCGTTATACCTAAGGCAGATTTGCACTCGATGACACCTCGACAACAGCCGGTCCTCACATTTACGTTTTGCTCTCCTTACGTCAGTATACGAGTCTGTGACGCTGGCTTTGCAACATCTTGCGTGCCTTTAGGCTCGCCGCGACCAACACTTACCACGCACTGACCACAAAACATGGAGGCGCCGGGGCTTGAACCCGGGACCTTTCACATGCAAAGCGAACGCTCTACCAACTGAGCTACGCCCCCAAGCACAACCAAGCTGCGCTGTTCTCCGTTCTTTGCTACTCTTATGTGCACGGACACGATGGTTGGTTGGTTTGCAGGGGTGAAGGGACCAGAGTACAAAGGCGCGGACACGTTCATATACGCAAGAGTTCCAAGTAGTTTCGATGCTCTGGTATTACGACTGCAAATTCCGTCCGTTTTTAACGTCTTAAATTGAAGGGACAGTCACAAGTTGGTCCGTTTTCACTCCATGTCGACAATCACACAGCACCTGAGGTAACAAGCACATCTGAAGACCCATTGTGCACTCGACTGTTCATGCCAACTCACTGCCTCGCACTTTACTACTGTGTACCACTCTTGTCGTCCAACTGCAAAAGACTGGGCCACAACAACTTTCCGCGTCTCCATTGCACTGCGCAAACTACGAAACGCTCCCCAAACATGGCACTCACCCACGCAGATGACTTTTCCGACTTTACACGACGCTCACGCTAGTGACAGCCTTATTTAGAGCTTGACGTCGCACACAAGCGAATGAGCACATTTCGCCTACGACTTAGGCCGCCCTCCTAGTGTGGCTGTTCGGTGTCTGCAGGCAGCGAGGGGCTGCAAGCCTCCTGTGTTCGCGCCTATGTCACCTCTGCTTGCTTGTCAGAGACAGAGTATCGCAAAACATACAACTCACTCCATGAATTGATTGCTACGGCATCTGTCATCAGCAGTCACAACTAGCAACACCAGTAGCAGCCGACTGCACGTAAAGAATTGGAATGTGCAGTGGGATTTTTGTGAATTCGGCGCAAGGCTGATCTTTGCGACATAGGTTTGAGAATCTTATGGGAACACTTGTACTGTTTCTAAATTAAGTGTAGTGGTGGGAGGAGGGTGCTTCGTGCGAATTACAGCACGTTTGCCAATTGTGGCTGCTAATCGTTGGCTCGTATCTGCCTTGACACATTTTCTGGCTGTGAATTATTCCACTTGCATGGCAGTGTGCGCATGTTGGTGTGTTAAAAATTCTGGAGGCGCTGGGTATCGATCCCAGTACCTCTCGCATGCAAAGCGAGCGCTCTACCATCTGAGCTACGCCCCCTGCTGACGAACTGCGCTATCATACAGCCATATCAATGGCACAGACCCTTGCACTCCCATTATTCCGCTGACAAACACTACTCTCAATGTGTCCGTGAGGGTGTCTTTCAGGTTTCCTGCATTCTGTATCGAATCGTAGTTGGCCAAAATCAAAGTGGCACGCACGACGTCGAAAATAGCGTTCGGCCAACGCTCTGAGGTAGACGAACGTGTTGTCCACTCTCTAGACTTCATTGAGGTTAGGCCGTTATACCTAAGGCAGATTTGCACTCGATGACACCTCGACAACAGCCGGTCCTCACATTTACGTTTTGCTCTCCTTACGTCAGTATACGAGTCTGTGACGCTGGCTTTGCAACATCTTGCGTGCCTTTAGGCTCGCCGCGACCAACACTTACCACGCACTGACCACAAAACATGGAGGCGCCGGGGCTTGAACCCGGGACCTTTCACATGCAAAGCGAACGCTCTACCAACTGAGCTACGCCCCCAAGCACAACCAAGCTGCGCTGTTCTCCGTTCTTTGCTACTCTTATGTGCACGGACACGATGGTTGGTTGGTTTGCAGGGGTGAAGGGACCAGAGTACAAAGGCGCGGACACGTTCATATACGCAAGAGTTCCAAGTAGTTTCGATGCTCTGGTATTACGACTGCAAATTCCGTCCGTTTTTAACGTCTTAAATTGAAGGGACAGTCACAAGTTGGTCCGTTTTCACTCCATGTCGACAATCACACAGCACCTGAGGTAACAAGCACATCTGAAGACCCATTGTGCACTCGACTGTTCATGCCAACTCACTGCCTCGCACTTTACTACTGTGTACCACTCTTGTCGTCCAACTGCAAAAGACTGGGCCACAACAACTTTCCGCGTCTCCATTGCACTGCGCAAACTACGAAACGCTCCCCAAACATGGCACTCACCCACGCAGACGACTTTTCCGACTTTACACGACGCTCACGCAACGCTCACGCTAGTGACAGCCTTATTTAGGGCTTGACGTCGCACACAAGCGAATGAGCACATTTCGCCTACGACTTAGGCCGCCCTCCTAGTGTGGCTGTTCGGTGTCTGCAGGCAGCGAGGGGCTGCAAGCCTCCTGTGTTCGCGCCTATGTCACCTCTGCTTGCTTGTCAGAGACAGAGTATCGCAAAACATACAACTCACTCCATGAATTGATTGCTACGGCATCTGTCATCAGCAGTCACAACTAGCAACACCAGTAGCAGCCGACTGCACGTAAAGAATTGGAATGTGCAGTGGGATTTTTGTGAATTCGGCGCAAGGCTGATCTTTGCGACATAGGTTTGAGAATCTTATGGGAACACTTGTACTGTTTCTAAATTAAGTGTAGTGGTGGGAGGAGGGTGCTTCGTGCGAATTACAGCACGTTTGCCAATTGTGGCTGCTAATCGTTGGCTCGTATCTGCCTTGACACATTTTCTGGCTGTGAATTATTCCACTTGCATGGCAGTGTGCGCATGTTGGTGTGTTAAAAATTCTGGAGGCGCTGGGTATCGATCCCAGTACCTCTCGCATGCAAAGCGAGCGCTCTACCATCTGAGCTACACCCCCTGCTGACGAACTGCGCTATCATACAGCCATATCAATGGCACAGACCCTTGCACTCCCATTATTCCGCTGACAAACACTACTCTCAATGTGTCCGTGAGGGTGTCTTTCAGGTTTCCTGCATTCTGTATCGAATCGTAGTTGGCCAAAATCAAAGTGGCACGCACGACGTCGAAAATAGCGTTCGGCCAACGCTCTGAGGTAGACGAACGTGTTGTCCACTCTCTAGACTTCATTGAGGTTAGGCCGTTATACCTAAGGCAGATTTGCACTCGATGACACCTCGACAACAGCCGGTCCTCACATTTACGTTTTGCTCTCCTTACGTCAGTATACGAGTCTGTGACGCTGGCTTTGCAACATCTTGCGTGCCTTTAGGCTCGCCGCGACCAACACTTACCACGCACTGACCACAAAACATGGAGGCGCCGGGGCTTGAACCCGGGACCTTTCACATGCAAAGCGAACGCTCTACCAACTGAGCTACGCCCCCAAGCACAACCAAGCTGCGCTGTTCTCCGTTCTTTGCTACTCTTATGTGCACGGACACGATGGTTGGTTGGTTTGCAGGGGTGAAGGGACCAGAGTACAAAGGCGCGGACACGTTCATATACGCAAGAGTTCCAAGTAGTTTCGATGCTCTGGTATTACGACTGCAAATTCCGTCCGTTTTTAACGTCTTAAATTGAAGGGACAGTCACAAGTTGGTCCGTTTTCACTCCATGTCGACAATCACACAGCACCTGAGGTAACAAGCACATCTGAAGACCCATTGTGCACTCGACTGTTCATGCCAACTCACTGCCTCGCACTTTACTACTGTGTACCACTCTTGTCGTCCAACTGCAAAAGACTGGGCCACAACAACTTTCCGCGTCTCCATTGCACTGCGCAAACTACGAAACGCTCCCCAAACATGGCACTCACCCACGCAGATGACTTTTCCGACTTTACACGACGCTCACGCTAGTGACAGCCTTATTTAGAGCTTGACGTCGCACACAAGCGAATGAGCACATTTCGCCTACGACTTAGGCCGCCCTCCTAGTGTGGCTGTTCGGTGTCTGCAGGCAGCGAGGGGCTGCAAGCCTCCTGTGTTCGCGCCTATGTCACCTCTGCTTGCTTGTCAGAGACAGAGTATCGCAAAACATACAACTCACTCCATGAATTGATTGCTACGGCATCTGTCATCAGCAGTCACAACTAGCAACACCAGTAGCAGCCGACTGCACGTAAAGAATTGGAATGTGCAGTGGGATTTTTGTGAATTCGGCGCAAGGCTGATCTTTGCGACATAGGTTTGAGAATCTTATGGGAACACTTGTACTGTTTCTAAATTAAGTGTAGTGGTGGGAGGAGGGTGCTTCGTGCGAATTACAGCACGTTTGCCAATTGTGGCTGCTAATCGTTGGCTCGTATCTGCCTTGACACATTTTCTGGCTGTGAATTATTCCACTTGCATGGCAGTGTGCGCATGTTGGTGTGTTAAAAATTCTGGAGGCGCTGGGTATCGATCCCAGTACCTCTCGCATGCAAAGCGAGCGCTCTACCATCTGAGCTACGCCCCCTGCTGACGAACTGCGCTATCATACAGCCATATCAATGGCACAGACCCTTGCACTCCCATTATTCCGCTGACAAACACTACTCTCAATGTGTCCGTGAGGGTGTCTTTCAGGTTTCCTGCATTCTGTATCGAATCGTAGTTGGCCAAAATCAAAGTGGCACGCACGACGTCGAAAATAGCGTTCGGCCAACGCTCTGAGGTAGACGAACGTGTTGTCCACTCTCTAGACTTCATTGAGGTTAGGCCGTTATACCTAAGGCAGATTTGCACTCGATGACACCTCGACAACAGCCGGTCCTCACATTTACGTTTTGCTCTCCTTACGTCAGTATACGAGTCTGTGACGCTGGCTTTGCAACATCTTGCGTGCCTTTAGGCTCGCCGCGACCAACACTTACCACGCACTGACCACAAAACATGGAGGCGCCGGGGCTTGAACCCGGGACCTTTCACATGCAAAGCGAACGCTCTACCAACTGAGCTACGCCCCCAAGCACAACCAAGCTGCGCTGTTCTCCGTTCTTTGCTACTCTTATGTGCACGGACACGATGGTTGGTTGGTTTGCAGGGGTGAAGGGACCAGAGTACAAAGGCGCGGACACGTTCATATACGCAAGAGTTCCAAGTAGTTTCGATGCTCTGGTATTACGACTGCAAATTCCGTCCGTTTTTAACGTCTTAAATTGAAGGGACAGTCACAAGTTGGTCCGTTTTCACTCCATGTCGACAATCACACAGCACCTGAGGTAACAAGCACATCTGAAGACCCATTGTGCACTCGACTGTTCATGCCAACTCACTGCCTCGCACTTTACTACTGTGTACCACTCTTGTCGTCCAACTGCAAAAGACTGGGCCACAACAACTTTCCGCGTCTCCATTGCACTGCGCAAACTACGAAACGCTCCCCAAACATGGCACTCACCCACGCAGACGACTTTTCCGACTTTACACGACGCTCACGCAACGCTCACGCTAGTGACAGCCTTATTTAGGGCTTGACGTCGCACACAAGCGAATGAGCACATTTCGCCTACGACTTAGGCCGCCCTCCTAGTGTGGCTGTTCGGTGTCTGCAGGCAGCGAGGGGCTGCAAGCCTCCTGTGTTCGCGCCTATGTCACCTCTGCTTGCTTGTCAGAGACAGAGTATCGCAAAACATACAACTCACTCCATGAATTGATTGCTACGGCATCTGTCATCAGCAGTCACAACTAGCAACACCAGTAGCAGCCGACTGCACGTAAAGAATTGGAATGTGCAGTGGGATTTTTGTGAATTCGGCGCAAGGCTGATCTTTGCGACATAGGTTTGAGAATCTTATGGGAACACTTGTACTGTTTCTAAATTAAGTGTAGTGGTGGGAGGAGGGTGCTTCGTGCGAATTACAGCACGTTTGCCAATTGTGGCTGCTAATCGTTGGCTCGTATCTGCCTTGACACATTTTCTGGCTGTGAATTATTCCACTTGCATGGCAGTGTGCGCATGTTGGTGTGTTAAAAATTCTGGAGGCGCTGGGTATCGACCCCAGTACCTCTCGCATGCAAAGCGAGCGCTCTACCATCTGAGCTACACCCCCTGCTGACGAACTGCGCTATCATACAGCCATATCAATGGCACAGACCCTTGCACTCCCATTATTCCGCTGACAAACACTACTCTCAATGTGTCCGTGAGGGTGTCTTTCAGGTTTCCTGCATTCTGTATCGAATCGTAGTTGGCCAAAATCAAAGTGGCACGCACGACGTCGAAAATAGCGTTCGGCCAACGCTCTGAGGTAGACGAACGTGTTGTCCACTCTCTAGACTTCATTGAGGTTAGGCCGTTATACCTAAGGCAGATTTGCACTCGATGACACCTCGACAACAGCCGGTCCTCACATTTACGTTTTGCTCTCCTTACGTCAGTATACGAGTCTGTGACGCTGGCTTTGCAACATCTTGCGTGCCTTTAGGCTCGCCGCGACCAACACTTACCACGCACTGACCACAAAACATGGAGGCGCCGGGGCTTGAACCCGGGACCTTTCACATGCAAAGCGAACGCTCTACCAACTGAGCTACGCCCCCAAGCACAACCAAGCTGCGCTGTTCTCCGTTCTTTGCTACTCTTATGTGCACGGACACGATGGTTGGTTGGTTTGCAGGGGTGAAGGGACCAGAGTACAAAGGCGCGGACACGTTCATATACGCAAGAGTTCCAAGTAGTTTCGATGCTCTGGTATTACGACTGCAAATTCCGTCCGTTTTTAACGTCTTAAATTGAAGGGACAGTCACAAGTTGGTCCGTTTTCACTCCATGTCGACAATCACACAGCACCTGAGGTAACAAGCACATCTGAAGACCCATTGTGCACTCGACTGTTCATGCCAACTCACTGCCTCGCACTTTACTACTGTGTACCACTCTTGTCGTCCAACTGCAAAAGACTGGGCCACAACAACTTTCCGCGTCTCCATTGCACTGCGCAAACTACGAAACGCTCCCCAAACATGGCACTCACCCACGCAGACGACTTTTCCGACTTTACACGACGCTCACGCAACGCTCACGCTAGTGACAGCCTTATTTAGGGCTTGACGTCGCACACAAGCGAATGAGCACATTTCGCCTACGACTTAGGCCGCCCTCCTAGTGTGGCTGTTCGGTGTCTGCAGGCAGCGAGGGGCTGCAAGCCTCCTGTGTTCGCGCCTATGTCACCTCTGCTTGCTTGTCAGAGACAGAGTATCGCAAAACATACAACTCACTCCATGAATTGATTGCTACGGCATCTGTCATCAGCAGTCACAACTAGCAACACCAGTAGCAGCCGACTGCACGTAAAGAATTGGAATGTGCAGTGGGATTTTTGTGAATTCGGCGCAAGGCTGATCTTTGCGACATAGGTTTGAGAATCTTATGGGAACACTTGTACTGTTTCTAAATTAAGTGTAGTGGTGGGAGGAGGGTGCTTCGTGCGAATTACAGCACGTTTGCCAATTGTGGCTGCTAATCGTTGGCTCGTATCTGCCTTGACACATTTTCTGGCTGTGAATTATTCCACTTGCATGGCAGTGTGCGCATGTTGGTGTGTTAAAAATTCTGGAGGCGCTGGGTATCGATCCCAGTACCTCTCGCATGCAAAGCGAGCGCTCTACCATCTGAGCTACACCCCCTGCTGACGAACTGCGCTATCATACAGCCATATCAATGGCACAGACCCTTGCACTCCCATTATTCCGCTGACAAACACTACTCTCAATGTGTCCGTGAGGGTGTCTTTCAGGTTTCCTGCATTCTGTATCGAATCGTAGTTGGCCAAAATCAAAGTGGCACGCACGACGTCGAAAATAGCGTTCGGCCAACGCTCTGAGGTAGACGAACGTGTTGTCCACTCTCTAGACTTCATTGAGGTTAGGCCGTTATACCTAAGGCAGATTTGCACTCGATGACACCTCGACAACAGCCGGTCCTCACATTTACGTTTTGCTCTCCTTACGTCAGTATACGAGTCTGTGACGCTGGCTTTGCAACATCTTGCGTGCCTTTAGGCTCGCCGCGACCAACACTTACCACGCACTGACCACAAAACATGGAGGCGCCGGGGCTTGAACCCGGGACCTTTCACATGCAAAGCGAACGCTCTACCAACTGAGCTACGCCCCCAAGCACAACCAAGCTGCGCTGTTCTCCGTTCTTTGCTACTCTTATGTGCACGGACACGATGGTTGGTTGGTTTGCAGGGGTGAAGGGACCAGAGTACAAAGGCGCGGACACGTTCATATACGCAAGAGTTCCAAGTAGTTTCGATGCTCTGGTATTACGACTGCAAATTCCGTCCGTTTTTAACGTCTTAAATTGAAGGGACAGTCACAAGTTGGTCCGTTTTCACTCCATGTCGACAATCACACAGCACCTGAGGTAACAAGCACATCTGAAGACCCATTGTGCACTCGACTGTTCATGCCAACTCACTGCCTCGCACTTTACTACTGTGTACCACTCTTGTCGTCCAACTGCAAAAGACTGGGCCACAACAACTTTCCGCGTCTCCATTGCACTGCGCAAACTACGAAACGCTCCCCAAACATGGCACTCACCCACGCAGATGACTTTTCCGACTTTACACGACGCTCACGCTAGTGACAGCCTTATTTAGAGCTTGACGTCGCACACAAGCGAATGAGCACATTTCGCCTACGACTTAGGCCGCCCTCCTAGTGTGGCTGTTCGGTGTCTGCAGGCAGCGAGGGGCTGCAAGCCTCCTGTGTTCGCGCCTATGTCACCTCTGCTTGCTTGTCAGAGACAGAGTATCGCAAAACATACAACTCACTCCATGAATTGATTGCTACGGCATCTGTCATCAGCAGTCACAACTAGCAACACCAGTAGCAGCCGACTGCACGTAAAGAATTGGAATGTGCAGTGGGATTTTTGTGAATTCGGCGCAAGGCTGATCTTTGCGACATAGGTTTGAGAATCTTATGGGAACACTTGTACTGTTTCTAAATTAAGTGTAGTGGTGGGAGGAGGGTGCTTCGTGCGAATTACAGCACGTTTGCCAATTGTGGCTGCTAATCGTTGGCTCGTATCTGCCTTGACACATTTTCTGGCTGTGAATTATTCCACTTGCATGGCAGTGTGCGCATGTTGGTGTGTTAAAAATTCTGGAGGCGCTGGGTATCGATCCCAGTACCTCTCGCATGCAAAGCGAGCGCTCTACCATCTGAGCTACGCCCCCTGCTGACGAACTGCGCTATCATACAGCCATATCAATGGCACAGACCCTTGCACTCCCATTATTCCGCTGACAAACACTACTCTCAATGTGTCCGTGAGGGTGTCTTTCAGGTTTCCTGCATTCTGTATCGAATCGTAGTTGGCCAAAATCAAAGTGGCACGCACGACGTCGAAAATAGCGTTCGGCCAACGCTCTGAGGTAGACGAACGTGTTGTCCACTCTCTAGACTTCATTGAGGTTAGGCCGTTATACCTAAGGCAGATTTGCACTCGATGACACCTCGACAACAGCCGGTCCTCACATTTACGTTTTGCTCTCCTTACGTCAGTATACGAGTCTGTGACGCTGGCTTTGCAACATCTTGCGTGCCTTTAGGCTCGCCGCGACCAACACTTACCACGCACTGACCACAAAACATGGAGGCGCCGGGGCTTGAACCCGGGACCTTTCACATGCAAAGCGAACGCTCTACCAACTGAGCTACGCCCCCAAGCACAACCAAGCTGCGCTGTTCTCCGTTCTTTGCTACTCTTATGTGCACGGACACGATGGTTGGTTGGTTTGCAGGGGTGAAGGGACCAGAGTACAAAGGCGCGGACACGTTCATATACGCAAGAGTTCCAAGTAGTTTCGATGCTCTGGTATTACGACTGCAAATTCCGTCCGTTTTTAACGTCTTAAATTGAAGGGACAGTCACAAGTTGGTCCGTTTTCACTCCATGTCGACAATCACACAGCACCTGAGGTAACAAGCACATCTGAAGACCCATTGTGCACTCGACTGTTCATGCCAACTCACTGCCTCGCACTTTACTACTGTGTACCACTCTTGTCGTCCAACTGCAAAAGACTGGGCCACAACAACTTTCCGCGTCTCCATTGCACTGCGCAAACTACGAAACGCTCCCCAAACATGGCACTCACCCACGCAGACGACTTTTCCGACTTTACACGACGCTCACGCAACGCTCACGCTAGTGACAGCCTTATTTAGGGCTTGACGTCGCACACAAGCGAATGAGCACATTTCGCCTACGACTTAGGCCGCCCTCCTAGTGTGGCTGTTCGGTGTCTGCAGGCAGCGAGGGGCTGCAAGCCTCCTGTGTTCGCGCCTATGTCACCTCTGCTTGCTTGTCAGAGACAGAGTATCGCAAAACATACAACTCACTCCATGAATTGATTGCCACGGCATCTGTCATCAGCAGTCACAACTAGCAACACCAGTAGCAGCCGACTGCACGTAAAGAATTGGAATGTGCAGTGGGATTTTTGTGAATTCGGCGCAAGGCTGATCTTTGCGACATAGGTTTGAGAATCTTATGGGAACACTTGTACTGTTTCTAAATTAAGTGTAGTGGTGGGAGGAGGGTGCTTCGTGCGAATTACAGCACGTTTGCCAATTGTGGCTGCTAATCGTTGGCTCGTATCTGCCTTGACACATTTTCTGGCTGTGAATTATTCCACTTGCATGGCAGTGTGCGCATGTTGGTGTGTTAAAAATTCTGGAGGCGCTGGGTATCGATCCCAGTACCTCTCGCATGCAAAGCGAGCGCTCTACCATCTGAGCTACGCCCCCTGCTGACGAACTGCGCTATCATACAGCCATATCAATGGCACAGACCCTTGCACTCCCATTATTCCGCTGACAAACACTACTCTCAATGTGTCCGTGAGGGTGTCTTTCAGGTTTCCTGCATTCTGTATCGAATCGTAGTTGGCCAAAATCAAAGTGGCACGCACGACGTCGAAAATAGCGTTCGGCCAACGCTCTGAGGTAGACGAACGTGTTGTCCACTCTCTAGACTTCATTGAGGTTAGGCCGTTATACCTAAGGCAGATTTGCACTCGATGACACCTCGACAACAGCCGGTCCTCACATTTACGTTTTGCTCTCCTTACGTCAGTATACGAGTCTGTGACGCTGGCTTTGCAACATCTTGCGTGCCTTTAGGCTCGCCGCGACCAACACTTACCACGCACTGACCACAAAACATGGAGGCGCCGGGGCTTGAACCCGGGACCTTTCACATGCAAAGCGAACGCTCTACCAACTGAGCTACGCCCCCAAGCACAACCAAGCTGCGCTGTTCTCCGTTCTTTGCTACTCTTATGTGCACGGACACGATGGTTGGTTGGTTTGCAGGGGTGAAGGGACCAGAGTACAAAGGCGCGGACACGTTCATATACGCAAGAGTTCCAAGTAGTTTCGATGCTCTGGTATTACGACTGCAAATTCCGTCCGTTTTTAACGTCTTAAATTGAAGGGACAGTCACAAGTTGGTCCGTTTTCACTCCATGTCGACAATCACACAGCACCTGAGGTAACAAGCACATCTGAAGACCCATTGTGCACTCGACTGTTCATGCCAACTCACTGCCTCGCACTTTACTACTGTGTACCACTCTTGTCGTCCAACTGCAAAAGACTGGGCCACAACAACTTTCCGCGTCTCCATTGCACTGCGCAAACTACGAAACGCTCCCCAAACATGGCACTCACCCACGCAGACGACTTTTCCGACTTTACACGACGCTCACGCAACGCTCACGCTAGTGACAGCCTTATTTAGGGCTTGACGTCGCACACAAGCGAATGAGCACATTTCGCCTACGACTTAGGCCGCCCTCCTAGTGTGGCTGTTCGGTGTCTGCAGGCAGCGAGGGGCTGCAAGCCTCCTGTGTTCGCGCCTATGTCACCTCTGCTTGCTTGTCAGAGACAGAGTATCGCAAAACATACAACTCACTCCATGAATTGATTGCCACGGCATCTGTCATCAGCAGTCACAACTAGCAACACCAGTAGCAGCCGACTGCACGTAAAGAATTGGAATGTGCAGTGGGATTTTTGTGAATTCGGCGCAAGGCTGATCTTTGCGACATAGGTTTGAGAATCTTATGGGAACACTTGTACTGTTTCTAAATTAAGTGTAGTGGTGGGAGGAGGGTGCTTCGTGCGAATTACAGCACGTTTGCCAATTGTGGCTGCTAATCGTTGGCTCGTATCTGCCTTGACACATTTTCTGGCTGTGAATTATTCCACTTGCATGGCAGTGTGCGCATGTTGGTGTGTTAAAAATTCTGGAGGCGCTGGGTATCGATCCCAGTACCTCTCGCATGCAAAGCGAGCGCTCTACCATCTGAGCTACGCCCCCTGCTGACGAACTGCGCTATCATACAGCCATATCAATGGCACAGACCCTTGCACTCCCATTATTCCGCTGACAAACACTACTCTCAATGTGTCCGTGAGGGTGTCTTTCAGGTTTCCTGCATTCTGTATCGAATCGTAGTTGGCCAAAATCAAAGTGGCACGCACGACGTCGAAAATAGCGTTCGGCCAACGCTCTGAGGTAGACGAACGTGTTGTCCACTCTCTAGACTTCATTGAGGTTAGGCCGTTATACCTAAGGCAGATTTGCACTCGATGACACCTCGACAACAGCCGGTCCTCACATTTACGTTTTGCTCTCCTTACGTCAGTATACGAGTCTGTGACGCTGGCTTTGCAACATCTTGCGTGCCTTTAGGCTCGCCGCGACCAACACTTACCACGCACTGACCACAAAACATGGAGGCGCCGGGGCTTGAACCCGGGACCTTTCACATGCAAAGCGAACGCTCTACCAACTGAGCTACGCCCCCAAGCACAACCAAGCTGCGCTGTTCTCCGTTCTTTGCTACTCTTATGTGCACGGACACGATGGTTGGTTGGTTTGCAGGGGTGAAGGGACCAGAGTACAAAGGCGCGGACACGTTCATATACGCAAGAGTTCCAAGTAGTTTCGATGCTCTGGTATTACGACTGCAAATTCCGTCCGTTTTTAACGTCTTAAATTGAAGGGACAGTCACAAGTTGGTCCGTTTTCACTCCATGTCGACAATCACACAGCACCTGAGGTAACAAGCACATCTGAAGACCCATTGTGCACTCGACTGTTCATGCCAACTCACTGCCTCGCACTTTACTACTGTGTACCACTCTTGTCGTCCAACTGCAAAAGACTGGGCCACAACAACTTTCCGCGTCTCCATTGCACTGCGCAAACTACGAAACGCTCCCCAAACATGGCACTCACCCACGCAGACGACTTTTCCGACTTTACACGACGCTCACGCAACGCTCACGCTAGTGACAGCCTTATTTAGGGCTTGACGTCGCACACAAGCGAATGAGCACATTTCGCCTACGACTTAGGCCGCCCTCCTAGTGTGGCTGTTCGGTGTCTGCAGGCAGCGAGGGGCTGCAAGCCTCCTGTGTTCGCGCCTATGTCACCTCTGCTTGCTTGTCAGAGACAGAGTATCGCAAAACATACAACTCACTCCATGAATTGATTGCCACGGCATCTGTCATCAGCAGTCACAACTAGCAACACCAGTAGCAGCCGACTGCACGTAAAGAATTGGAATGTGCAGTGGGATTTTTGTGAATTCGGCGCAAGGCTGATCTTTGCGACATAGGTTTGAGAATCTTATGGGAACACTTGTACTGTTTCTAAATTAAGTGTAGTGGTGGGAGGAGGGTGCTTCGTGCGAATTACAGCACGTTTGCCAATTGTGGCTGCTAATCGTTGGCTCGTATCTGCCTTGACACATTTTCTGGCTGTGAATTATTCCACTTGCATGGCAGTGTGCGCATGTTGGTGTGTTAAAAATTCTGGAGGCGCTGGGTATCGATCCCAGTACCTCTCGCATGCAAAGCGAGCGCTCTACCATCTGAGCTACGCCCCCTGCTGACGAACTGCGCTATCATACAGCCATATCAATGGCACAGACCCTTGCACTCCCATTATTCCGCTGACAAACACTACTCTCAATGTGTCCGTGAGGGTGTCTTTCAGGTTTCCTGCATTCTGTATCGAATCGTAGTTGGCCAAAATCAAAGTGGCACGCACGACGTCGAAAATAGCGTTCGGCCAACGCTCTGAGGTAGACGAACGTGTTGTCCACTCTCTAGACTTCATTGAGGTTAGGCCGTTATACCTAAGGCAGATTTGCACTCGATGACACCTCGACAACAGCCGGTCCTCACATTTACGTTTTGCTCTCCTTACGTCAGTATACGAGTCTGTGACGCTGGCTTTGCAACATCTTGCGTGCCTTTAGGCTCGCCGCGACCAACACTTACCACGCACTGACCACAAAACATGGAGGCGCCGGGGCTTGAACCCGGGACCTTTCACATGCAAAGCGAACGCTCTACCAACTGAGCTACGCCCCCAAGCACAACCAAGCTGCGCTGTTCTCCGTTCTTTGCTACTCTTATGTGCACGGACACGATGGTTGGTTGGTTTGCAGGGGTGAAGGGACCAGAGTACAAAGGCGCGGACACGTTCATATACGCAAGAGTTCCAAGTAGTTTCGATGCTCTGGTATTACGACTGCAAATTCCGTCCGTTTTTAACGTCTTAAATTGAAGGGACAGTCACAAGTTGGTCCGTTTTCACTCCATGTCGACAATCACACAGCACCTGAGGTAACAAGCACATCTGAAGACCCATTGTGCACTCGACTGTTCATGCCAACTCACTGCCTCGCACTTTACTACTGTGTACCACTCTTGTCGTCCAACTGCAAAAGACTGGGCCACAACAACTTTCCGCGTCTCCATTGCACTGCGCAAACTACGAAACGCTCCCCAAACATGGCACTCACCCACGCAGACGACTTTTCCGACTTTACACGACGCTCACGCAACGCTCACGCTAGTGACAGCCTTATTTAGGGCTTGACGTCGCACACAAGCGAATGAGCACATTTCGCCTACGACTTAGGCCGCCCTCCTAGTGTGGCTGTTCGGTGTCTGCAGGCAGCGAGGGGCTGCAAGCCTCCTGTGTTCGCGCCTATGTCACCTCTGCTTGCTTGTCAGAGACAGAGTATCGCAAAACATACAACTCACTCCATGAATTGATTGCCACGGCATCTGTCATCAGCAGTCACAACTAGCAACACCAGTAGCAGCCGACTGCACGTAAAGAATTGGAATGTGCAGTGGGATTTTTGTGAATTCGGCGCAAGGCTGATCTTTGCGACATAGGTTTGAGAATCTTATGGGAACACTTGTACTGTTTCTAAATTAAGTGTAGTGGTGGGAGGAGGGTGCTTCGTGCGAATTACAGCACGTTTGCCAATTGTGGCTGCTAATCGTTGGCTCGTATCTGCCTTGACACATTTTCTGGCTGTGAATTATTCCACTTGCATGGCAGTGTGCGCATGTTGGTGTGTTAAAAATTCTGGAGGCGCTGGGTATCGATCCCAGTACCTCTCGCATGCAAAGCGAGCGCTCTACCATCTGAGCTACGCCCCCTGCTGACGAACTGCGCTATCATACAGCCATATCAATGGCACAGACCCTTGCACTCCCATTATTCCGCTGACAAACACTACTCTCAATGTGTCCGTGAGGGTGTCTTTCAGGTTTCCTGCATTCTGTATCGAATCGTAGTTGGCCAAAATCAAAGTGGCACGCACGACGTCGAAAATAGCGTTCGGCCAACGCTCTGAGGTAGACGAACGTGTTGTCCACTCTCTAGACTTCATTGAGGTTAGGCCGTTATACCTAAGGCAGATTTGCACTCGATGACACCTCGACAACAGCCGGTCCTCACATTTACGTTTTGCTCTCCTTACGTCAGTATACGAGTCTGTGACGCTGGCTTTGCAACATCTTGCGTGCCTTTAGGCTCGCCGCGACCAACACTTACCACGCACTGACCACAAAACATGGAGGCGCCGGGGCTTGAACCCGGGACCTTTCACATGCAAAGCGAACGCTCTACCAACTGAGCTACGCCCCCAAGCACAACCAAGCTGCGCTGTTCTCCGTTCTTTGCTACTCTTATGTGCACGGACACGATGGTTGGTTGGTTTGCAGGGGTGAAGGGACCAGAGTACAAAGGCGCGGACACGTTCATATACGCAAGAGTTCCAAGTAGTTTCGATGCTCTGGTATTACGACTGCAAATTCCGTCCGTTTTTAACGTCTTAAATTGAAGGGACAGTCACAAGTTGGTCCGTTTTCACTCCATGTCGACAATCACACAGCACCTGAGGTAACAAGCACATCTGAAGACCCATTGTGCACTCGACTGTTCATGCCAACTCACTGCCTCGCACTTTACTACTGTGTACCACTCTTGTCGTCCAACTGCAAAAGACTGGGCCACAACAACTTTCCGCGTCTCCATTGCACTGCGCAAACTACGAAACGCTCCCCAAACATGGCACTCACCCACGCAGATGACTTTTCCGACTTTACACGACGCTCACGCTAGTGACAGCCTTATTTAGAGCTTGACGTCGCACACAAGCGAATGAGCACATTTCGCCTACGACTTAGGCCGCCCTCCTAGTGTGGCTGTTCGGTGTCTGCAGGCAGCGAGGGGCTGCAAGCCTCCTGTGTTCGCGCCTATGTCACCTCTGCTTGCTTGTCAGAGACAGAGTATCGCAAAACATACAACTCACTCCATGAATTGATTGCTACGGCATCTGTCATCAGCAGTCACAACTAGCAACACCAGTAGCAGCCGACTGCACGTAAAGAATTGGAATGTGCAGTGGGATTTTTGTGAATTCGGCGCAAGGCTGATCTTTGCGACATAGGTTTGAGAATCTTATGGGAACACTTGTACTGTTTCTAAATTAAGTGTAGTGGTGGGAGGAGGGTGCTTCGTGCGAATTACAGCACGTTTGCCAATTGTGGCTGCTAATCGTTGGCTCGTATCTGCCTTGACACATTTTCTGGCTGTGAATTATTCCACTTGCATGGCAGTGTGCGCATGTTGGTGTGTTAAAAATTCTGGAGGCGCTGGGTATCGATCCCAGTACCTCTCGCATGCAAAGCGAGCGCTCTACCATCTGAGCTACGCCCCCTGCTGACGAACTGCGCTATCATACAGCCATATCAATGGCACAGACCCTTGCACTCCCATTATTCCGCTGACAAACACTACTCTCAATGTGTCCGTGAGGGTGTCTTTCAGGTTTCCTGCATTCTGTATCGAATCGTAGTTGGCCAAAATCAAAGTGGCACGCACGACGTCGAAAATAGCGTTCGGCCAACGCTCTGAGGTAGACGAACGTGTTGTCCACTCTCTAGACTTCATTGAGGTTAGGCCGTTATACCTAAGGCAGATTTGCACTCGATGACACCTCGACAACAGCCGGTCCTCACATTTACGTTTTGCTCTCCTTACGTCAGTATACGAGTCTGTGACGCTGGCTTTGCAACATCTTGCGTGCCTTTAGGCTCGCCGCGACCAACACTTACCACGCACTGACCACAAAACATGGAGGCGCCGGGGCTTGAACCCGGGACCTTTCACATGCAAAGCGAACGCTCTACCAACTGAGCTACGCCCCCAAGCACAACCAAGCTGCGCTGTTCTCCGTTCTTTGCTACTCTTATGTGCACGGACACGATGGTTGGTTGGTTTGCAGGGGTGAAGGGACCAGAGTACAAAGGCGCGGACACGTTCATATACGCAAGAGTTCCAAGTAGTTTCGATGCTCTGGTATTACGACTGCAAATTCCGTCCGTTTTTAACGTCTTAAATTGAAGGGACAGTCACAAGTTGGTCCGTTTTCACTCCATGTCGACAATCACACAGCACCTGAGGTAACAAGCACATCTGAAGACCCATTGTGCACTCGACTGTTCATGCCAACTCACTGCCTCGCACTTTACTACTGTGTACCACTCTTGTCGTCCAACTGCAAAAGACTGGGCCACAACAACTTTCCGCGTCTCCATTGCACTGCGCAAACTACGAAACGCTCCCCAAACATGGCACTCACCCACGCAGACGACTTTTCCGACTTTACACGACGCTCACGCAACGCTCACGCTAGTGACAGCCTTATTTAGGGCTTGACGTCGCACACAAGCGAATGAGCACATTTCGCCTACGACTTAGGCCGCCCTCCTAGTGTGGCTGTTCGGTGTCTGCAGGCAGCGAGGGGCTGCAAGCCTCCTGTGTTCGCGCCTATGTCACCTCTGCTTGCTTGTCAGAGACAGAGTATCGCAAAACATACAACTCACTCCATGAATTGATTGCCACGGCATCTGTCATCAGCAGTCACAACTAGCAACACCAGTAGCAGCCGACTGCACGTAAAGAATTGGAATGTGCAGTGGGATTTTTGTGAATTCGGCGCAAGGCTGATCTTTGCGACATAGGTTTGAGAATCTTATGGGAACACTTGTACTGTTTCTAAATTAAGTGTAGTGGTGGGAGGAGGGTGCTTCGTGCGAATTACAGCACGTTTGCCAATTGTGGCTGCTAATCGTTGGCTCGTATCTGCCTTGACACATTTTCTGGCTGTGAATTATTCCACTTGCATGGCAGTGTGCGCATGTTGGTGTGTTAAAAATTCTGGAGGCGCTGGGTATCGATCCCAGTACCTCTCGCATGCAAAGCGAGCGCTCTACCATCTGAGCTACGCCCCCTGCTGACGAACTGCGCTATCATACAGCCATATCAATGGCACAGACCCTTGCACTCCCATTATTCCGCTGACAAACACTACTCTCAATGTGTCCGTGAGGGTGTCTTTCAGGTTTCCTGCATTCTGTATCGAATCGTAGTTGGCCAAAATCAAAGTGGCACGCACGACGTCGAAAATAGCGTTCGGCCAACGCTCTGAGGTAGACGAACGTGTTGTCCACTCTCTAGACTTCATTGAGGTTAGGCCGTTATACCTAAGGCAGATTTGCACTCGATGACACCTCGACAACAGCCGGTCCTCACATTTACGTTTTGCTCTCCTTACGTCAGTATACGAGTCTGTGACGCTGGCTTTGCAACATCTTGCGTGCCTTTAGGCTCGCCGCGACCAACACTTACCACGCACTGACCACAAAACATGGAGGCGCCGGGGCTTGAACCCGGGACCTTTCACATGCAAAGCGAACGCTCTACCAACTGAGCTACGCCCCCAAGCACAACCAAGCTGCGCTGTTCTCCGTTCTTTGCTACTCTTATGTGCACGGACACGATGGTTGGTTGGTTTGCAGGGGTGAAGGGACCAGAGTACAAAGGCGCGGACACGTTCATATACGCAAGAGTTCCAAGTAGTTTCGATGCTCTGGTATTACGACTGCAAATTCCGTCCGTTTTTAACGTCTTAAATTGAAGGGACAGTCACAAGTTGGTCCGTTTTCACTCCATGTCGACAATCACACAGCACCTGAGGTAACAAGCACATCTGAAGACCCATTGTGCACTCGACTGTTCATGCCAACTCACTGCCTCGCACTTTACTACTGTGTACCACTCTTGTCGTCCAACTGCAAAAGACTGGGCCACAACAACTTTCCGCGTCTCCATTGCACTGCGCAAACTACGAAACGCTCCCCAAACATGGCACTCACCCACGCAGACGACTTTTCCGACTTTACACGACGCTCACGCAACGCTCACGCTAGTGACAGCCTTATTTAGGGCTTGACGTCGCACACAAGCGAATGAGCACATTTCGCCTACGACTTAGGCCGCCCTCCTAGTGTGGCTGTTCGGTGTCTGCAGGCAGCGAGGGGCTGCAAGCCTCCTGTGTTCGCGCCTATGTCACCTCTGCTTGCTTGTCAGAGACAGAGTATCGCAAAACATACAACTCACTCCATGAATTGATTGCTACGGCATCTGTCATCAGCAGTCACAACTAGCAACACCAGTAGCAGCCGACTGCACGTAAAGAATTGGAATGTGCAGTGGGATTTTTGTGAATTCGGCGCAAGGCTGATCTTTGCGACATAGGTTTGAGAATCTTATGGGAACACTTGTACTGTTTCTAAATTAAGTGTAGTGGTGGGAGGAGGGTGCTTCGTGCGAATTACAGCACGTTTGCCAATTGTGGCTGCTAATCGTTGGCTCGTATCTGCCTTGACACATTTTCTGGCTGTGAATTATTCCACTTGCATGGCAGTGTGCGCATGTTGGTGTGTTAAAAATTCTGGAGGCGCTGGGTATCGATCCCAGTACCTCTCGCATGCAAAGCGAGCGCTCTACCATCTGAGCTACGCCCCCTGCTGACGAACTGCGCTATCATACAGCCATATCAATGGCACAGACCCTTGCACTCCCATTATTCCGCTGACAAACACTACTCTCAATGTGTCCGTGAGGGTGTCTTTCAGGTTTCCTGCATTCTGTATCGAATCGTAGTTGGCCAAAATCAAAGTGGCACGCACGACGTCGAAAATAGCGTTCGGCCAACGCTCTGAGGTAGACGAACGTGTTGTCCACTCTCTAGACTTCATTGAGGTTAGGCCGTTATACCTAAGGCAGATTTGCACTCGATGACACCTCGACAACAGCCGGTCCTCACATTTACGTTTTGCTCTCCTTACGTCAGTATACGAGTCTGTGACGCTGGCTTTGCAACATCTTGCGTGCCTTTAGGCTCGCCGCGACCAACACTTACCACGCACTGACCACAAAACATGGAGGCGCCGGGGCTTGAACCCGGGACCTTTCACATGCAAAGCGAACGCTCTACCAACTGAGCTACGCCCCCAAGCACAACCAAGCTGCGCTGTTCTCCGTTCTTTGCTACTCTTATGTGCACGGACACGATGGTTGGTTGGTTTGCAGGGGTGAAGGGACCAGAGTACAAAGGCGCGGACACGTTCATATACGCAAGAGTTCCAAGTAGTTTCGATGCTCTGGTATTACGACTGCAAATTCCGTCCGTTTTTAACGTCTTAAATTGAAGGGACAGTCACAAGTTGGTCCGTTTTCACTCCATGTCGACAATCACACAGCACCTGAGGTAACAAGCACATCTGAAGACCCATTGTGCACTCGACTGTTCATGCCAACTCACTGCCTCGCACTTTACTACTGTGTACCACTCTTGTCGTCCAACTGCAAAAGACTGGGCCACAACAACTTTCCGCGTCTCCATTGCACTGCGCAAACTACGAAACGCTCCCCAAACATGGCACTCACCCACGCAGACGACTTTTCCGACTTTACACGACGCTCACGCAACGCTCACGCTAGTGACAGCCTTATTTAGGGCTTGACGTCGCACACAAGCGAATGAGCACATTTCGCCTACGACTTAGGCCGCCCTCCTAGTGTGGCTGTTCGGTGTCTGCAGGCAGCGAGGGGCTGCAAGCCTCCTGTGTTCGCGCCTATGTCACCTCTGCTTGCTTGTCAGAGACAGAGTATCGCAAAACATACAACTCACTCCATGAATTGATTGCTACGGCATCTGTCATCAGCAGTCACAACTAGCAACACCAGTAGCAGCCGACTGCACGTAAAGAATTGGAATGTGCAGTGGGATTTTTGTGAATTCGGCGCAAGGCTGATCTTTGCGACATAGGTTTGAGAATCTTATGGGAACACTTGTACTGTTTCTAAATTAAGTGTAGTGGTGGGAGGAGGGTGCTTCGTGCGAATTACAGCACGTTTGCCAATTGTGGCTGCTAATCGTTGGCTCGTATCTGCCTTGACACATTTTCTGGCTGTGAATTATTCCACTTGCATGGCAGTGTGCGCATGTTGGTGTGTTAAAAATTCTGGAGGCGCTGGGTATCGATCCCAGTACCTCTCGCATGCAAAGCGAGCGCTCTACCATCTGAGCTACGCCCCCTGCTGACGAACTGCGCTATCATACAGCCATATCAATGGCACAGACCCTTGCACTCCCATTATTCCGCTGACAAACACTACTCTCAATGTGTCCGTGAGGGTGTCTTTCAGGTTTCCTGCATTCTGTATCGAATCGTAGTTGGCCAAAATCAAAGTGGCACGCACGACGTCGAAAATAGCGTTCGGCCAACGCTCTGAGGTAGACGAACGTGTTGTCCACTCTCTAGACTTCATTGAGGTTAGGCCGTTATACCTAAGGCAGATTTGCACTCGATGACACCTCGACAACAGCCGGTCCTCACATTTACGTTTTGCTCTCCTTACGTCAGTATACGAGTCTGTGACGCTGGCTTTGCAACATCTTGCGTGCCTTTAGGCTCGCCGCGACCAACACTTACCACGCACTGACCACAAAACATGGAGGCGCCGGGGCTTGAACCCGGGACCTTTCACATGCAAAGCGAACGCTCTACCAACTGAGCTACGCCCCCAAGCACAACCAAGCTGCGCTGTTCTCCGTTCTTTGCTACTCAACACGATGGTTGGTTGGTTTGCAGGGGTGAAGGGACCAGAGTACAAAGGCGCGGACACGTTCATATACGCAAGAGTTCCAAGTAGTTTCGATGCTCTGGTATTACGACTGCAAATTCCGTCCGTTTTTAACGTCTTAAATTGAAGGGACAGTCACAAGTTGGTCCGTTTTCACTCCATGTCGACAATCACACAGCACCTGAGGTAACAAGCACATCTGAAGACCCATTGTGCACTCGACTGTTCATGCCAACTCACTGCCTCGCACTTTACTACTGTGTACCACTCTTGTCGTCCAACTGCAAAAGACTGGGCCACAACAACTTTCCGCGTCTCCATTGCACTGCGCAAACTACGAAACGCTCCCCAAACATGGCACTCACCCACGCAGACGACTTTTCCGACTTTACACGACGCTCACGCAACGCTCACGCTAGTGACAGCCTTATTTAGGGCTTGACGTCGCACACAAGCGAATGAGCACATTTCGCCTACGACTTAGGCCGCCCTCCTAGTGTGGCTGTTCGGTGTCTGCAGGCAGCGAGGGGCTGCAAGCCTCCTGTGTTCGCGCCTATGTCACCTCTGCTTGCTTGTCAGAGACAGAGTATCGCAAAACATACAACTCACTCCATGAATTGATTGCCACGGCATCTGTCATCAGCAGTCACAACTAGCAACACCAGTAGCAGCCGACTGCACGTAAAGAATTGGAATGTGCAGTGGGATTTTTGTGAATTCGGCGCAAGGCTGATCTTTGCGACATAGGTTTGAGAATCTTATGGGAACACTTGTACTGTTTCTAAATTAAGTGTAGTGGTGGGAGGAGGGTGCTTCGTGCGAATTACAGCACGTTTGCCAATTGTGGCTGCTAATCGTTGGCTCGTATCTGCCTTGACACATTTTCTGGCTGTGAATTATTCCACTTGCATGGCAGTGTGCGCATGTTGGTGTGTTAAAAATTCTGGAGGCGCTGGGTATCGATCCCAGTACCTCTCGCATGCAAAGCGAGCGCTCTACCATCTGAGCTACGCCCCCTGCTGACGAACTGCGCTATCATACAGCCATATCAATGGCACAGACCCTTGCACTCCCATTATTCCGCTGACAAACACTACTCTCAATGTGTCCGTGAGGGTGTCTTTCAGGTTTCCTGCATTCTGTATCGAATCGTAGTTGGCCAAAATCAAAGTGGCACGCACGACGTCGAAAATAGCGTTCGGCCAACGCTCTGAGGTAGACGAACGTGTTGTCCACTCTCTAGACTTCATTGAGGTTAGGCCGTTATACCTAAGGCAGATTTGCACTCGATGACACCTCGACAACAGCCGGTCCTCACATTTACGTTTTGCTCTCCTTACGTCAGTATACGAGTCTGTGACGCTGGCTTTGCAACATCTTGCGTGCCTTTAGGCTCGCCGCGACCAACACTTACCACGCACTGACCACAAAACATGGAGGCGCCGGGGCTTGAACCCGGGACCTTTCACATGCAAAGCGAACGCTCTACCAACTGAGCTACGCCCCCAAGCACAACCAAGCTGCGCTGTTCTCCGTTCTTTGCTACTCTTATGTGCACGGACACGATGGTTGGTTGGTTTGCAGGGGTGAAGGGACCAGAGTACAAAGGCGCGGACACGTTCATATACGCAAGAGTTCCAAGTAGTTTCGATGCTCTGGTATTACGACTGCAAATTCCGTCCGTTTTTAACGTCTTAAATTGAAGGGACAGTCACAAGTTGGTCCGTTTTCACTCCATGTCGACAATCACACAGCACCTGAGGTAACAAGCACATCTGAAGACCCATTGTGCACTCGACTGTTCATGCCAACTCACTGCCTCGCACTTTACTACTGTGTACCACTCTTGTCGTCCAACTGCAAAAGACTGGGCCACAACAACTTTCCGCGTCTCCATTGCACTGCGCAAACTACGAAACGCTCCCCAAACATGGCACTCACCCACGCAGACGACTTTTCCGACTTTACACGACGCTCACGCAACGCTCACGCTAGTGACAGCCTTATTTAGGGCTTGACGTCGCACACAAGCGAATGAGCACATTTCGCCTACGACTTAGGCCGCCCTCCTAGTGTGGCTGTTCGGTGTCTGCAGGCAGCGAGGGGCTGCAAGCCTCCTGTGTTCGCGCCTATGTCACCTCTGCTTGCTTGTCAGAGACAGAGTATCGCAAAACATACAACTCACTCCATGAATTGATTGCTACGGCATCTGTCATCAGCAGTCACAACTAGCAACACCAGTAGCAGCCGACTGCACGTAAAGAATTGGAATGTGCAGTGGGATTTTTGTGAATTCGGCGCAAGGCTGATCTTTGCGACATAGGTTTGAGAATCTTATGGGAACACTTGTACTGTTTCTAAATTAAGTGTAGTGGTGGGAGGAGGGTGCTTCGTGCGAATTACAGCACGTTTGCCAATTGTGGCTGCTAATCGTTGGCTCGTATCTGCCTTGACACATTTTCTGGCTGTGAATTATTCCACTTGCATGGCAGTGTGCGCATGTTGGTGTGTTAAAAATTCTGGAGGCGCTGGGTATCGATCCCAGTACCTCTCGCATGCAAAGCGAGCGCTCTACCATCTGAGCTACGCCCCCTGCTGACGAACTGCGCTATCATACAGCCATATCAATGGCACAGACCCTTGCACTCCCATTATTCCGCTGACAAACACTACTCTCAATGTGTCCGTGAGGGTGTCTTTCAGGTTTCCTGCATTCTGTATCGAATCGTAGTTGGCCAAAATCAAAGTGGCACGCACGACGTCGAAAATAGCGTTCGGCCAACGCTCTGAGGTAGACGAACGTGTTGTCCACTCTCTAGACTTCATTGAGGTTAGGCCGTTATACCTAAGGCAGATTTGCACTCGATGACACCTCGACAACAGCCGGTCCTCACATTTACGTTTTGCTCTCCTTACGTCAGTATACGAGTCTGTGACGCTGGCTTTGCAACATCTTGCGTGCCTTTAGGCTCGCCGCGACCAACACTTACCACGCACTGACCACAAAACATGGAGGCGCCGGGGCTTGAACCCGGGACCTTTCACATGCAAAGCGAACGCTCTACCAACTGAGCTACGCCCCCAAGCACAACCAAGCTGCGCTGTTCTCCGTTCTTTGCTACTCTTATGTGCACGGACACGATGGTTGGTTGGTTTGCAGGGGTGAAGGGACCAGAGTACAAAGGCGCGGACACGTTCATATACGCAAGAGTTCCAAGTAGTTTCGATGCTCTGGTATTACGACTGCAAATTCCGTCCGTTTTTAACGTCTTAAATTGAAGGGACAGTCACAAGTTGGTCCGTTTTCACTCCATGTCGACAATCACACAGCACCTGAGGTAACAAGCACATCTGAAGACCCATTGTGCACTCGACTGTTCATGCCAACTCACTGCCTCGCACTTTACTACTGTGTACCACTCTTGTCGTCCAACTGCAAAAGACTGGGCCACAACAACTTTCCGCGTCTCCATTGCACTGCGCAAATTACGAAACGCTCCCCAAACATGGCACTCACCCACGCAGACGACTTTTCCGACTTTACACGACGCTCACGCAACGCTCACGCTAGTGACAGCCTTATTTAGGGCTTGACGTCGCACACAAGCGAATGAGCACATTTCGCCTACGACTTAGGCCGCCCTCCTAGTGTGGCTGTTCGGTGTCTGCAGGCAGCGAGGGGCTGCAAGCCTCCTGTGTTCGCGCCTATGTCACCTCTGCTTGCTTGTCAGAGACAGAGTATCGCAAAACATACAACTCACTCCATGAATTGATTGCTACGGCATCTGTCATCAGCAGTCACAACTAGCAACACCAGTAGCAGCCGACTGCACGTAAAGAATTGGAATGTGCAGTGGGATTTTTGTGAATTCGGCGCAAGGCTGATCTTTGCGACATAGGTTTGAGAATCTTATGGGAACACTTGTACTGTTTCTAAATTAAGTGTAGTGGTGGGAGGAGGGTGCTTCGTGCGAATTACAGCACGTTTGCCAATTGTGGCTGCTAATCGTTGGCTCGTATCTGCCTTGACACATTTTCTGGCTGTGAATTATTCCACTTGCATGGCAGTGTGCGCATGTTGGTGTGTTAAAAATTCTGGAGGCGCTGGGTATCGATCCCAGTACCTCTCGCATGCAAAGCGAGCGCTCTACCATCTGAGCTACGCCCCCTGCTGACGAACTGCGCTATCATACAGCCATATCAATGGCACAGACCCTTGCACTCCCATTATTCCGCTGACAAACACTACTCTCAATGTGTCCGTGAGGGTGTCTTTCAGGTTTCCTGCATTCTGTATCGAATCGTAGTTGGCCAAAATCAAAGTGGCACGCACGACGTCGAAAATAGCGTTCGGCCAACGCTCTGAGGTAGACGAACGTGTTGTCCACTCTCTAGACTTCATTGAGGTTAGGCCGTTATACCTAAGGCAGATTTGCACTCGATGACACCTCGACAACAGCCGGTCCTCACATTTACGTTTTGCTCTCCTTACGTCAGTATACGAGTCTGTGACGCTGGCTTTGCAACATCTTGCGTGCCTTTAGGCTCGCCGCGACCAACACTTACCACGCACTGACCACAAAACATGGAGGCGCCGGGGCTTGAACCCGGGACCTTTCACATGCAAAGCGAACGCTCTACCAACTGAGCTACGCCCCCAAGCACAACCAAGCTGCGCTGTTCTCCGTTCTTTGCTACTCTTATGTGCACGGACACGATGGTTGGTTGGTTTGCAGGGGTGAAGGGACCAGAGTACAAAGGCGCGGACACGTTCATATACGCAAGAGTTCCAAGTAGTTTCGATGCTCTGGTATTACGACTGCAAATTCCGTCCGTTTTTAACGTCTTAAATTGAAGGGACAGTCACAAGTTGGTCCGTTTTCACTCCATGTCGACAATCACACAGCACCTGAGGTAACAAGCACATCTGAAGACCCATTGTGCACTCGACTGTTCATGCCAACTCACTGCCTCGCACTTTACTACTGTGTACCACTCTTGTCGTCCAACTGCAAAAGACTGGGCCACAACAACTTTCCGCGTCTCCATTGCACTGCGCAAACTACGAAACGCTCCCCAAACATGGCACTCACCCACGCAGACGACTTTTCCGACTTTACACGACGCTCACGCAACGCTCACGCTAGTGACAGCCTTATTTAGGGCTTGACGTCGCACACAAGCGAATGAGCACATTTCGCCTACGACTTAGGCCGCCCTCCTAGTGTGGCTGTTCGGTGTCTGCAGGCAGCGAGGGGCTGCAAGCCTCCTGTGTTCGCGCCTATGTCACCTCTGCTTGCTTGTCAGAGACAGAGTATCGCAAAACATACAACTCACTCCATGAATTGATTGCCACGGCATCTGTCATCAGCAGTCACAACTAGCAACACCAGTAGCAGCCGACTGCACGTAAAGAATTGGAATGTGCAGTGGGATTTTTGTGAATTCGGCGCAAGGCTGATCTTTGCGACATAGGTTTGAGAATCTTATGGGAACACTTGTACTGTTTCTAAATTAAGTGTAGTGGTGGGAGGAGGGTGCTTCGTGCGAATTACAGCACGTTTGCCAATTGTGGCTGCTAATCGTTGGCTCGTATCTGCCTTGACACATTTTCTGGCTGTGAATTATTCCACTTGCATGGCAGTGTGCGCATGTTGGTGTGTTAAAAATTCTGGAGGCGCTGGGTATCGATCCCAGTACCTCTCGCATGCAAAGCGAGCGCTCTACCATCTGAGCTACGCCCCCTGCTGACGAACTGCGCTATCATACAGCCATATCAATGGCACAGACCCTTGCACTCCCATTATTCCGCTGACAAACACTACTCTCAATGTGTCCGTGAGGGTGTCTTTCAGGTTTCCTGCATTCTGTATCGAATCGTAGTTGGCCAAAATCAAAGTGGCACGCACGACGTCGAAAATAGCGTTCGGCCAACGCTCTGAGGTAGACGAACGTGTTGTCCACTCTCTAGACTTCATTGAGGTTAGGCCGTTATACCTAAGGCAGATTTGCACTCGATGACACCTCGACAACAGCCGGTCCTCACATTTACGTTTTGCTCTCCTTACGTCAGTATACGAGTCTGTGACGCTGGCTTTGCAACATCTTGCGTGCCTTTAGGCTCGCCGCGACCAACACTTACCACGCACTGACCACAAAACATGGAGGCGCCGGGGCTTGAACCCGGGACCTTTCACATGCAAAGCGAACGCTCTACCAACTGAGCTACGCCCCCAAGCACAACCAAGCTGCGCTGTTCTCCGTTCTTTGCTACTCTTATGTGCACGGACACGATGGTTGGTTGGTTTGCAGGGGTGAAGGGACCAGAGTACAAAGGCGCGGACACGTTCATATACGCAAGAGTTCCAAGTAGTTTCGATGCTCTGGTATTACGACTGCAAATTCCGTCCGTTTTTAACGTCTTAAATTGAAGGGACAGTCACAAGTTGGTCCGTTTTCACTCCATGTCGACAATCACACAGCACCTGAGGTAACAAGCACATCTGAAGACCCATTGTGCACTCGACTGTTCATGCCAACTCACTGCCTCGCACTTTACTACTGTGTACCACTCTTGTCGTCCAACTGCAAAAGACTGGGCCACAACAACTTTCCGCGTCTCCATTGCACTGCGCAAACTACGAAACGCTCCCCAAACATGGCACTCACCCACGCAGACGACTTTTCCGACTTTTCACGACGCTCACGCAACGCTCACGCTAGTGACAGCCTTATTTAGAGCTTGACGTCGCACACAAGCGAATGAGCACATTTCGCCTACGACTTAGGCCGCCCTCCTAGTGTGGCTGTTCGGTGTCTGCAGGCAGCGAGGGGCTGCAAGCCTCCTGTGTTCGCGCCTATGTCACCTCTGCTTGCTTGTCAGAGACAGAGTATCGCAAAACATACAACTCACTCCATGAATTGATTGCTACGGCATCTGTCATCAGCAGTCACAACTAGCAACACCAGTAGCAGCCGACTGCACGTAAAGAATTGGAATGTGCAGTGGGATTTTTGTGAATTCGGCGCAAGGCTGATCTTTGCGACATAGGTTTGAGAATCTTATGGGAACACTTGTACTGTTTCTAAATTAAGTGTAGTGGTGGGAGGAGGGTGCTTCGTGCGAATTACAGCACGTTTGCCAATTGTGGCTGCTAATCGTTGGCTCGTATCTGCCTTGACACATTTTCTGGCTGTGAATTATTCCACTTGCATGGCAGTGTGCGCATGTTGGTGTGTTAAAAATTCTGGAGGCGCTGGGTATCGATCCCAGTACCTCTCGCATGCAAAGCGAGCGCTCTACCATCTGAGCTACGCCCCCTGCTGACGAACTGCGCTATCATACAGCCATATCAATGGCACAGACCCTTGCACTCCCATTATTCCGCTGACAAACACTACTCTCAATGTGTCCGTGAGGGTGTCTTTCAGGTTTCCTGCATTCTGTATCGAATCGTAGTTGGCCAAAATCAAAGTGGCACGCACGACGTCGAAAATAGCGTTCGGCCAACGCTCTGAGGTAGACGAACGTGTTGTCCACTCTCTAGACTTCATTGAGGTTAGGCCGTTATACCTAAGGCAGATTTGCACTCGATGACACCTCGACAACAGCCGGTCCTCACATTTACGTTTTGCTCTCCTTACGTCAGTATACGAGTCTGTGACGCTGGCTTTGCAACATCTTGCGTGCCTTTAGGCTCGCCGCGACCAACACTTACCACGCACTGACCACAAAACATGGAGGCGCCGGGGCTTGAACCCGGGACCTTTCACATGCAAAGCGAACGCTCTACCAACTGAGCTACGCCCCCAAGCACAACCAAGCTGCGCTGTTCTCCGTTCTTTGCTACTCTTATGTGCACGGACACGATGGTTGGTTGGTTTGCAGGGGTGAAGGGACCAGAGTACAAAGGCGCGGACACGTTCATATACGCAAGAGTTCCAAGTAGTTTCGATGCTCTGGTATTACGACTGCAAATTCCGTCCGTTTTTAACGTCTTAAATTGAAGGGACAGTCACAAGTTGGTCCGTTTTCACTCCATGTCGACAATCACACAGCACCTGAGGTAACAAGCACATCTGAAGACCCATTGTGCACTCGACTGTTCATGCCAACTCACTGCCTCGCACTTTACTACTGTGTACCACTCTTGTCGTCCAACTGCAAAAGACTGGGCCACAACAACTTTCCGCGTCTCCATTGCACTGCGCAAACTACGAAACGCTCCCCAAACATGGCACTCACCCACGCAGACAACTTTTCCGACTTTACACGACGCTCACGCTAGTGACAGCCTTATTTAGAGCTTGACGTCGCACACAAGCGAATGAGCACATTTCGCCTACGACTTAGGCCGCCCTCCTAGTGTGGCTGTTCGGTGTCTGCAGGCAGCGAGGGGCTGCAAGCCTCCTGTGTTCGCGCCTATGTCACCTCTGCTTGCTTGTCAGAGACAGAGTATCGCAAAACATACAACTCACTCCATGAATTGATTGCTACGGCATCTGTCATCAGCAGTCACAACTAGCAACACCAGTAGCAGCCGACTGCACGTAAAGAATTGGAATGTGCAGTGGGATTTTTGTGAATTCGGCGCAAGGCTGATCTTTGCGACATAGGTTTGAGAATCTTATGGGAACACTTGTACTGTTTCTAAATTAAGTGTAGTGGTGGGAGGAGGGTGCTTCGTGCGAATTACAGCACGTTTGCCAATTGTGGCTGCTAATCGTTGGCTCGTATCTGCCTTGACACATTTTCTGGCTGTGAATTATTCCACTTGCATGGCAGTGTGCGCATGTTGGTGTGTTAAAAATTCTGGAGGCGCTGGGTATCGATCCCAGTACCTCTCGCATGCTAAGCGAGCGCTCTACCATCTGAGCTACGCCCCCTGCTGACGAACTGCGCTATCATACAGCCATATCAATGGCACAGACCCTTGCACTCCCATTATTCCGCTGACAAACACTACTCTCAATGTGTCCGTGAGGGTGTCTTTCAGGTTTCCTGCATTCTGTATCGAATCGTAGTTGGCCAAAATCAAAGTGGCACGCACGACGTCGAAAATAGCGTTCGGCCAACGCTCTGAGGTAGACGAACGTGTTGTCCACTCTCTAGACTTCATTGAGGTTAGGCCGTTATACCTAAGGCAGATTTGCACTCGATGACACCTCGACAACAGCCGGTCCTCACATTTACGTTTTGCTCTCCTTACGTCAGTATACGAGTCTGTGACGCTGGCTTTGCAACATCTTGCGTGCCTTTAGGCTCGCCGCGACCAACACTTACCACGCACTGACCACAAAACATGGAGGCGCCGGGGCTTGAACCCGGGACCTTTCACATGCAAAGCGAACGCTCTACCAACTGAGCTACGCCCCCAAGCACAACCAAGCTGCGCTGTTCTCCGTTCTTTGCTACTCTTATGTGCACGGACACGATGGTTGGTTGGTTTGCAGGGGTGAAGGGACCAGAGTACAAAGGCGCGGACACGTTCATATACGCAAGAGTTCCAAGTAGTTTCGATGCTCTGGTATTACGACTGCAAATTCCGTCCGTTTTTAACGTCTTAAATTGAAGGGACAGTCACAAGTTGGTCCGTTTTCACTCCATGTCGACAATCACACAGCACCTGAGGTAACAAGCACATCTGAAGACCCATTGTGCACTCGACTGTTCATGCCAACTCACTGCCTCGCACTTTACTACTGTGTACCACTCTTGTCGTCCAACTGCAAAAGACTGGGCCACAACAACTTTCCGCGTCTCCATTGCACTGCGCAAACTACGAAACGCTCCCCAAACATGGCACTCACCCACGCAGACGACTTTTCCGACTTTACACGACGCTCACGCAACGCTCACGCTAGTGACAGCCTTATTTAGGGCTTGACGTCGCACACAAGCGAATGAGCACATTTCGCCTACGACTTAGGCCGCCCTCCTAGTGTGGCTGTTCGGTGTCTGCAGGCAGCGAGGGGCTGCAAGCCTCCTGTGTTCGCGCCTATGTCACCTCTGCTTGCTTGTCAGAGACAGAGTATCGCAAAACATACAACTCACTCCATGAATTGATTGCTACGGCATCTGTCATCAGCAGTCACAACTAGCAACACCAGTAGCAGCCGACTGCACGTAAAGAATTGGAATGTGCAGTGGGATTTTTGTGAATTCGGCGCAAGGCTGATCTTTGCGACATAGGTTTGAGAATCTTATGGGAACACTTGTACTGTTTCTAAATTAAGTGTAGTGGTGGGAGGAGGGTGCTTCGTGCGAATTACAGCACGTTTGCCAATTGTGGCTGCTAATCGTTGGCTCGTATCTGCCTTGACACATTTTCTGGCTGTGAATTATTCCACTTGCATGGCAGTGTGCGCATGTTGGTGTGTTAAAAATTCTGGAGGCGCTGGGTATCGATCCCAGTACCTCTCGCATGCAAAGCGAGCGCTCTACCATCTGAGCTACGCCCCCTGCTGACGAACTGCGCTATCATACAGCCATATCAATGGCACAGACCCTTGCACTCCCATTATTCCGCTGACAAACACTACTCTCAATGTGTCCGTGAGGGTGTCTTTCAGGTTTCCTGCATTCTGTATCGAATCGTAGTTGGCCAAAATCAAAGTGGCACGCACGACGTCGAAAATAGCGTTCGGCCAACGCTCTGAGGTAGACGAACGTGTTGTCCACTCTCTAGACTTCATTGAGGTTAGGCCGTTATACCTAAGGCAGATTTGCACTCGATGACACCTCGACAACAGCCGGTCCTCACATTTACGTTTTGCTCTCCTTACGTCAGTATACGAGTCTGTGACGCTGGCTTTGCAACATCTTGCGTGCCTTTAGGCTCGCCGCGACCAACACTTACCACGCACTGACCACAAAACATGGAGGCGCCGGGGCTTGAACCCGGGACCTTTCACATGCAAAGCGAACGCTCTACCAACTGAGCTACGCCCCCAAGCACAACCAAGCTGCGCTGTTCTCCGTTCTTTGCTACTCTTATGTGCACGGACACGATGGTTGGTTGGTTTGCAGGGGTGAAGGGACCAGAGTACAAAGGCGCGGACACGTTCATATACGCAAGAGTTCCAAGTAGTTTCGATGCTCTGGTATTACGACTGCAAATTCCGTCCGTTTTTAACGTCTTAAATTGAAGGGACAGTCACAAGTTGGTCCGTTTTCACTCCATGTCGACAATCACACAGCACCTGAGGTAACAAGCACATCTGAAGACCCATTGTGCACTCGACTGTTCATGCCAACTCACTGCCTCGCACTTTACTACTGTGTACCACTCTTGTCGTCCAACTGCAAAAGACTGGGCCACAACAACTTTCCGCGTCTCCATTGCACTGCGCAAACTACGAAACGCTCCCCAAACATGGCACTCACCCACGCAGACGACTTTTCCGACTTTACACGACGCTCACGCAACGCTCACGCTAGTGACAGCCTTATTTAGGGCTTGACGTCGCACACAAGCGAATGAGCACATTTCGCCTACGACTTAGGCCGCCCTCCTAGTGTGGCTGTTCGGTGTCTGCAGGCAGCGAGGGGCTGCAAGCCTCCTGTGTTCGCGCCTATGTCACCTCTGCTTGCTTGTCAGAGACAGAGTATCGCAAAACATACAACTCACTCCATGAATTGATTGCTACGGCATCTGTCATCAGCAGTCACAACTAGCAACACCAGTAGCAGCCGACTGCACGTAAAGAATTGGAATGTGCAGTGGGATTTTTGTGAATTCGGCGCAAGGCTGATCTTTGCGACATAGGTTTGAGAATCTTATGGGAACACTTGTACTGTTTCTAAATTAAGTGTAGTGGTGGGAGGAGGGTGCTTCGTGCGAATTACAGCACGTTTGCCAATTGTGGCTGCTAATCGTTGGCTCGTATCTGCCTTGACACATTTTCTGGCTGTGAATTATTCCACTTGCATGGCAGTGTGCGCATGTTGGTGTGTTAAAAATTCTGGAGGCGCTGGGTATCGATCCCAGTACCTCTCGCATGCAAAGCGAGCGCTCTACCATCTGAGCTACGCCCCCTGCTGACGAACTGCGCTATCATACAGCCATATCAATGGCACAGACCCTTGCACTCCCATTATTCCGCTGACAAACACTACTCTCAATGTGTCCGTGAGGGTGTCTTTCAGGTTTCCTGCATTCTGTATCGAATCGTAGTTGGCCAAAATCAAAGTGGCACGCACGACGTCGAAAATAGCGTTCGGCCAACGCTCTGAGGTAGACGAACGTGTTGTCCACTCTCTAGACTTCATTGAGGTTAGGCCGTTATACCTAAGGCAGATTTGCACTCGATGACACCTCGACAACAGCCGGTCCTCACATTTACGTTTTGCTCTCCTTACGTCAGTATACGAGTCTGTGACGCTGGCTTTGCAACATCTTGCGTGCCTTTAGGCTCGCCGCGACCAACACTTACCACGCACTGACCACAAAACATGGAGGCGCCGGGGCTTGAACCCGGGACCTTTCACATGCAAAGCGAACGCTCTACCAACTGAGCTACGCCCCCAAGCACAACCAAGCTGCGCTGTTCTCCGTTCTTTGCTACTCTTATGTGCACGGACACGATGGTTGGTTGGTTTGCAGGGGTGAAGGGACCAGAGTACAAAGGCGCGGACACGTTCATATACGCAAGAGTTCCAAGTAGTTTCGATGCTCTGGTATTACGACTGCAAATTCCGTCCGTTTTTAACGTCTTAAATTGAAGGGACAGTCACAAGTTGGTCCGTTTTCACTCCATGTCGACAATCACACAGCACCTGAGGTAACAAGCACATCTGAAGACCCATTGTGCACTCGACTGTTCATGCCAACTCACTGCCTCGCACTTTACTACTGTGTACCACTCTTGTCGTCCAACTGCAAAAGACTGGGCCACAACAACTTTCCGCGTCTCCATTGCACTGCGCAAACTACGAAACGCTCCCCAAACATGGCACTCACCCACGCAGACGACTTTTCCGACTTTACACGACGCTCACGCAACGCTCACGCTAGTGACAGCCTTATTTAGGGCTTGACGTCGCACACAAGCGAATGAGCACATTTCGCCTACGACTTAGGCCGCCCTCCTAGTGTGGCTGTTCGGTGTCTGCAGGCAGCGAGGGGCTGCAAGCCTCCTGTGTTCGCGCCTATGTCACCTCTGCTTGCTTGTCAGAGACAGAGTATCGCAAAACATACAACTCACTCCATGAATTGATTGCCACGGCATCTGTCATCAGCAGTCACAACTAGCAACACCAGTAGCAGCCGACTGCACGTAAAGAATTGGAATGTGCAGTGGGATTTTTGTGAATTCGGCGCAAGGCTGATCTTTGCGACATAGGTTTGAGAATCTTATGGGAACACTTGTACTGTTTCTAAATTAAGTGTAGTGGTGGGAGGAGGGTGCTTCGTGCGAATTACAGCACGTTTGCCAATTGTGGCTGCTAATCGTTGGCTCGTATCTGCCTTGACACATTTTCTGGCTGTGAATTATTCCACTTGCATGGCAGTGTGCGCATGTTGGTGTGTTAAAAATTCTGGAGGCGCTGGGTATCGATCCCAGTACCTCTCGCATGCAAAGCGAGCGCTCTACCATCTGAGCTACGCCCCCTGCTGACGAACTGCGCTATCATACAGCCATATCAATGGCACAGACCCTTGCACTCCCATTATTCCGCTGACAAACACTACTCTCAATGTGTCCGTGAGGGTGTCTTTCAGGTTTCCTGCATTCTGTATCGAATCGTAGTTGGCCAAAATCAAAGTGGCACGCACGACGTCGAAAATAGCGTTCGGCCAACGCTCTGAGGTAGACGAACGTGTTGTCCACTCTCTAGACTTCATTGAGGTTAGGCCGTTATACCTAAGGCAGATTTGCACTCGATGACACCTCGACAACAGCCGGTCCTCACATTTACGTTTTGCTCTCCTTACGTCAGTATACGAGTCTGTGACGCTGGCTTTGCAACATCTTGCGTGCCTTTAGGCTCGCCGCGACCAACACTTACCACGCACTGACCACAAAACATGGAGGCGCCGGGGCTTGAACCCGGGACCTTTCACATGCAAAGCGAACGCTCTACCAACTGAGCTACGCCCCCAAGCACAACCAAGCTGCGCTGTTCTCCGTTCTTTGCTACTCTTATGTGCACGGACACGATGGTTGGTTGGTTTGCAGGGGTGAAGGGACCAGAGTACAAAGGCGCGGACACGTTCATATACGCAAGAGTTCCAAGTAGTTTCGATGCTCTGGTATTACGACTGCAAATTCCGTCCGTTTTTAACGTCTTAAATTGAAGGGACAGTCACAAGTTGGTCCGTTTTCACTCCATGTCGACAATCACACAGCACCTGAGGTAACAAGCACATCTGAAGACCCATTGTGCACTCGACTGTTCATGCCAACTCACTGCCTCGCACTTTACTACTGTGTACCACTCTTGTCGTCCAACTGCAAAAGACTGGGCCACAACAACTTTCCGCGTCTCCATTGCACTGCGCAAACTACGAAACGCTCCCCAAACATGGCACTCACCCACGCAGACGACTTTTCCGACTTTTCACGACGCTCACGCAACGCTCACGCTAGTGACAGCCTTATTTAGAGCTTGACGTCGCACACAAGCGAATGAGCACATTTCGCCTACGACTTAGGCCGCCCTCCTAGTGTGGCTGTTCGGTGTCTGCAGGCAGCGAGGGGCTGCAAGCCTCCTGTGTTCGCGCCTATGTCAACTCTGCTTGCTTGTCAGAGACAGAGTATCGCAAAACATACAACTCACTCCATGAATTGATTGCTACGGCATCTGTCATCAGCAGTCACAACTAGCAACACCAGTAGCAGCCGACTGCACGTAAAGAATTGGAATGTGCAGTGGGATTTTTGTGAATTCGGCGCAAGGCTGATCTTTGCGACATAGGTTTGAGAATCTTATGGGAACACTTGTACTGTTTCTAAATTAAGTGTAGTGGTGGGAGGAGGGTGCTTCGTGCGAATTACAGCACGTTTGCCAATTGTGGCTGCTAATCGTTGGCTCGTATCTGCCTTGACACATTTTCTGGCTGTGAATTATTCCACTTGCATGGCAGTGTGCGCATGTTGGTGTGTTAAAAATTCTGGAGGCGCTGGGTATCGATCCCAGTACCTCTCGCATGGTAAGCGAGCGCTCTACCATCTGAGCTACGCCCCCTGCTGACGAACTGCGCTATCATACAGCCATATCAATGGCACAGACCCTTGCACTCCCATTATTCCGCTGACAAACACTACTCTCAATGTGTCCGTGAGGGTGTCTTTCAGGTTTCCTGCATTCTGTATCGAATCGTAGTTGGCCAAAATCAAAGTGGCACGCACGACGTCGAAAATAGCGTTCGGCCAACGCTCTGAGGTAGACGAACGTGTTGTCCACTCTCTAGACTTCATTGAGGTTAGGCCGTTATACCTAAGGCAGATTTGCACTCGATGACACCTCGACAACAGCCGGTCCTCACATTTACGGTTTGCTCTCCTTACGTCAGTATACGAGTCTGTGACGCTGGCTTTGCAACATCTTGCGTGCCTTTAGGCTCGCCGCGACCAACACTTACCACGCACTGACCACAAAACATGGAGGCGCCGGGGCTTGAACCCGGGACCTTTCACATGCAAAGCGAACGCTCTACCAACTGAGCTACGCCCCCAAGCACAACCAAGCTGCGCTGTTCTCCGTTCTTTGCTACTCTTATGTGCACGGACACGATGGTTGGTTGGTTTGCAGGGGTGAAGGGACCAGAGTACAAAGGCGCGGACACGTTCATATACGCAAGAGTTCCAAGTAGTTTCGATGCTCTGGTATTACGACTGCAAATTCCGTCCGTTTTTAACGTCTTAAATTGAAGGGACAGTCACAAGTTGGTCCGTTTTCACTCCATGTCGACAATCACACAGCACCTGAGGTAACAAGCACATCTGAAGACCCATTGTGCACTCGACTGTTCATGCCAACTCACTGCCTCGCACTTTACTACTGTGTACCACTCTTGTCGTCCAACTGCAAAAGACTGGGCCACAACAACTTTCCGCGTCTCCATTGCACTGCGCAAACTACGAAACGCTCCCCAAACATGGCACTCACCCACGCAGACAACTTTTCCGACTTTACACGACGCTCACGCTAGTGACAGCCTTATTTAGAGCTTGACGTCGCACACAAGCGAATGAGCACATTTCGCCTACGACTTAGGCCGCCCTCCTAGTGTGGCTGTTCGGTGTCTGCAGGCAGCGAGGGGCTGCAAGCCTCCTGTGTTCGCGCCTATGTCACCTCTGCTTGCTTGTCAGAGACAGAGTATCGCAAAACATACAACTCACTCCATGAATTGATTGCTACGGCATCTGTCATCAGCAGTCACAACTAGCAACACCAGTAGCAGCCGACTGCACGTAAAGAATTGGAATGTGCAGTGGGATTTTTGTGAATTCGGCGCAAGGCTGATCTTTGCGACATAGGTTTGAGAATCTTATGGGAACACTTGTACTGTTTCTAAATTAAGTGTAGTGGTGGGAGGAGGGTGCTTCGTGCGAATTACAGCACGTTTGCCAATTGTGGCTGCTAATCGTTGGCTCGTATCTGCCTTGACACATTTTCTGGCTGTGAATTATTCCACTTGCATGGCAGTGTGCGCATGTTGGTGTGTTAAAAATTCTGGAGGCGCTGGGTATCGATCCCAGTACCTCTCGCATGCAAAGCGAGCGCTCTACCATCTGAGCTACGCCCCCTGCTGACGAACTGCGCTATCATACAGCCATATCAATGGCACAGACCCTTGCACTCCCATTATTCCGCTGACAAACACTACTCTCAATGTGTCCGTGAGGGTGTCTTTCAGGTTTCCTGCATTCTGTATCGAATCGTAGTTGGCCAAAATCAAAGTGGCACGCACGACGTCGAAAATAGCGTTCGGCCAACGCTCTGAGGTAGACGAACGTGTTGTCCACTCTCTAGACTTCATTGAGGTTAGGCCGTTATACCTAAGGCAGATTTGCACTCGATGACACCTCGACAACAGCCGGTCCTCACATTTACGTTTTGCTCTCCTTACGTCAGTATACGAGTCTGTGACGCTGGCTTTGCAACATCTTGCGTGCCTTTAGGCTCGCCGCGACCAACACTTACCACGCACTGACCACAAAACATGGAGGCGCCGGGGCTTGAACCCGGGACCTTTCACATGCAAAGCGAACGCTCTACCAACTGAGCTACGCCCCCAAGCACAACCAAGCTGCGCTGTTCTCCGTTCTTTGCTACTCTTATGTGCACGGACACGATGGTTGGTTGGTTTGCAGGGGTGAAGGGACCAGAGTACAAAGGCGCGGACACGTTCATATACGCAAGAGTTCCAAGTAGTTTCGATGCTCTGGTATTACGACTGCAAATTCCGTCCGTTTTTAACGTCTTAAATTGAAGGGACAGTCACAAGTTGGTCCGTTTTCACTCCATGTCGACAATCACACAGCACCTGAGGTAACAAGCACATCTGAAGACCCATTGTGCACTCGACTGTTCATGCCAACTCACTGCCTCGCACTTTACTACTGTGTACCACTCTTGTCGTCCAACTGCAAAAGACTGGGCCACAACAACTTTCCGCGTCTCCATTGCACTGCGCAAACTACGAAACGCTCCCCAAACATGGCACTCACCCACGCAGACGACTTTTCCGACTTTTCACGACGCTCACGCAACGCTCACGCTAGTGACAGCCTTATTTAGAGCTTGACGTCGCACACAAGCGAATGAGCACATTTCGCCTACGACTTAGGCCGCCCTCCTAGTGTGGCTGTTCGGTGTCTGCAGGCAGCGAGGGGCTGCAAGCCTCCTGTGTTCGCGCCTATGTCAACTCTGCTTGCTTGTCAGAGACAGAGTATCGCAAAACATACAACTCACTCCATGAATTGATTGCTACGGCATCTGTCATCAGCAGTCACAACTAGCAACACCAGTAGCAGCCGACTGCACGTAAAGAATTGGAATGTGCAGTGGGATTTTTGTGAATTCGGCGCAAGGCTGATCTTTGCGACATAGGTTTGAGAATCTTATGGGAACACTTGTACTGTTTCTAAATTAAGTGTAGTGGTGGGAGGAGGGTGCTTCGTGCGAATTACAGCACGTTTGCCAATTGTGGCTGCTAATCGTTGGCTCGTATCTGCCTTGACACATTTTCTGGCTGTGAATTATTCCACTTGCATGGCAGTGTGCGCATGTTGGTGTGTTAAAAATTCTGGAGGCGCTGGGTATCGATCCCAGTACCTCTCGCATGGTAAGCGAGCGCTCTACCATCTGAGCTACGCCCCCTGCTGACGAACTGCGCTATCATACAGCCATATCAATGGCACAGACCCTTGCACTCCCATTATTCCGCTGACAAACACTACTCTCAATGTGTCCGTGAGGGTGTCTTTCAGGTTTCCTGCATTCTGTATCGAATCGTAGTTGGCCAAAATCAAAGTGGCACGCACGACGTCGAAAATAGCGTTCGGCCAACGCTCTGAGGTAGACGAACGTGTTGTCCACTCTCTAGACTTCATTGAGGTTAGGCCGTTATACCTAAGGCAGATTTGCACTCGATGACACCTCGACAACAGCCGGTCCTCACATTTACGGTTTGCTCTCCTTACGTCAGTATACGAGTCTGTGACGCTGGCTTTGCAACATCTTGCGTGCCTTTAGGCTCGCCGCGACCAACACTTACCACGCACTGACCACAAAACATGGAGGCGCCGGGGCTTGAACCCGGGACCTTTCACATGCAAAGCGAACGCTCTACCAACTGAGCTACGCCCCCAAGCACAACCAAGCTGCGCTGTTCTCCGTTCTTTGCTACTCTTATGTGCACGGACACGATGGTTGGTTGGTTTGCAGGGGTGAAGGGACCAGAGTACAAAGGCGCGGACACGTTCATATACGCAAGAGTTCCAAGTAGTTTCGATGCTCTGGTATTACGACTGCAAATTCCGTCCGTTTTTAACGTCTTAAATTGAAGGGACAGTCACAAGTTGGTCCGTTTTCACTCCATGTCGACAATCACACAGCACCTGAGGTAACAAGCACATCTGAAGACCCATTGTGCACTCGACTGTTCATGCCAACTCACTGCCTCGCACTTTACTACTGTGTACCACTCTTGTCGTCCAACTGCAAAAGACTGGGCCACAACAACTTTCCGCGTCTCCATTGCACTGCGCAAACTACGAAACGCTCCCCAAACATGGCACTCACCCACGCAGACAACTTTTCCGACTTTACACGACGCTCACGCTAGTGACAGCCTTATTTAGAGCTTGACGTCGCACACAAGCGAATGAGCACATTTCGCCTACGACTTAGGCCGCCCTCCTAGTGTGGCTGTTCGGTGTCTGCAGGCAGCGAGGGGCTGCAAGCCTCCTGTGTTCGCGCCTATGTCACCTCTGCTTGCTTGTCAGAGACAGAGTATCGCAAAACATACAACTCACTCCATGAATTGATTGCTACGGCATCTGTCATCAGCAGTCACAACTAGCAACACCAGTAGCAGCCGACTGCACGTAAAGAATTGGAATGTGCAGTGGGATTTTTGTGAATTCGGCGCAAGGCTGATCTTTGCGACATAGGTTTGAGAATCTTATGGGAACACTTGTACTGTTTCTAAATTAAGTGTAGTGGTGGGAGGAGGGTGCTTCGTGCGAATTACAGCACGTTTGCCAATTGTGGCTGCTAATCGTTGGCTCGTATCTGCCTTGACACATTTTCTGGCTGTGAATTATTCCACTTGCATGGCAGTGTGCGCATGTTGGTGTGTTAAAAATTCTGGAGGCGCTGGGTATCGATCCCAGTACCTCTCGCATGCAAAGCGAGCGCTCTACCATCTGAGCTACGCCCCCTGCTGACGAACTGCGCTATCATACAGCCATATCAATGGCACAGACCCTTGCACTCCCATTATTCCGCTGACAAACACTACTCTCAATGTGTCCGTGAGGGTGTCTTTCAGGTTTCCTGCATTCTGTATCGAATCGTAGTTGGCCAAAATCAAAGTGGCACGCACGACGTCGAAAATAGCGTTCGGCCAACGCTCTGAGGTAGACGAACGTGTTGTCCACTCTCTAGACTTCATTGAGGTTAGGCCGTTATACCTAAGGCAGATTTGCACTCGATGACACCTCGACAACAGCCGGTCCTCACATTTACGTTTTGCTCTCCTTACGTCAGTATACGAGTCTGTGACGCTGGCTTTGCAACATCTTGCGTGCCTTTAGGCTCGCCGCGACCAACACTTACCACGCACTGACCACAAAACATGGAGGCGCCGGGGCTTGAACCCGGGACCTTTCACATGCAAAGCGAACGCTCTACCAACTGAGCTACGCCCCCAAGCACAACCAAGCTGCGCTGTTCTCCGTTCTTTGCTACTCTTATGTGCACGGACACGATGGTTGGTTGGTTTGCAGGGGTGAAGGGACCAGAGTACAAAGGCGCGGACACGTTCATATACGCAAGAGTTCCAAGTAGTTTCGATGCTCTGGTATTACGACTGCAAATTCCGTCCGTTTTTAACGTCTTAAATTGAAGGGACAGTCACAAGTTGGTCCGTTTTCACTCCATGTCGACAATCACACAGCACCTGAGGTAACAAGCACATCTGAAGACCCATTGTGCACTCGACTGTTCATGCCAACTCACTGCCTCGCACTTTACTACTGTGTACCACTCTTGTCGTCCAACTGCAAAAGACTGGGCCACAACAACTTTCCGCGTCTCCATTGCACTGCGCAAACTACGAAACGCTCCCCAAACATGGCACTCACCCACGCAGACGACTTTTCCGACTTTTCACGACGCTCACGCAACGCTCACGCTAGTGACAGCCTTATTTAGAGCTTGACGTCGCACACAAGCGAATGAGCACATTTCGCCTACGACTTAGGCCGCCCTCCTAGTGTGGCTGTTCGGTGTCTGCAGGCAGCGAGGGGCTGCAAGCCTCCTGTGTTCGCGCCTATGTCACCTCTGCTTGCTTGTCAGAGACAGAGTATCGCAAAACATACAACTCACTCCATGAATTGATTGCTACGGCATCTGTCATCAGCAGTCACAACTAGCAACACCAGTAGCAGCCGACTGCACGTAAAGAATTGGAATGTGCAGTGGGATTTTTGTGAATTCGGCGCAAGGCTGATCTTTGCGACATAGGTTTGAGAATCTTATGGGAACACTTGTACTGTTTCTAAATTAAGTGTAGTGGTGGGAGGAGGGTGCTTCGTGCGAATTACAGCACGTTTGCCAATTGTGGCTGCTAATCGTTGGCTCGTATCTGCCTTGACACATTTTCTGGCTGTGAATTATTCCACTTGCATGGCAGTGTGCGCATGTTGGTGTGTTAAAAATTCTGGAGGCGCTGGGTATCGATCCCAGTACCTCTCGCATGCAAAGCGAGCGCTCTACCATCTGAGCTACGCCCCCTGCTGACGAACTGCGCTATCATACAGCCATATCAATGGCACAGACCCTTGCACTCCCATTATTCCGCTGACAAACACTACTCTCAATGTGTCCGTGAGGGTGTCTTTCAGGTTTCCTGCATTCTGTATCGAATCGTAGTTGGCCAAAATCAAAGTGGCACGCACGACGTCGAAAATAGCGTTCGGCCAACGCTCTGAGGTAGACGAACGTGTTGTCCACTCTCTAGACTTCATTGAGGTTAGGCCGTTATACCTAAGGCAGATTTGCACTCGATGACACCTCGACAACAGCCGGTCCTCACATTTACGTTTTGCTCTCCTTACGTCAGTATACGAGTCTGTGACGCTGGCTTTGCAACATCTTGCGTGCCTTTAGGCTCGCCGCGACCAACACTTACCACGCACTGACCACAAAACATGGAGGCGCCGGGGCTTGAACCCGGGACCTTTCACATGCAAAGCGAACGCTCTACCAACTGAGCTACGCCCCCAAGCACAACCAAGCTGCGCTGTTCTCCGTTCTTTGCTACTCTTATGTGCACGGACACGATGGTTGGTTGGTTTGCAGGGGTGAAGGGACCAGAGTACAAAGGCGCGGACACGTTCATATACGCAAGAGTTCCAAGTAGTTTCGATGCTCTGGTATTACGACTGCAAATTCCGTCCGTTTTTAACGTCTTAAATTGAAGGGACAGTCACAAGTTGGTCCGTTTTCACTCCATGTCGACAATCACACAGCACCTGAGGTAACAAGCACATCTGAAGACCCATTGTGCACTCGACTGTTCATGCCAACTCACTGCCTCGCACTTTACTACTGTGTACCACTCTTGTCGTCCAGCTGCAAAAGACTGGGCCACAACAACTTTCCGCGTCTCCATTGCACTGCGCAAACTACGAAACGCTCCCCAAACATGGCACTCACCCACGCAGACAACTTTTCCGACTTTACACGACGCTCACGCTAGTGACAGCCTTATTTAGAGCTTGACGTCGCACACAAGCGAATGAGCACATTTCGCCTACGACTTAGGCCGCCCTCCTAGTGTGGCTGTTCGGTGTCTGCAGGCAGCGAGGGGCTGCAAGCCTCCTGTGTTCGCGCCTATGTCACCTCTGCTTGCTTGTCAGAGACAGAGTATCGCAAAACATACAACTCACTCCATGAATTGATTGCTACGGCATCTGTCATCAGCAGTCACAACTAGCAACACCAGTAGCAGCCGACTGCACGTAAAGAATTGGAATGTGCAGTGGGATTTTTGTGAATTCGGCGCAAGGCTGATCTTTGCGACATAGGTTTGAGAATCTTATGGGAACACTTGTACTGTTTCTAAATTAAGTGTAGTGGTGGGAGGAGGGTGCTTCGTGCGAATTACAGCACGTTTGCCAATTGTGGCTGCTAATCGTTGGCTCGTATCTGCCTTGACACATTTTCTGGCTGTGAATTATTCCACTTGCATGGCAGTGTGCGCATGTTGGTGTGTTAAAAATTCTGGAGGCGCTGGGTATCGATCCCAGTACCTCTCGCATGCAAAGCGAGCGCTCTACCATCTGAGCTACGCCCCCTGCTGACGAACTGCGCTATCATACAGCCATATCAATGGCACAGACCCTTGCACTCCCATTATTCCGCTGACAAACACTACTCTCAATGTGTCCGTGAGGGTGTCTTTCAGGTTTCCTGCATTCTGTATCGAATCGTAGTTGGCCAAAATCAAAGTGGCACGCACGACGTCGAAAATAGCGTTCGGCCAACGCTCTGAGGTAGACGAACGTGTTGTCCACTCTCTAGACTTCATTGAGGTTAGGCCGTTATACCTAAGGCAGATTTGCACTCGATGACACCTCGACAACAGCCGGTCCTCACATTTACGTTTTGCTCTCCTTACGTCAGTATACGAGTCTGTGACGCTGGCTTTGCAACATCTTGCGTGCCTTTAGGCTCGCCGCGACCAACACTTACCACGCACTGACCACAAAACATGGAGGCGCCGGGGCTTGAACCCGGGACCTTTCACATGCAAAGCGAACGCTCTACCAACTGAGCTACGCCCCCAAGCACAACCAAGCTGCGCTGTTCTCCGTTCTTTGCTACTCTTATGTGCACGGACACGATGGTTGGTTGGTTTGCAGGGGTGAAGGGACCAGAGTACAAAGGCGCGGACACGTTCATATACGCAAGAGTTCCAAGTAGTTTCGATGCTCTGGTATTACGACTGCAAATTCCGTCCGTTTTTAACGTCTTAAATTGAAGGGACAGTCACAAGTTGGTCCGTTTTCACTCCATGTCGACAATCACACAGCACCTGAGGTAACAAGCACATCTGAAGACCCATTGTGCACTCGACTGTTCATGCCAACTCACTGCCTCGCACTTTACTACTGTGTACCACTCTTGTCGTCCAACTGCAAAAGACTGGGCCACAACAACTTTCCGCGTCTCCATTGCACTGCGCAAACTACGAAACGCTCCCCAAACATGGCACTCACCCACGCAGACGACTTTTCCGACTTTACACGACGCTCACGCTAGTGACAGCCTTATTTAGAGCTTGACGTCGCACACAAGCGAATGAGCACATTTCGCCTACGACTTAGGCCGCCCTCCTAGTGTGGCTGTTCGGTGTCTGCAGGCAGCGAGGGGCTGCAAGCCTCCTGTGTTCGCGCCTATGTCACCTCTGCTTGCTTGTCAGAGACAGAGTATCGCAAAACATACAACTCACTCCATGAATTGATTGCTACGGCATCTGTCATCAGCAGTCACAACTAGCAACACCAGTAGCAGCCGACTGCACGTAAAGAATTGGAATGTGCAGTGGGATTTTTGTGAATTCGGCGCAAGGCTGATCTTTGCGACATAGGTTTGAGAATCTTATGGGAACACTTGTACTGTTTCTAAATTAAGTGTAGTGGTGGGAGCAGGGTGCTTCGTGCGAATTACAGCACGTTTGCCAATTGTGGCTGCTAATCGTTGGCTCGTATCTGCCTTGACACATTTTCTGGCTGTGAATTATTCCACTTGCATGGCAGTGTGCGCATGTTGGTGTGTTAAAAATTCTGGAGGCGCTGGGTATCGATCCCAGTACCTCTCGCATGGTAAGCGAGCGCTCTACCATCTGAGCTACGCCCCCTGCTGACGAACTGCGCTATCATACAGCCATATCAATGGCACAGACCCTTGCACTCCCATTATTCCGCTGACAAACACTACTCTCAATAAGTCCGTGAGGGTGTCTTTCAGGTTTCCTGCATTCTGTATCGAATCGTAGTTGGCCAAAATCAAAGTGGCACGCACGACGTCGAAAATAGCGTTCGGCCAACGCTCTGAGGTAGACGAACGTGTTGTCCACTCTCTAGACTTCATTGAGGTTAGGCCGTTATACCTAAGGCAGATTTGCACTCGATGACACCTCGACAACAGCCGGTCCTCACATTTACGTTTTGCTCTCCTTACGTCAGTATACGAGTCTGTGACGCTGGCTTTGCAACATCTTGCGTGCCTTTAGGCTCGCCGCGACCAACACTTACCACGCACTGACCACAAAACATGGAGGCGCCGGGGCTTGAACCCGGGACCTTTCACATGCAAAGCGAACGCTCTACCAACTGAGCTACGCCCCCAAGCACAACCAAGCTGCGCTGTTCTCCGTTCTTTGCTACTCTTATGTGCACGGACACGATGGTTGGTTGGTTTGCAGGGGTGAAGGGACCAGAGTACAAAGGCGCGGACACGTTCATATACGCAAGAGTTCCAAGTAGTTTCGATGCTCTGGTATTACGACTGCAAATTCCGTCCGTTTTTAACGTCTTAAATTGAAGGGACAGTCACAAGTTGGTCCGTTTTCACTCCATGTCGACAATCACACAGCACCTGAGGTAACAAGCACATCTGAAGACCCATTGTGCACTCCACTGTTCATGCCAACTCACTGCCTCGCACTTTACTACTGTGTACCACTCTTGTCGTCCAACTGCAAAAGACTGGGCCACAACAACTTTCCGCGTCTCCATTGCACTGCGCAAACTACGAAACGCTCCCCAAACATGGCACTCACCCACGCAGACAACTTTTCCGACTTTACACGACGCTCACGCTAGTGACAGCCTTATTTAGAGCTTGACGTCGCACACAAGCGAATGAGCACATTTCGCCTACGACTTAGGCCGCCCTCCTAGTGTGGCTGTTCGGTGTCTGCAGGCAGCGAGGGGCTGCAAGCCTCCTGTGTTCGCGCCTATGTCACCTCTGCTTGCTTGTCAGAGACAGAGTATCGCAAAACATACAACTCACTCCATGAATTGATTGCTACGGCATCTGTCATCAGCAGTCACAACTAGCAACACCAGTAGCAGCCGACTGCACGTAAAGAATTGGAATGTGCAGTGGGATTTTTGTGAATTCGGCGCAAGGCTGATCTTTGCGACATAGGTTTGAGAATCTTATGGGAACACTTGTACTGTTTCTAAATTAAGTGTAGTGGTGGGAGGAGGGTGCTTCGTGCGAATTACAGCACGTTTGCCAATTGTGGCTGCTAATCGTTGGCTCGTATCTGCCTTGACACATTTTGTGGCTGTGAATTATTCCACTTGCATGGCAGTGTGCGCATGTTGGTGTGTTAAAAATTCTGGAGGCGCTGGGTATCGATCCCAGTACCTCTCGCATGCAAAGCGAGCGCTCTACCATCTGAGCTACGCCCCCTGCTGACGAACTGCGCTATCATACAGCCATATCAATGGCACAGACCCTTGCACTCCCATTATTCCGCTGACAAACACTACTCTCAATGTGTCCGTGAGGGTGTCTTTCAGGTTTCCTGCATTCTGTATCGAATCGTAGTTGGCCAAAATCAAAGTGGCACGCACGACGTCGAAAATAGCGTTCGGCCAACGCTCTGAGGTAGACGAACGTGTTGTCCACTCTCTAGACTTCATTGAGGTTAGGCCGTTATACCTAAGGCAGATTTGCACTCGATGACACCTCGACAACAGCCGGTCCTCACATTTACGTTTTGCTCTCCTTACGTCAGTATACGAGTCTGTGACGCTGGCTTTGCAACATCTTGCGTGCCTTTAGGCTCGCCGCGACCAACACTTACCACGCACTGACCACAAAACATGGAGGCGCCGGGGCTTGAACCCGGGACCTTTCACATGCAAAGCGAACGCTCTACCAACTGAGCTACGCCCCCAAGCACAACCAAGCTGCGCTGTTCTCCGTTCTTTGCTACTCTTATGTGCACGGACACGATGGTTGGTTGGTTTGCAGGGGTGAAGGGACCAGAGTACAAAGGCGCGGACACGTTCATATACGCAAGAGTTCCAAGTAGTTTCGATGCTCTGGTATTACGACTGCAAATTCCGTCCGTTTTTAACGTCTTAAATTGAAGGGACAGTCACAAGTTGGTCCGTTTTCACTCCATGTCGACAATCACACAGCACCTGAGGTAACAAGCACATCTGAAGACCCATTGTGCACTCGACTGTTCATGCCAACTCACTGCCTCGCACTTTACTACTGTGTACCACTCTTGTCGTCCAACTGCAAAAGACTGGGCCACAACAACTTTCCACGTCTCCATTGCACTGCGCAAACTACGAAACGCTCCCCAAACATGGCACTCACCCACGCAGACGACTTTTCCGACTTTACACGACGCTCACGCAACGCTCACGCTAGTGACAGCCTTATTTAGGGCTTGACGTCGCACACAAGCGAATGAGCACATTTCGCCTACGACTTAGGCCGCCCTCCTAGTGTGGCTGTTCGGTGTCTGCAGGCAGCGAGGGGCTGCAAGCCTCCTGTGTTCGCGCCTATGTCACCTCTGCTTGCTTGTCAGAGACAGAGTATCGCAAAACATACAACTCACTCCATGAATTGATTGCTACGGCATCTGTCATCAGCAGTCACAACTAGCAACACCAGTAGCAGCCGACTGCACGTAAAGAATTGGAATGTGCAGTGGGATTTTTGTGAATTCGGCGCAAGGCTGATCTTTGCGACATAGGTTTGAGAATCTTATGGGAACACTTGTACTGTTTCTAAATTAAGTGTAGTGGTGGGAGGAGGGTGCTTCGTGCGAATTACAGCACGTTTGCCAATTGTGGCTGCTAATCGTTGGCTCGTATCTGCCTTGACACATTTTCTGGCTGTGAATTATTCCACTTGCATGGCAGTGTGCGCATGTTGGTGTGTTAAAAATTCTGGAGGCGCTGGGTATCGATCCCAGTACCTCTCGCATGCAAAGCGAGCGCTCTACCATCTGAGCTACGCCCCCTGCTGACGAACTGCGCTATCATACAGCCATATCAATGGCACAGACCCTTGCATTCCCATTATTCCGCTGACAAACACTACTCTCAATGTGTCCGTGAGGGTGTCTTTCAGGTTTCCTGCATTCTGTATCGAATCGTAGTTGGCCAAAATCAAAGTGGCACGCACGACGTCGAAAATAGCGTTCGGCCAACGCTCTGAGGTAGACGAACGTGTTGTCCACTCTCTAGACTTCATTGAGGTTAGGCCGTTATACCTAAGGCAGATTTGCACTCGATGACACCTCGACAACAGCCGGTCCTCACATTTACGTTTTGCTCTCCTTACGTCAGTATACGAGTCTGTGACGCTGGCTTTGCAACATCTTGCGTGCCTTTAGGCTCGCCGCGACCAACACTTACCACGCACTGACCACAAAACATGGAGGCGCCGGGGCTTGAACCCGGGACCTTTCACATGCAAAGCGAACGCTCTACCAACTGAGCTACGCCCCCAAGCACAACCAAGCTGCGCTGTTCTCCGTTCTTTGCTACTCTTATGTGCACGGACACGATGGTTGGTTGGTTTGCAGGGGTGAAGGGACCAGAGTACAAAGGCGCGGACACGTTCATATACGCAAGAGTTCCAAGTAGTTTCGATGCTCTGGTATTACGACTGCAAATTCCGTCCGTTTTTAACGTCTTAAATTGAAGGGACAGTCACAAGTTGGTCCGTTTTCACTCCATGTCGACAATCACACAGCACCTGAGGTAACAAGCACATCTGAAGACCCATTGTGCACTCCACTGTTCATGCCAACTCACTGCCTCGCACTTTACTACTGTGTACCACTCTTGTCGTCCAACTGCAAAAGACTGGGCCACAACAACTTTCCGCGTCTCCATTGCACTGCGCAAACTACGAAACGCTCCCCAAACATGGCACTCACCCACGCAGACAACTTTTCCGACTTTACACGACGCTCACGCTAGTGACAGCCTTATTTAGAGCTTGACGTCGCACACAAGCGAATGAGCACATTTCGCCTACGACTTAGGCCGCCCTCCTAGTGTGGCTGTTCGGTGTCTGCAGGCAGCGAGGGGCTGCAAGCCTCCTGTGTTCGCGCCTATGTCACCTCTGCTTGCTTGTCAGAGACAGAGTATCGCAAAACATACAACTCACTCCATGAATTGATTGCTACGGCATCTGTCATCAGCAGTCACAACTAGCAACACCAGTAGCAGCCGACTGCACGTAAAGAATTGGAATGTGCAGTGGGATTTTTGTGAATTCGGCGCAAGGCTGATCTTTGCGACATAGGTTTGAGAATCTTATGGGAACACTTGTACTGTTTCTAAATTAAGTGTAGTGGTGGGAGGAGGGTGCTTCGTGCGAATTACAGCACGTTTGCCAATTGTGGCTGCTAATCGTTGGCTCGTATCTGCCTTGACACATTTTGTGGCTGTGAATTATTCCACTTGCATGGCAGTGTGCGCATGTTGGTGTGTTAAAAATTCTGGAGGCGCTGGGTATCGATCCCAGTACCTCTCGCATGCAAAGCGAGCGCTCTACCATCTGAGCTACGCCCCCTGCTGACGAACTGCGCTATCATACAGCCATATCAATGGCACAGACCCTTGCACTCCCATTATTCCGCTGACAAACACTACTCTCAATGTGTCCGTGAGGGTGTCTTTCAGGTTTCCTGCATTCTGTATCGAATCGTAGTTGGCCAAAATCAAAGTGGCACGCACGACGTCGAAAATAGCGTTCGGCCAACGCTCTGAGGTAGACGAACGTGTTGTCCACTCTCTAGACTTCATTGAGGTTAGGCCGTTATACCTAAGGCAGATTTGCACTCGATGACACCTCGACAACAGCCGGTCCTCACATTTACGTTTTGCTCTCCTTACGTCAGTATACGAGTCTGTGACGCTGGCTTTGCAACATCTTGCGTGCCTTTAGGCTCGCCGCGACCAACACTTACCACGCACTGACCACAAAACATGGAGGCGCCGGGGCTTGAACCCGGGACCTTTCACATGCAAAGCGAACGCTCTACCAACTGAGCTACGCCCCCAAGCACAACCAAGCTGCGCTGTTCTCCGTTCTTTGCTACTCTTATGTGCACGGACACGATGGTTGGTTGGTTTGCAGGGGTGAAGGGACCAGAGTACAAAGGCGCGGACACGTTCATATACGCAAGAGTTCCAAGTAGTTTCGATGCTCTGGTATTACGACTGCAAATTCCGTCCGTTTTTAACGTCTTAAATTGAAGGGACAGTCACAAGTTGGTCCGTTTTCACTCCATGTCGACAATCACACAGCACCTGAGGTAACAAGCACATCTGAAGACCCATTGTGCACTCGACTGTTCATGCCAACTCACTGCCTCGCACTTTACTACTGTGTACCACTCTTGTCGTCCAACTGCAAAAGACTGGGCCACAACAACTTTCCACGTCTCCATTGCACTGCGCAAACTACGAAACGCTCCCCAAACATGGCACTCACCCACGCAGACGACTTTTCCGACTTTACACGACGCTCACGCAACGCTCACGCTAGTGACAGCCTTATTTAGGGCTTGACGTCGCACACAAGCGAATGAGCACATTTCGCCTACGACTTAGGCCGCCCTCCTAGTGTGGCTGTTCGGTGTCTGCAGGCAGCGAGGGGCTGCAAGCCTCCTGTGTTCGCGCCTATGTCACCTCTGCTTGCTTGTCAGAGACAGAGTATCGCAAAACATACAACTCACTCCATGAATTGATTGCTACGGCATCTGTCATCAGCAGTCACAACTAGCAACACCAGTAGCAGCCGACTGCACGTAAAGAATTGGAATGTGCAGTGGGATTTTTGTGAATTCGGCGCAAGGCTGATCTTTGCGACATAGGTTTGAGAATCTTATGGGAACACTTGTACTGTTTCTAAATTAAGTGTAGTGGTGGGAGGAGGGTGCTTCGTGCGAATTACAGCACGTTTGCCAATTGTGGCTGCTAATCGTTGGCTCGTATCTGCCTTGACACATTTTCTGGCTGTGAATTATTCCACTTGCATGGCAGTGTGCGCATGTTGGTGTGTTAAAAATTCTGGAGGCGCTGGGTATCGATCCCAGTACCTCTCGCATGCAAAGCGAGCGCTCTACCATCTGAGCTACGCCCCCTGCTGACGAACTGCGCTATCATACAGCCATATCAATGGCACAGACCCTTGCATTCCCATTATTCCGCTGACAAACACTACTCTCAATGTGTCCGTGAGGGTGTCTTTCAGGTTTCCTGCATTCTGTATCGAATCGTAGTTGGCCAAAATCAAAGTGGCACGCACGACGTCGAAAATAGCGTTCGGCCAACGCTCTGAGGTAGACGAACGTGTTGTCCACTCTCTAGACTTCATTGAGGTTAGGCCGTTATACCTAAGGCAGATTTGCACTCGATGACACCTCGACAACAGCCGGTCCTCACATTTACGTTTTGCTCTCCTTACGTCAGTATACGAGTCTGTGACGCTGGCTTTGCAACATCTTGCGTGCCTTTAGGCTCGCCGCGACCAACACTTACCACGCACTGACCACAAAACATGGAGGCGCCGGGGCTTGAACCCGGGACCTTTCACATGCAAAGCGAACGCTCTACCAACTGAGCTACGCCCCCAAGCACAACCAAGCTGCGCTGTTCTCCGTTCTTTGCTACTCTTATGTGCACGGACACGATGGTTGGTTGGTTTGCAGGGGTGAAGGGACCAGAGTACAAAGGCGCGGACACGTTCATATACGCAAGAGTTCCAAGTAGTTTCGATGCTCTGGTATTACGACTGCAAATTCCGTCCGTTTTTAACGTCTTAAATTGAAGGGACAGTCACAAGTTGGTCCGTTTTCACTCCATGTCGACAATCACACAGCACCTGAGGTAACAAGCACATCTGAAGACCCATTGTGCACTCGACTGTTCATGCCAACTCACTGCCTCGCACTTTACTACTGTGTACCACTCTTGTCGTCCAACTGCAAAAGACTGGGCCACAACAACTTTCCGCGTCTCCATTGCACTGCGCAAACTACGAAACGCTCCCCAAACATGGCACTCACCCACGCAGACGACTTTTCCGACTTTACACGACGCTCACGCTAGTGACAGCCTTATTTAGAGCTTGACGTCGCACACAAGCGAATGAGCACATTTCGCCTACGACTTAGGCCGCCCTCCTAGTGTGGCTGTTCGGTGTCTGCAGGCAGCGAGGGGCTGCAAGCCTCCTGTGTTCGCGCCTATGTCACCTCTGCTTGCTTGTCAGAGACAGAGTATCGCAAAACATACAACTCACTCCATGAATTGATTGCTACGGCATCTGTCATCAGCAGTCACAACTAGCAACACCAGTAGCAGCCGACTGCACGTAAAGAATTGGAATGTGCAGTGGGATTTTTGTGAATTCGGCGCAAGGCTGATCTTTGCGACATAGGTTTGAGAATCTTATGGGAACACTTGTACTGTTTCTAAATTAAGTGTAGTGGTGGGAGGAGGGTGCTTCGTGCGAATTACAGCACGTTTGCCAATTGTGGCTGCTAATCGTTGGCTCGTATCTGCCTTGACACATTTTGTGGCTGTGAATTATTCCACTTGCATGGCAGTGTGCGCATGTTGGTGTGTTAAAAATTCTGGAGGCGCTGGGTATCGATCCCAGTACCTCTCGCATGCAAAGCGAGCGCTCTACCATCTGAGCTACGCCCCCTGCTGACGAACTGCGCTATCATACAGCCATATCAATGGCACAGACCCTTGCACTCCCATTATTCCGCTGACAAACACTACTCTCAATGTGTCCGTGAGGGTGTCTTTCAGGTTTCCTGCATTCTGTATCGAATCGTAGTTGGCCAAAATCAAAGTGGCACGCACGACGTCGAAAATAGCGTTCGGCCAACGCTCTGAGGTAGACGAACGTGTTGTCCACTCTCTAGACTTCATTGAGGTTAGGCCGTTATACCTAAGGCAGATTTGCACTCGATGACACCTCGACAACAGCCGGTCCTCACATTTACGTTTTGCTCTCCTTACGTCAGTATACGAGTCTGTGACGCTGGCTTTGCAACATCTTGCGTGCCTTTAGGCTCGCCGCGACCAACACTTACCACGCACTGACCACAAAACATGGAGGCGCCGGGGCTTGAACCCGGGACCTTTCACATGCAAAGCGAACGCTCTACCAACTGAGCTACGCCCCCAAGCACAACCAAGCTGCGCTGTTCTCCGTTCTTTGCTACTCTTATGTGCACGGACACGATGGTTGGTTGGTTTGCAGGGGTGAAGGGACCAGAGTACAAAGGCGCGGACACGTTCATATACGCAAGAGTTCCAAGTAGTTTCGATGCTCTGGTATTACGACTGCAAATTCCGTCCGTTTTTAACGTCTTAAATTGAAGGGACAGTCACAAGTTGGTCCGTTTTCACTCCATGTCGACAATCACACAGCACCTGAGGTAACAAGCACATCTGAAGACCCATTGTGCACTCGACTGTTCATGCCAACTCACTGCCTCGCACTTTACTACTGTGTACCACTCTTGTCGTCCAACTGCAAAAGACTGGGCCACAACAACTTTCCGCGTCTCCATTGCACTGCGCAAACTACGAAACGCTCCCCAAACATGGCACTCACCCACGCAGACAACTTTTCCGACTTTACACGACGCTCACGCTAGTGACAGCCTTATTTAGAGCTTGACGTCGCACACAAGCGAATGAGCACATTTCGCCTACGACTTAGGCCGCCCTCCTAGTGTGGCTGTTCGGTGTCTGCAGGCAGCGAGGGGCTGCAAGCCTCCTGTGTTCGCGCCTATGTCAACTCTGCTTGCTTGTCAGAGACAGAGTATCGCAAAACATACAACTCACTCCATGAATTGATTGCTACGGCATCTGTCATCAGCAGTCACAACTAGCAACACCAGTAGCAGCCGACTGCACGTAAAGAATTGGAATGTGCAGTGGGATTTTTGTGAATTCGGCGCAAGGCTGATCTTTGCGACATAGGTTTGAGAATCTTATGGGAACACTTGTACTGTTTCTAAATTAAGTGTAGTGGTGGGAGGAGGGTGCTTCGTGCGAATTACAGCACGTTTGCCAATTGTGGCTGCTAATCGTTGGCTCGTATCTGCCTTGACACATTTTCTGGCTGTGAATTATTCCACTTGCATGGCAGTGTGCGCATGTTGGTGTGTTAAAAATTCTGGAGGCGCTGGGTATCGATCCCAGTACCTCTCGCATGCAAAGCGAGCGCTCTACCATCTGAGCTACGCCCCCTGCTGACGAACTGCGCTATCATACAGCCATATCAATGGCACAGACCCTTGCACTCCCATTATTCCGCTGACAAACACTACTCTCAATGTGTCCGTGAGGGTGTCTTTCAGGTTTCCTGCATTCTGTATCGAATCGTAGTTGGCCAAAATCAAAGTGGCACGCACGACGTCGAAAATAGCGTTCGGCCAACGCTCTGAGGTAGACGAACGTGTTGTCCACTCTCTAGACTTCATTGAGGTTAGGCCGTTATACCTAAGGCAGATTTGCACTCGATGACACCTCGACAACAGCCGGTCCTCACATTTACGTTTTGCTCTCCTTACGTCAGTATACGAGTCTGTGACGCTGGCTTTGCAACATCTTGCGTGCCTTTAGGCTCGCCGCGACCAACACTTACCACGCACTGACCACAAAACATGGAGGCGCCGGGGCTTGAACCCGGGACCTTTCACATGCAAAGCGAACGCTCTACCAACTGAGCTACGCCCCCAAGCACAACCAAGCTGCGCTGTTCTCCGTTCTTTGCTACTCTTATGTGCACGGACACGATGGTTGGTTGGTTTGCAGGGGTGAAGGGACCAGAGTACAAAGGCGCGGACACGTTCATATACGCAAGAGTTCCAAGTAGTTTCGATGCTCTGGTATTACGACTGCAAATTCCGTCCGTTTTTAACGTCTTAAATTGAAGGGACAGTCACAAGTTGGTCCGTTTTCACTCCATGTCGACAATCACACAGCACCTGAGGTAACAAGCACATCTGAAGACCCATTGTGCACTCGACTGTTCATGCCAACTCACTGCCTCGCACTTTACTACTGTGTACCACTCTTGTCGTCCAACTGCAAAAGACTGGGCCACAACAACTTTCCGCGTCTCCATTGCACTGCGCAAACTACGAAACGCTCCCCAAACATGGCACTCACCCACGCAGACGACTTTTCCGACTTTACACGACGCTCACGCTAGTGACAGCCTTATTTAGAGCTTGACGTCGCACACAAGCGAATGAGCACATTTCGCCTACGACTTAGGCCGCCCTCCTAGTGTGGCTGTTCGGTGTCTGCAGGCAGCGAGGGGCTGCAAGCCTCCTGTGTTCGCGCCTATGTCACCTCTGCTTGCTTGTCAGAGACAGAGTATCGCAAAACATACAACTCACTCCATGAATTGATTGCTACGGCATCTGTCATCAGCAGTCACAACTAGCAACACCAGTAGCAGCCGACTGCACGTAAAGAATTGGAATGTGCAGTGGGATTTTTGTGAATTCGGCGCAAGGCTGATCTTTGCGACATAGGTTTGAGAATCTTATGGGAACACTTGTACTGTTTCTAAATTAAGTGTAGTGGTGGGAGGAGGGTGCTTCGTGCGAATTACAGCACGTTTGCCAATTGTGGCTGCTAATCGTTGGCTCGTATCTGCCTTGACACATTTTCTGGCTGTGAATTATTCCACTTGCATGGCAGTGTGCGCATGTTGGTGTGTTAAAAATTCTGGAGGCGCTGGGTATCGATCCCAGTACCTCTCGCATGCAAAGCGAGCGCTCTACCATCTGAGCTACGCCCCCTGCTGACGAACTGCGCTATCATACAGCCATATCAATGGCACAGACCCTTGCACTCCCATTATTCCGCTGACAAACACTACTCTCAATGTGTCCGTGAGGGTGTCTTTCAGGTTTCCTGCATTCTGTATCGAATCGTAGTTGGCCAAAATCAAAGTGGCACGCACGACGTCGAAAATAGCGTTCGGCCAACGCTCTGAGGTAGACGAACGTGTTGTCCACTCTCTAGACTTCATTGAGGTTAGGCCGTTATACCTAAGGCAGATTTGCACTCGATGACACCTCGACAACAGCCGGTCCTCACATTTACGTTTTGCTCTCCTTACGTCAGTATACGAGTCTGTGACGCTGGCTTTGCAACATCTTGCGTGCCTTTAGGCTCGCCGCGACCAACACTTACCACGCACTGACCACAAAACATGGAGGCGCCGGGGCTTGAACCCGGGACCTTTCACATGCAAAGCGAACGCTCTACCAACTGAGCTACGCCCCCAAGCACAACCAAGCTGCGCTGTTCTCCGTTCTTTGCTACTCTTATGTGCACGGACACGATGGTTGGTTGGTTTGCAGGGGTGAAGGGACCAGAGTACAAAGGCGCGGACACGTTCATATACGCAAGAGTTCCAAGTAGTTTCGATGCTCTGGTATTACGACTGCAAATTCCGTCCGTTTTTAACGTCTTAAATTGAAGGGACAGTCACAAGTTGGTCCGTTTTCACTCCATGTCGACAATCACACAGCACCTGAGGTAACAAGCACATCTGAAGACCCATTGTGCACTCGACTGTTCATGCCAACTCACTGCCTCGCACTTTACTACTGTGTACCACTCTTGTCATCCAACTGCAAAAGACTGGGCCACAACAACTTTCCGCGTCTCCATTGCACTGCGCAAACTACGAAACGCTCCCCAAACATGGCACTCACCCACGCAGACGACTTTTCCGACTTTACACGACGCTCACGCTAGTGACAGCCTTATTTAGAGCTTGACGTCGCACACAAGCGAATGAGCACATTTCGCCTACGACTTAGGCCGCCCTCCTAGTGTGGCTGTTCGGTGTCTGCAGGCAGCGAGGGGCTGCAAGCCTCCTGTGTTCGCGCCTATGTCACCTCTGCTTGCTTGTCAGAGACAGAGTATCGCAAAACATACAACTCACTCCATGAATTGATTGCTACGGCATCTGTCATCAGCAGTCACAACTAGCAACACCAGTAGCAGCCGACTGCACGTAAAGAATTGGAATGTGCAGTGGGATTTTTGTGAATTCGGCGCAAGGCTGATCTTTGCGACATAGGTTTGAGAATCTTATGGGAACACTTGTACTGTTTCTAAATTAAGTGTAGTGGTGGGAGGAGGGTGCTTCGTGCGAATTACAGCACGTTTGCCAATTGTGGCTGCTAATCGTTGGCTCGTATCTGCCTTGACACATTTTCTGGCTGTGAATTATTCCACTTGCATGGCAGTGTGCGCATGTTGGTGTGTTAAAAATTCTGGAGGCGCTGGGTATCGATCCCAGTACCTCTCGCATGCAAAGCGAGCGCTCTACCATCTGAGCTACGCCCCCTGCTGACGAACTGCGCTATCATACAGCCATATCAATGGCACAGACCCTTGCACTCCCATTATTCCGCTGACAAACACTACTCTCAATGTGTCCGTGAGGGTGTCTTTCAGGTTTCCTGCATTCTGTATCGAATCGTAGTTGGCCAAAATCAAAGTGGCACGCACGACGTCGAAAATAGCGTTCGGCCAACGCTCTGAGGTAGACGAACGTGTTGTCCACTCTCTAGACTTCATTGAGGTTAGGCCGTTATACCTAAGGCAGATTTGCACTCGATGACACCTCGACAACAGCCGGTCCTCACATTTACGTTTTGCTCTCCTTACGTCAGTATACGAGTCTGTGACGCTGGCTTTGCAACATCTTGCGTGCCTTTAGGCTCGCCGCGACCAACACTTACCACGCACTGACCACAAAACATGGAGGCGCCGGGGCTTGAACCCGGGACCTTTCACATGCAAAGCGAACGCTCTACCAACTGAGCTACGCCCCCAAGCACAACCAAGCTGCGCTGTTCTCCGTTCTTTGCTACTCTTATGTGCACGGACACGATGGTTGGTTGGTTTGCAGGGGTGAAGGGACCAGAGTACAAAGGCGCGGACACGTTCATATACGCAAGAGTTCCAAGTAGTTTCGATGCTCTGGTATTACGACTGCAAATTCCGTCCGTTTTTAACGTCTTAAATTGAAGGGACAGTCACAAGTTGGTCCGTTTTCACTCCATGTCGACAATCACACAGCACCTGAGGTAACAAGCACATCTGAAGACCCATTGTGCACTCGACTGTTCATGCCAACTCACTGCCTCGCACTTTACTACTGTGTACCACTCTTGTCGTCCAACTGCAAAAGACTGGGCCACAACAACTTTCCGCGTCTCCATTGCACTGCGCAAACTACGAAACGCTCCCCAAACATGGCACTCACCCACGCAGACAACTTTTCCGACTTTACACGACGCTCACGCTAGTGACAGCCTTATTTAGAGCTTGACGTCGCACACAAGCGAATGAGCACATTTCGCCTACGACTTAGGCCGCCCTCCTAGTGTGGCTGTTCGGTGTCTGCAGGCAGCGAGGGGCTGCAAGCCTCCTGTGTTCGCGCCTATGTCACCTCTGCTTGCTTGTCAGAGACAGAGTATCGCAAAACATACAACTCACTCCATGAATTGATTGCTACGGCATCTGTCATCAGCAGTCACAACTAGCAACACCAGTAGCAGCCGACTGCACGTAAAGAATTGGAATGTGCAGTGGGATTTTTGTGAATTCGGCGCAAGGCTGATCTTTGCGACATAGGTTTGAGAATCTTATGGGAACACTTGTACTGTTTCTAAATTAAGTGTAGTGGTGGGAGGAGGGTGCTTCGTGCGAATTACAGCACGTTTGCCAATTGTGGCTGCTAATCGTTGGCTCGTATCTGCCTTGACACATTTTGTGGCTGTGAATTATTCCACTTGCATGGCAGTGTGCGCATGTTGGTGTGTTAAAAATTCTGGAGGCGCTGGGTATCGATCCCAGTACCTCTCGCATGCAAAGCGAGCGCTGTACCATCTGAGCTACGCCCCCTGCTGACGAACTGCGCTATCATACAGCCATATCAATGGCACAGACCCTTGCACTCCCATTATTCCGCTGACAAACACTACTCTCAATGTGTCCGTGAGGGTGTCTTTCAGGTTTCCTGCATTCTGTATCGAATCGTAGTTGGCCAAAATCAAAGTGGCACGCACGACATCGAAAATAGCGTTCGGCCAACGCTCTGAGGTAGACGAACGTGTTGTCCACTCTCTAGACTTCATTGAGGTTAGGCCGTTATACCTAAGGCAGATTTGCACTCGATGACACCTCGACAACAGCCGGTCCTCACATTTACGTTTTGCTCTCCTTACGTCAGTATACGAGTCTGTGACGCTGGCTTTGCAACATCTTGCGTGCCTTTAGGCTCGCCGCGACCAACACTTACCACGCACTGACCACAAAACATGGAGGCGCCGGGGCTTGAACCCGGGACCTTTCACATGCAAAGCGAACGCTCTACCAACTGAGCTACGCCCCCAAGCACAACCAAGCTGCGCTGTTCTCCGTTCTTTGCTACTCTTATGTGCACGGACACGATGGTTGGTTGGTTTGCAGGGGTGAAGGGACCAGAGTACAAAGGCGCGGACACGTTCATATACGCAAGAGTTCCAAGTAGTTTCGATGCTCTGGTATTACGACTGCAAATTCCGTCCGTTTTTAACGTCTTAAATTGAAGGGACAGTCACAAGTTGGTCCGTTTTCACTCCATGTCGACAATCACACAGCACCTGAGGTAACAAGCACATCTGAAGACCCATTGTGCACTCGACTGTTCATGCCAACTCACTGCCTCGCACTTTACTACTGTGTACCACTCTTGTCGTCCAACTGCAAAAGACTGGGCCACAACAACTTTCCGCGTCTCCATTGCACTGCGCAAACTACGAAACGCTCCCCAAACATGGCACTCACCCACGCAGACGACTTTTCCGACTTTACACGACGCTCACGCTAGTGACAGCCTTATTTAGAGCTTGACGTCGCACACAAGCGAATGAGCACATTTCGCCTACGACTTAGGCCGCCCTCCTAGTGTGGCTGTTCGGTGTCTGCAGGCAGCGAGGGGCTGCAAGCCTCCTGTGTTCGCGCCTATGTCACCTCTGCTTGCTTGTCAGAGACAGAGTATCGCAAAACATACAACTCACTCCATGAATTGATTGCTACGGCATCTGTCATCAGCAGTCACAACTAGCAACACCAGTAGCAGCCGACTGCACGTAAAGAATTGGAATGTGCAGTGGGATTTTTGTGAATTCGGCGCAAGGCTGATCTTTGCGACATAGGTTTGAGAATCTTATGGGAACACTTGTACTGTTTCTAAATTAAGTGTAGTGGTGGGAGGAGGGTGCTTCGTGCGAATTACAGCACGTTTGCCAATTGTGGCTGCTAATCGTTGGCTCGTATCTGCCTTGACACATTTTCTGGCTGTGAATTATTCCACTTGCATGGCAGTGTGCGCATGTTGGTGTGTTAAAAATTCTGGAGGCGCTGGGTATCGATCCCAGTACCTCTCGCATGCAAAGCGAGCGCTCTACCATCTGAGCTACGCCCCCTGCTGACGAACTGCGCTATCATACAGCCATATCAATGGCACAGACCCTTGCACTCCCATTATTCCGCTGACAAACACTACTCTCAATGTGTCCGTGAGGGTGTCTTTCAGGTTTCCTGCATTCTGTATCGAATCGTAGTTGGCCAAAATCAAAGTGGCACGCACGACGTCGAAAATAGCGTTCGGCCAACGCTCTGAGGTAGACGAACGTGTTGTCCACTCTCTAGACTTCATTGAGGTTAGGCCGTTATACCTAAGGCAGATTTGCACTCGATGACACCTCGACAACAGCCGGTCCTCACATTTACGTTTTGCTCTCCTTACGTCAGTATACGAGTCTGTGACGCTGGCTTTGCAACATCTTGCGTGCCTTTAGGCTCGCCGCGACCAACACTTACCACGCACTGACCACAAAACATGGAGGCGCCGGGGCTTGAACCCGGGACCTTTCACATGCAAAGCGAACGCTCTACCAACTGAGCTACGCCCCCAAGCACAACCAAGCTGCGCTGTTCTCCGTTCTTTGCTACTCTTATGTGCACGGACACGATGGTTGGTTGGTTTGCAGGGGTGAAGGGACCAGAGTACAAAGGCGCGGACACGTTCATATACGCAAGAGTTCCAAGTAGTTTCGATGCTCTGGTATTACGACTGCAAATTCCGTCCGTTTTTAACGTCTTAAATTGAAGGGACAGTCACAAGTTGGTCCGTTTTCACTCCATGTCGACAATCACACAGCACCTGAGGTAACAAGCACATCTGAAGACCCATTGTGCACTCGACTGTTCATGCCAACTCACTGCCTCGCACTTTACTACTGTGTACCACTCTTGTCGTCCAACTGCAAAAGACTGGGCCACAACAACTTTCCGCGTCTCCATTGCACTGCGCAAACTACGAAACGCTCCCCAAACATGGCACTCACCCACGCAGACGACTTTTCCGACTTTACACGACGCTCACGCTAGTGACAGCCTTATTTAGAGCTTGACGTCGCACACAAGCGAATGAGCACATTTCGCCTACGACTTAGGCCGCCCTCCTAGTGTGGCTGTTCGGTGTCTGCAGGCAGCGAGGGGCTGCAAGCCTCCTGTGTTCGCGCCTATGTCACCTCTGCTTGCTTGTCAGAGACAGAGTATCGCAAAACATACAACTCACTCCATGAATTGATTGCTACGGCATCTGTCATCAGCAGTCACAACTAGCAACACCAGTAGCAGCCGACTGCACGTAAAGAATTGGAATGTGCAGTGGGATTTTTGTGAATTCGGCGCAAGGCTGATCTTTGCGACATAGGTTTGAGAATCTTATGGGAACACTTGTACTGTTTCTAAATTAAGTGTAGTGGTGGGAGGAGGGTGCTTCGTGCGAATTACAGCACGTTTGCCAATTGTGGCTGCTAATCGTTGGCTCGTATCTGCCTTGACACATTTTCTGGCTGTGAATTATTCCACTTGCATGGCAGTGTGCGCATGTTGGTGTGTTAAAAATTCTGGAGGCGCTGGGTATCGATCCCAGTACCTCTCGCATGCAAAGCGAGCGCTCTACCATCTGAGCTACGCCCCCTGCTGACGAACTGCGCTATCATACAGCCATATCAATGGCACAGACCCTTGCACTCCCATTATTCCGCTGACAAACACTACTCTCAATGTGTCCGTGAGGGTGTCTTTCAGGTTTCCTGCATTCTGTATCGAATCGTAGTTGGCCAAAATCAAAGTGGCACGCACGACGTCGAAAATAGCGTTCGGCCAACGCTCTGAGGTAGACGAACGTGTTGTCCACTCTCTAGACTTCATTGAGGTTAGGCCGTTATACCTAAGGCAGATTTGCACTCGATGACACCTCGACAACAGCCGGTCCTCACATTTACGTTTTGCTCTCCTTACGTCAGTATACGAGTCTGTGACGCTGGCTTTGCAACATCTTGCGTGCCTTTAGGCTCGCCGCGACCAACACTTACCACGCACTGACCACAAAACATGGAGGCGCCGGGGCTTGAACCCGGGACCTTTCACATGCAAAGCGAACGCTCTACCAACTGAGCTACGCCCCCAAGCACAACCAAGCTGCGCTGTTCTCCGTTCTTTGCTACTCTTATGTGCACGGACACGATGGTTGGTTGGTTTGCAGGGGTGAAGGGACCAGAGTACAAAGGCGCGGACACGTTCATATACGCAAGAGTTCCAAGTAGTTTCGATGCTCTGGTATTACGACTGCAAATTCCGTCCGTTTTTAACGTCTTAAATTGAAGGGACAGTCACAAGTTGGTCCGTTTTCACTCCATGTCGACAATCACACAGCACCTGAGGTAACAAGCACATCTGAAGACCCATTGTGCACTCGACTGTTCATGCCAACTCACTGCCTCGCACTTTACTACTGTGTACCACTCTTGTCGTCCAACTGCAAAAGACTGGGCCACAACAACTTTCCGCGTCTCCATTGCACTGCGCAAACTACGAAACGCTCCCCAAACATGGCACTCACCCACGCAGACGACTTTTCCGACTTTACACGACGCTCACGCAACGCTCACGCTAGTGACAGCCTTATTTAGGGCTTGACGTCGCACACAAGCGAATGAGCACATTTCGCCTACGACTTAGGCCGCCCTCCTAGTGTGGCTGTTCGGTGTCTGCAGGCAGCGAGGGGCTGCAAGCCTCCTGTGTTCGCGCCTATGTCACCTCTGCTTGCTTGTCAGAGACAGAGTATCGCAAAACATACAACTCACTCCATGAATTGATTGCTACGGCATCTGTCATCAGCAGTCACAACTAGCAACACCAGTAGCAGCCGACTGCACGTAAAGAATTGGAATGTGCAGTGGGATTTTTGTGAATTCGGCGCAAGGCTGATCTTTGCGACATAGGTTTGAGAATCTTATGGGAACACTTGTACTGTTTCTAAATTAAGTGTAGTGGTGGGAGGAGGGTGCTTCGTGCGAATTACAGCACGTTTGCCAATTGTGGCTGCTAATCGTTGGCTCGTATCTGCCTTGACACATTTTCTGGCTGTGAATTATTCCACTTGCATGGCAGTGTGCGCATGTTGGTGTGTTAAAAATTCTGGAGGCGCTGGGTATCGATCCCAGTACCTCTCGCATGGTAAGCGAGCGCTCTACCATCTGAGCTACGCCCCCTGCTGACGAACTGCGCTATCATACAGCCATATCAATGGCACAGACCCTTGCACTCCCATTATTCCGCTGACAAACACTACTCTCAATGTGTCCGTGAGGGTGTCTTTCAGGTTTCCTGCATTCTGTATCGAATCGTAGTTGGCCAAAATCAAAGTGGCACGCACGACGTCGAAAATAGCGTTCGGCCAACGCTCTGAGGTAGACGAACGTGTTGTCCACTCTCTAGACTTCATTGAGGTTAGGCCGTTATACCTAAGGCAGATTTGCACTCGATGACACCTCGACAACAGCCGGTCCTCACATTTACGTTTTGCTCTCCTTACGTCAGTATACGAGTCTGTGACGCTGGCTTTGCAACATCTTGCGTGCCTTTAGGCTCGCCGCGACCAACACTTACCACGCACTGACCACAAAACATGGAGGCGCCGGGGCTTGAACCCGGGACCTTTCACATGCAAAGCGAACGCTCTACCAACTGAGCTACGCCCCCAAGCACAACCAAGCTGCGCTGTTCTCCGTTCTTTGCTACTCTTATGTGCACGGACACGATGGTTGGTTGGTTTGCAGGGGTGAAGGGACCAGAGTACAAAGGCGCGGACACGTTCATATACGCAAGAGTTCCAAGTAGTTTCGATGCTCTGGTATTACGACTGCAAATTCCGTCCGTTTTTAACGTCTTAAATTGAAGGGACAGTCACAAGTTGGTCCGTTTTCACTCCATGTCGACAATCACACAGCACCTGAGGTAACAAGCACATCTGAAGACCCATTGTGCACTCGACTGTTCATGCCAACTCACTGCCTCGCACTTTACTACTGTGTACCACTCTTGTCGTCCAACTGCAAAAGACTGGGCCACAACAACTTTCCGCGTCTCCATTGCACTGCGCAAACTACGAAACGCTCCCCAAACATGGCACTCACCCACGCAGACGACTTTTCCGACTTTACACGACGCTCACGCTAGTGACAGCCTTATTTAGAGCTTGACGTCGCACACAAGCGAATGAGCACATTTCGCCTACGACTTAGGCCGCCCTCCTAGTGTGGCTGTTCGGTGTCTGCAGGCAGCGAGGGGCTGCAAGCCTCCTGTGTTCGCGCCTATGTCACCTCTGCTTGCTTGTCAGAGACAGAGTATCGCAAAACATACAACTCACTCCATGAATTGATTGCTACGGCATCTGTCATCAGCAGTCACAACTAGCAACACCAGTAGCAGCCGACTGCACGTAAAGAATTGGAATGTGCAGTGGGATTTTTGTGAATTCGGCGCAAGGCTGATCTTTGCGACATAGGTTTGAGAATCTTATGGGAACACTTGTACTGTTTCTAAATTAAGTGTAGTGGTGGGAGGAGGGTGCTTCGTGCGAATTACAGCACGTTTGCCAATTGTGGCTGCTAATCGTTGGCTCGTATCTGCCTTGACACATTTTCTGGCTGTGAATTATTCCACTTGCATGGCAGTGTGCGCATGTTGGTGTGTTAAAAATTCTGGAGGCGCTGGGTATCGATCCCAGTACCTCTCGCATGGTAAGCGAGCGCTCTACCATCTGAGCTACGCCCCCTGCTGACGAACTGCGCTATCATACAGCCATATCAATGGCACAGACCCTTGCACTCCCATTATTCCGCTGACAAACACTACTCTCAATGTGTCCGTGAGGGTGTCTTTCAGGTTTCCTGCATTCTGTATCGAATCGTAGTTGGCCAAAATCAAAGTGGCACGCACGACGTCGAAAATAGCGTTCGGCCAACGCTCTGAGGTAGACGAACGTGTTGTCCACTCTCTAGACTTCATTGAGGTTAGGCCGTTATACCTAAGGCAGATTTGCACTCGATGACACCTCGACAACAGCCGGTCCTCACATTTACGTTTTGCTCTCCTTACGTCAGTATACGAGTCTGTGACGCTGGCTTTGCAACATCTTGCGTGCCTTTAGGCTCGCCGCGACCAACACTTACCACGCACTGACCACAAAACATGGAGGCGCCGGGGCTTGAACCCGGGACCTTTCACATGCAAAGCGAACGCTCTACCAACTGAGCTACGCCCCCAAGCACAACCAAGCTGCGCTGTTCTCCGTTCTTTGCTACTCTTATGTGCACGGACACGATGGTTGGTTGGTTTGCAGGGGTGAAGGGACCAGAGTACAAAGGCGCGGACACGTTCATATACGCAAGAGTTCCAAGTAGTTTCGATGCTCTGGTATTACGACTGCAAATTCCGTCCGTTTTTAACGTCTTAAATTGAAGGGACAGTCACAAGTTGGTCCGTTTTCACTCCATGTCGACAATCACACAGCACCTGAGGTAACAAGCACATCTGAAGACCCATTGTGCACTCGACTGTTCATGCCAACTCACTGCCTCGCACTTTACTACTGTGTACCACTCTTGTCGTCCAACTGCAAAAGACTGGGCCACAACAACTTTCCGCGTCTCCATTGCACTGCGCAAACTACGAAACGCTCCCCAAACATGGCACTCACCCACGCAGACGACTTTTCCGACTTTACACGACGCTCACGCAACGCTCACGCTAGTGACAGCCTTATTTAGGGCTTGACGTCGCACACAAGCGAATGAGCACATTTCGCCTACGACTTAGGCCGCCCTCCTAGTGTGGCTGTTCGGTGTCTGCAGGCAGCGAGGGGCTGCAAGCCTCCTGTGTTCGCGCCTATGTCACCTCTGCTTGCTTGTCAGAGACAGAGTATCGCAAAACATACAACTCACTCCATGAATTGATTGCTACGGCATCTGTCATCAGCAGTCACAACTAGCAACACCAGTAGCAGCCGACTGCACGTAAAGAATTGGAATGTGCAGTGGGATTTTTGTGAATTCGGCGCAAGGCTGATCTTTGCGACATAGGTTTGAGAATCTTATGGGAACACTTGTACTGTTTCTAAATTAAGTGTAGTGGTGGGAGGAGGGTGCTTCGTGCGAATTACAGCACGTTTGCCAATTGTGGCTGCTAATCGTTGGCTCGTATCTGCCTTGACACATTTTCTGGCTGTGAATTATTCCACTTGCATGGCAGTGTGCGCATGTTGGTGTGTTAAAAATTCTGGAGGCGCTGGGTATCGATCCCAGTACCTCTCGCATGCTAAGCGAGCGCTCTACCATCTGAGCTACGCCCCCTGCTGACGAACTGCGCTATCATACAGCCATATCAATGGCACAGACCCTTGCACTCCCATTATTCCGCTGACAAACACTACTCTCAATGTGTCCGTGAGGGTGTCTTTCAGGTTTCCTGCATTCTGTATCGAATCGTAGTTGGCCAAAATCAAAGTGGCACGCACGACGTCGAAAATAGCGTTCGGCCAACGCTCTGAGGTAGACGAACGTGTTGTCCACTCTCTAGACTTCATTGAGGTTAGGCCGTTATACCTAAGGCAGATTTGCACTCGATGACACCTCGACAACAGCCGGTCCTCACATTTACGTTTTGCTCTCCTTACGTCAGTATACGAGTCTGTGACGCTGGCTTTGCAACATCTTGCGTGCCTTTAGGCTCGCCGCGACCAACACTTACCACGCACTGACCACAAAACATGGAGGCGCCGGGGCTTGAACCCGGGACCTTTCACATGCAAAGCGAACGCTCTACCAACTGAGCTACGCCCCCAAGCACAACCAAGCTGCGCTGTTCTCCGTTCTTTGCTACTCTTATGTGCACGGACACGATGGTTGGTTGGTTTGCAGGGGTGAAGGGACCAGAGTACAAAGGCGCGGACACGTTCATATACGCAAGAGTTCCAAGTAGTTTCGATGCTCTGGTATTACGACTGCAAATTCCGTCCGTTTTTAACGTCTTAAATTGAAGGGACAGTCACAAGTTGGTCCGTTTTCACTCCATGTCGACAATCACACAGCACCTGAGGTAACAAGCACATCTGAAGACCCATTGTGCACTCGACTGTTCATGCCAACTCACTGCCTCGCACTTTACTACTGTGTACCACTCTTGTCGTCCAACTGCAAAAGACTGGGCCACAACAACTTTCCGCGTCTCCATTGCACTGCGCAAACTACGAAACGCTCCCCAAACATGGCACTCACCCACGCAGACGACTTTTCCGACTTTACACGACGCTCACGCTAGTGACAGCCTTATTTAGAGCTTGACGTCGCACACAAGCGAATGAGCACATTTCGCCTACGACTTAGGCCGCCCTCCTAGTGTGGCTGTTCGGTGTCTGCAGGCAGCGAGGGGCTGCAAGCCTCCTGTGTTCGCGCCTATGTCACCTCTGCTTGCTTGTCAGAGACAGAGTATCGCAAAACATACAACTCACTCCATGAATTGATTGCTACGGCATCTGTCATCAGCAGTCACAACTAGCAACACCAGTAGCAGCCGACTGCACGTAAAGAATTGGAATGTGCAGTGGGATTTTTGTGAATTCGGCGCAAGGCTGATCTTTGCGACATAGGTTTGAGAATCTTATGGGAACACTTGTACTGTTTCTAAATTAAGTGTAGTGGTGGGAGGAGGGTGCTTCGTGCGAATTACAGCACGTTTGCCAATTGTGGCTGCTAATCGTTGGCTCGTATCTGCCTTGACACATTTTCTGGCTGTGAATTATTCCACTTGCATGGCAGTGTGCGCATGTTGGTGTGTTAAAAATTCTGGAGGCGCTGGGTATCGATCCCAGTACCTCTCGCATGCTAAGCGAGCGCTCTACCATCTTTTTTTTTTTTTTTTTTTTTTTGCGCTGACTTGGAGGCCTGGAAATGCGCGAAACAGCCGCCGCCATGCGATTTGTTGCCACACCGTTGTACAAAAAGGCAAGGGCTCGTCCGGGATTTGAACCCGGGACCTCCTGCACCCGAAGCAGGAATCATACCCCTTTTTTTTTTTTTTTTTTTTTTTACAGCATTCTTTTAAGTCCAAAGGGAACACACACAGACACGCACACACACACACACACACACACACACACACACGCACACACACACAGGCACACACACACACACACACACTTAAATAAAAAGAAGATATAATTGGTTTCTAATGCAAACAGCAAAGGGTGGATTTGTACCTCAATTTTGATATACTGGGAGTGCATAATAAATTCATATTTTTTTTCATTGTGTAAATTTAGAGGTGACAGTGAGATTCAGGCCTGCGGAAGCAAAGTGGGCAGGGGTCGAAGCCCGAGGCCTGGCCACGATGACTCCACCGTCCTGTTTCCGAAAGGCACCTGTACAAGGGCGTAGTATTATCCCCTACTGTCTCGGTTCGTGGTCGCTCGTTTGTTTTTCTTGAGCGCCCTAAAGGTCCACGAAAACTTCAGTCCTGGATGTAGAGAAGAAACATACACCAAGGCGGTAAATCCCGAAACAGTATAAAAGAAAATGGCTCACACAGGTGTCCTTAGCCAACACCCTCTCTTTCAAATGTCAGGCTAAGCATATTTGCAAAATCATCACGGAGGCCTGGCAATCGCAAGCGCTGCCAGTAAGCAGTAAGCATGTACTGCCGAAACGCTAGGTGTCCATCGTCTTCATGACAACTGATGACAAAATGTACGAAATGTCCAATCAACCACATGACTGTATGGAGCTTCGTTCGCGGAAAAAAGGAGGAATCGGGCCGGACGATGATGTCAATAGTATAAGCGGCTTCAGCAGACCTAGTGACAAAAGCAAGTTGTTTCCTGAGCCAACGCCAATTGGCAAGGTGCCCACAGCAGGTGAATCGATGTTCAAGGGTATCCAGGAGACCACACCGAGTACAGGTGTCCGTGTCAGAAAGACCAATACGGTGCAGTCGTACATTGGTGGGAACCAAATTATTTATTACCCTATACCACGTGGACGCCACGGCCATAGAGTGGATCGGCAGACTAACATTCTTCCAGACGTTCCTCCAGGACACAGATGGAGACGCCAGTTCTATTGGATTGGGACCGGCCAGCCCCTCCCAGCGGGCAATCAAGCCCTTGGTCGTTGGCACCGGTCGCCGCAAGAAGACGTCACCGAGGTAACTCACCGCAATGTAAAACTCCCGAATGTGTTTCAGCTTAATATTTAGGCGTCCGACATCGACAGGTGGAGCAAGGCTCGCCGGACGCACAACAGTAAAAAGCCTGGATGTAATTGAAGTCTCTTCTTGCGTAACAATTAGAGTCGTTCGGCGGACGTACAAAGCAGACGCCTTGCGAGTAATGTCAGAGAGGCCCAAGCCTCCGGAGATACGCGGTTTCGTCATAACCTCGTAACGTAACTTGAATAGATGGCCCTTCCATATAAACCTGCTAGACAATTGGCGCAACCTTTTCGCCACCATCAGGGGAAGTGGGAACAGCTGAGCAACATAATAAGCTTTACATAGAACGTAGGTGTCTAAAATTCTGACTTTTTGCAAAATGGTAGCAGAGCGCTGCTCATGGACCATCAGAGCCCCCTGTATCTTCTCGGTGACAGATTTCCAATTGAGAGCCGCCATTTTTAGAGGACACCGATCAATGATAATCCCCAAGGACGTATGGCGATCGACAAAAGTGGCCCAAGGGACATCAGCATCGCGAAATCCTCGAATATCAAGGAACTTACATTTACCCTGATTGAGACGCGCTCCAGAGACACGACAGTATGCATCAACTGCCCCTTTCAACAGCCGGATATCATCACGTTGACGGAGGAGAACAACGACATCATCCGCATATGCCTTAACAGAGAGCTTCCCACCAGAGAGGGACATACCCTGAAGCTTGAGAGCAATAGTCCGAAGCAGCGGTTCCAGGGACAATACGAATAAAGACATAGAGAGCGGACTACCCTGAGGCACTCCGCGGCGGATAGCAATGGGCGGCGTCAGCTGCCCATTGACTGACACCCGAGCTGTTATTCCCCTATACAAATTGCCAAGAACACCACGTGATGAAGCGTTAAAACCTATTGTACCTAAAACATGATCTAAAAACACATGACTGACGTGATCAAAAGCCTTGTAAAAATCAAGGAAGGCAAAGGCACAATGTACGTTTGTAACCGCCGCAACCGAGACAACATCCCGATATTCGGCTACTGGTGTCAGAATAGATCTATCATGAAAACAACATTGATGTGCACCAATCACACCCCGAAGCAGAGAAGACAACCGGCTATTGAGCGCTCTAGCAGCTGTCTTGTAGTCAAAGTTCAGCAATGTGAGCGGACGAAGATTGGCAGCAGATAAACGACCAGAGGACTTCGGAATTAAAACAATTTTCCCTACTTTAAAATCGGCAGGCACATCCACCCCCCTGACAATCTCATTTAAAATCTGCGTAAAAATGCCACCCAAAAGAGGCCAAAAACGGAGATAAAATTCTTTAGGCAGGCCGTCTGGACCCGGCGATTTACTGGACGGAGAGCGAGCAATAAAATCGAAAACATCATCTACCTGGAACTCCCGGAGAAATTCGCCGTTCGCGTCAGGCGCGATCGTCGCAGTTAGATCCCCAAGGACATCATCCGAAAGAGACTCACCAGAATCATCGGCAGAATATAGACTAGTATAATACTGATGAAGAGCACGAACCATTTCCTCCTGTGCAATAAGCTGTCGTCCATCATCCACCGTAAGAGAAGAGATGAAGGAGCGACGACGACGAGTCTGATGCCGTAGCAGGTGGTACAAGGATGTCAGTTCACCTTCAACAAGAGAGTGAGGTTTCGACTTAACTCGCAGACCATCCATCTGTCGTCGTTTAAGGCTCAAGAGCTTGGCTTTAATACGACGAACATCATGGATCCGCAGAGGAGAGGTACCCGCCGCGTCATATAGTTCACGCAGGACAGAGTAGTAATATTCATACGTGTTCTTAAAATCACGCGCCCTTGCAGCACAGTAAAAAATCAAAGTCTGACGAATCTTGGGCTTGGCAAACGCAGTCCACCAAACCAGCAAGGAGGGGTATCGCGGGACAGAGCGAAGACATCGCTCCCACACGCCACTTATAACATCATCCATAGCACTGTCGGCAAGGTGGGAAACATTTAACATCCACTGGGAACGATAAAGTTTTGCAGGTTGGTGACTAAGATTTACAGTTGCAGTAAAAGCACAATGGTCAGAAAAACTAGTAGGAATAACATCGACAGAAAGAATTTTATCACATAAAAAATCAGATAAATAGAATCTGTCGAGTCTACTGCATGAGGACCCGGTAAAAAACGTATATTTCACCAGGGTTGGATATTTGTGTTCCCAAACATCACGCAGATGCATCGTACGAACTAAGTCATGTAAATCACGGCAATAATTAAAATTGGGGGACTGGTCTGCAGGGCGTAAAACACAATTAAAATCGCCTCCGAGCAGGAGACTCCGAGGACTCTGGCGCAAAAGATAAATAAGCTCTTCTTTATAAAAGCGCGATCGAGCCACAGTGTGACCCGAACCAGAGGGGGCATACAAAACGACGAGGCGGAGATCAAAAAGACGACAACCAATCCCACGGCCAGAGTCAAGGAATTCAATGTCAGTAATAGGAATGCCCTCTCGAAAGAAAAGAGCAGTTCCTGTTGAATATTCCGGCGCGACATTAAAAGCAGTTTGAAATCCAGGTAGAGAGAGATCAGAAAACAACACTTCCTGCAAAAACACTACGTCCGCACAGGCGTCGTAAATAAACTGCCGCAAAGAGGCAATGCGAACGTCGGACTCAATACGGTTAACATTTAAGGTAAGAAAGGTGTATGCTTGAACCATAGACAGAAAAGCGAGAAAACAAATCACCTACACCGACGCACCAGCGTCACAGTCCATACCAGGGGTGACGGAGGCATCCGAGGGAGGGGGACTGCTACCCCGTTCCGCGGATCCCTTACGTTTCGGTTTTTTACGAACAGCATTAACGTTCGGCTGAACGCGTAACTTGCGTCGGCTGACGGGCAAGGAAGCTTCAGCCGCCGGTGACGTAGGAGGGTCAAGTTCTGTATCCGACACCACCCGCGCCGGTCCACATGCGGGATCCGGGGTCGCGGCGGAAACATCCGACGAAACGGAATGGTCAACACCTGCACTAGCTTCCGGCAAACATGGACTGCACGGAGGCGAAACGTGAGCAGGAAGGTCCGAGGCCGCAGAGTTGGAAGGAAGCGGAGCAGCTCCGCTGGCAGAGGTATGGGGCAGCGAAGCAGGAAGTTGTCGCGGCTCCACTTGTTGTGACATCGAAGTCGGTTTGGAAGACGGCGCCAACAGGCCCGACCGACGACCCGACTCGAGAGAAGCTGCGTCGGAGGCCGGAGGGGGGCCAGCAGCCGCCACCGGAACCGCTACCTCAGGAGGGCAGGGAGCAGCTACAGTACACAGTGGCTCGGAGGATGCCGGTCGCTCGGACTGGGGCATCTCAGGGAGATCCTCATCCGTACTATTTCCATCGTGTGGGCGACGCCTCTTATTATTCAAAAGTGGCACACCCACCTGAGGGACAGACGGAACAACATCAGATTTAGCACGCAAAGGAGGAAATTCTGTGTCAGGGGTGCGCAAAACCTGTGGCGGGGCGCTACTACCACTGGACTGTGCTACACCAAGAGCAGAACCACCTGCAACGAGGTCAGCGACCGTTAACTTGCGACGCTGTTCGAGAGAATTTTTTAAAACAAAAACCCTCCGCGGACAGTCAGTACGCACGTGACCACTTTCATTGCACAAAAAACAGGTGCCAACCTGACCACTATATGTTACATGGACACGATATCCACCGATCTGCAGGTGAGATGGAATATTCTGCTTAATGTGCATTTCGACTGAACGAATACCACTGTAACATTGCAGGCGATGTTGGCTTGACCAGCGTTCAAGGCGAATGCTCTTTACATCACCATACTTTTGTAGACCCTCCTTAAGATAGACATTATCCACCTCCGGTGGAAGGTTGTAAACACGAACATTGGTATACGTGATGGAAGCATTGGAAAGCAGAACGGTACTTACAGAATCATCGCGATGCCGAAAGAGAACTTGATGACCATATTTAGAAAGAATTTTATCAACCTGAAGTGGGTCCATGAACTTAACAAAGAAAACATACAGTTCGGTATCAAAATAAGCAGTGTGCACCTGATCCGAATGAACACCAAAGGTATCTACCAACCAATCATGAATCTCAAGGGAACTAGGTTGCACATTGCGGGTTGACTTGTCGAAAGTAAAACTAACTGTAGCCTGACGAGGAATAACCTGGGACGACATTTTCAAAATAGGCGGTCGAAACCGCTACACACAACACACTGAAATAAGGACAGAAAGTAACACAATGTACGAAACAACGACGGAGAAACACTCACAGAAGTTGCAACACAACACGTAAACAACGATAGTCCACTATACGTAACGCTACGGCGGAGCGGAAGACTAGGCACGTCCACACTGCACGGCGTCTAAAGCGGAACTTGCCATCTGAGCTACGCCCCCTGCTGACGAACTGCGCTATCATACAGCCATATCAATGGCACAGACCCTTGCACTCCCATTATTCCGCTGACAAACACTACTCTCAATGTGTCCGTGAGGGTGTCTTTCAGGTTTCCTGCATTCTGTATCGAATCGTAGTTGGCCAAAATCAAAGTGGCACGCACGACGTCGAAAATAGCGTTCGGCCAACGCTCTGAGGTAGACGAACGTGTTGTCCACTCTCTAGACTTCATTGAGGTTAGGCCGTTATACCTAAGGCAGATTTGCACTCGATGACACCTCGACAACAGCCGGTCCTCACATTTACGTTTTGCTCTCCTTACGTCAGTATACGAGTCTGTGACGCTGGCTTTGCAACATCTTGCGTGCCTTTAGGCTCGCCGCGACCAACACTTACCACGCACTGACCACAAAACATGGAGGCGCCGGGGCTTGAACCCGGGACCTTTCACATGCAAAGCGAACGCTCTACCAACTGAGCTACGCCCCCAAGCACAACCAAGCTGCGCTGTTCTCCGTTCTTTGCTACTCTTATGTGCACGGACACGATGGTTGGTTGGTTTGCAGGGGTGAAGGGACCAGAGTACAAAGGCGCGGACACGTTCATATACGCAAGAGTTCCAAGTAGTTTCGATGCTCTGGTATTACGACTGCAAATTCCGTCCGTTTTTAACGTCTTAAATTGAAGGGACAGTCACAAGTTGGTCCGTTTTCACTCCATGTCGACAATCACACAGCACCTGAGGTAACAAGCACATCTGAAGACCCATTGTGCACTCGACTGTTCATGCCAACTCACTGCCTCGCACTTTACTACTGTGTACCACTCTTGTCGTCCAACTGCAAAAGACTGGGCCACAACAACTTTCCGCGTCTCCATTGCACTGCGCAAACTACGAAACGCTCCCCAAACATGGCACTCACCCACGCAGACGACTTTTCCGACTTTACACGACGCTCACGCAACGCTCACGCTAGTGACAGCCTTATTTAGGGCTTGACGTCGCACACAAGCGAATGAGCACATTTCGCCTACGACTTAGGCCGCCCTCCTAGTGTGGCTGTTCGGTGTCTGCAGGCAGCGAGGGGCTGCAAGCCTCCTGTGTTCGCGCCTATGTCACCTCTGCTTGCTTGTCAGAGACAGAGTATCGCAAAACATACAACTCACTCCATGAATTGATTGCTACGGCATCTGTCATCAGCAGTCACAACTAGCAACACCAGTAGCAGCCGACTGCACGTAAAGAATTGGAATGTGCAGTGGGATTTTTGTGAATTCGGCGCAAGGCTGATCTTTGCGACATAGGTTTGAGAATCTTATGGGAACACTTGTACTGTTTCTAAATTAAGTGTAGTGGTGGGAGGAGGGTGCTTCGTGCGAATTACAGCACGTTTGCCAATTGTGGCTGCTAATCGTTGGCTCGTATCTGCCTTGACACATTTTCTGGCTGTGAATTATTCCACTTGCATGGCAGTGTGCGCATGTTGGTGTGTTAAAAATTCTGGAGGCGCTGGGTATCGATCCCAGTACCTCTCGCATGCTAAGCGAGCGCTCTACCATCTGAGCTACGCCCCCTGCTGACGAACTGCGCTATCATACAGCCATATCAATGGCACAGACCCTTGCACTCCCATTATTCCGCTGACAAACACTACTCTCAATGTGTCCGTGAGGGTGTCTTTCAGGTTTCCTGCATTCTGTATCGAATCGTAGTTGGCCAAAATCAAAGTGGCACGCACGACGTCGAAAATAGCGTTCGGCCAACGCTCTGAGGTAGACGAACGTGTTGTCCACTCTCTAGACTTCATTGAGGTTAGGCCGTTATACCTAAGGCAGATTTGCACTCGATGACACCTCGACAACAGCCGGTCCTCACATTTACGTTTTGCTCTCCTTACGTCAGTATACGAGTCTGTGACGCTGGCTTTGCAACATCTTGCGTGCCTTTAGGCTCGCCGCGACCAACACTTACCACGCACTGACCACAAAACATGGAGGCGCCGGGGCTTGAACCCGGGACCTTTCACATGCAAAGCGAACGCTCTACCAACTGAGCTACGCCCCCAAGCACAACCAAGCTGCGCTGTTCTCCGTTCTTTGCTACTCTTATGTGCACGGACACGATGGTTGGTTGGTTTGCAGGGGTGAAGGGACCAGAGTACAAAGGCGCGGACACGTTCATATACGCAAGAGTTCCAAGTAGTTTCGATGCTCTGGTATTACGACTGCAAATTCCGTCCGTTTTTAACGTCTTAAATTGAAGGGACAGTCACAAGTTGGTCCGTTTTCACTCCATGTCGACAATCACACAGCACCTGAGGTAACAAGCACATCTGAAGACCCATTGTGCACTCGACTGTTCATGCCAACTCACTGCCTCGCACTTTACTACTGTGTACCACTCTTGTCGTCCAACTGCAAAAGACTGGGCCACAACAACTTTCCGCGTCTCCATTGCACTGCGCAAACTACGAAACGCTCCCCAAACATGGCACTCACCCACGCAGACGACTTTTCCGACTTTACACGACGCTCACGCAACGCTCACGCTAGTGACAGCCTTATTTAGGGCTTGACGTCGCACACAAGCGAATGAGCACATTTCGCCTACGACTTAGGCCGCCCTCCTAGTGTGGCTGTTCGGTGTCTGCAGGCAGCGAGGGGCTGCAAGCCTCCTGTGTTCGCGCCTATGTCACCTCTGCTTGCTTGTCAGAGACAGAGTATCGCAAAACATACAACTCACTCCATGAATTGATTGCTACGGCATCTGTCATCAGCAGTCACAACTAGCAACACCAGTAGCAGCCGACTGCACGTAAAGAATTGGAATGTGCAGTGGGATTTTTGTGAATTCGGCGCAAGGCTGATCTTTGCGACATAGGTTTGAGAATCTTATGGGAACACTTGTACTGTTTCTAAATTAAGTGTAGTGGTGGGAGGAGGGTGCTTCGTGCGAATTACAGCACGTTTGCCAATTGTGGCTGCTAATCGTTGGCTCGTATCTGCCTTGACACATTTTCTGGCTGTGAATTATTCCACTTGCATGGCAGTGTGCGCATGTTGGTGTGTTAAAAATTCTGGAGGCGCTGGGTATCGATCCCAGTACCTCTCGCATGCAAAGCGAGCGCTCTACCATCTGAGCTACGCCCCCTGCTGACGAACTGCGCTATCATACAGCCATATCAATGGCACAGACCCTTGCACTCCCATTATTCCGCTGACAAACACTACTCTCAATGTGTCCGTGAGGGTGTCTTTCAGGTTTCCTGCATTCTGTATCGAATCGTAGTTGGCCAAAATCAAAGTGGCACGCACGACGTCGAAAATAGCGTTCGGCCAACGCTCTGAGGTAGACGAACGTGTTGTCCACTCTCTAGACTTCATTGAGGTTAGGCCGTTATACCTAAGGCAGATTTGCACTCGATGACACCTCGACAACAGCCGGTCCTCACATTTACGTTTTGCTCTCCTTACGTCAGTATACGAGTCTGTGACGCTGGCTTTGCAACATCTTGCGTGCCTTTAGGCTCGCCGCGACCAACACTTACCACGCACTGACCACAAAACATGGAGGCGCCGGGGCTTGAACCCGGGACCTTTCACATGCAAAGCGAACGCTCTACCAACTGAGCTACGCCCCCAAGCACAACCAAGCTGCGCTGTTCTCCGTTCTTTGCTACTCTTATGTGCACGGACACGATGGTTGGTTGGTTTGCAGGGGTGAAGGGACCAGAGTACAAAGGCGCGGACACGTTCATATACGCAAGAGTTCCAAGTAGTTTCGATGCTCTGGTATTACGACTGCAAATTCCGTCCGTTTTTAACGTCTTAAATTGAAGGGACAGTCACAAGTTGGTCCGTTTTCACTCCATGTCGACAATCACACAGCACCTGAGGTAACAAGCACATCTGAAGACCCATTGTGCACTCGACTGTTCATGCCAACTCACTGCCTCGCACTTTACTACTGTGTACCACTCTTGTCGTCCAACTGCAAAAGACTGGGCCACAACAACTTTCCGCGTCTCCATTGCACTGCGCAAACTACGAAACGCTCCCCAAACATGGCACTCACCCACGCAGACGACTTTTCCGACTTTACACGACGCTCACGCAACGCTCACGCTAGTGACAGCCTTATTTAGGGCTTGACGTCGCACACAAGCGAATGAGCACATTTCGCCTACGACTTAGGCCGCCCTCCTAGTGTGGCTGTTCGGTGTCTGCAGGCAGCGAGGGGCTGCAAGCCTCCTGTGTTCGCGCCTATGTCACCTCTGCTTGCTTGTCAGAGACAGAGTATCGCAAAACATACAACTCACTCCATGAATTGATTGCTACGGCATCTGTCATCAGCAGTCACAACTAGCAACACCAGTAGCAGCCGACTGCACGTAAAGAATTGGAATGTGCAGTGGGATTTTTGTGAATTCGGCGCAAGGCTGATCTTTGCGACATAGGTTTGAGAATCTTATGGGAACACTTGTACTGTTTCTAAATTAAGTGTAGTGGTGGGAGGAGGGTGCTTCGTGCGAATTACAGCACGTTTGCCAATTGTGGCTGCTAATCGTTGGCTCGTATCTGCCTTGACACATTTTCTGGCTGTGAATTATTCCACTTGCATGGCAGTGTGCGCATGTTGGTGTGTTAAAAATTCTGGAGGCGCTGGGTATCGATCCCAGTACCTCTCGCAAGCTAAGCGAGCGCTCTACCATCTGAGCTACGCCCCCTGCTGACGAACTGCGCTATCATACAGCCATATCAATGGCACAGACCCTTGCACTCCCATTATTCCGCTGACAAACACTACTCTCAATGTGTCCGTGAGGGTGTCTTTCAGGTTTCCTGCATTTTGTATCGAATCGTAGTTGGCCAAAATCAAAGTGGCACGCACGACGTCGAAAATAGCGTTCGGCCAACGCTCTGAGGTAGACGAACGTGTTGTCCACTCTCTAGACTTCATTGAGGTTAGGCCGTTATACCTAAGGCAGATTTGCACTCGATGACACCTCGACAACAGCCGGTCCTCACATTTACGTTTTGCTCTCCTTACGTCAGTATACGAGTCTGTGACGCTGGCTTTGCAACATCTTGCGTGCCTTTAGGCTCGCCGCGACCAACACTTACCACGCACTGACCACAAAACATGGAGGCGCCGGGGCTTGAACCCGGGACCTTTCACATGCAAAGCGAACGCTCTACCAACTGAGCTACGCCCCCAAGCACAACCAAGCTGCGCTGTTCTCCGTTCTTTGCTACTCTTATGTGCACGGACACGATGGTTGGTTGGTTTGCAGGGGTGAAGGGACCAGAGTACAAAGGCGCGGACACGTTCATATACGCAAGAGTTCCAAGTAGTTTCGATGCTCTGGTATTACGACTGCAAATTCCGTCCGTTTTTAACGTCTTAAATTGAAGGGACAGTCACAAGTTGGTCCGTTTTCACTCCATGTCGACAATCACACAGCACCTGAGGTAACAAGCACATCTGAAGACCCATTGTGCACTCGACTGTTCATGCCAACTCACTGCCTCGCACTTTACTACTGTGTACCACTCTTGTCGTCCAACTGCAAAAGACTGGGCCACAACAACTTTCCGCGTCTCCATTGCACTGCGCAAACTACGAAACGCTCCCCAAACATGGCACTCACCCACGCAGACGACTTTTCCGACTTTACACGACGCTCACGCAACGCTCACGCTAGTGACAGCCTTATTTAGGGCTTGACGTCGCACACAAGCGAATGAGCACATTTCGCCTACGACTTAGGCCGCCCTCCTAGTGTGGCTGTTCGGTGTCTGCAGGCAGCGAGGGGCTGCAAGCCTCCTGTGTTCGCGCCTATGTCACCTCTGCTTGCTTGTCAGAGACAGAGTATCGCAAAACATACAACTCACTCCATGAATTGATTGCTACGGCATCTGTCATCAGCAGTCACAACTAGCAACACCAGTAGCAGCCGACTGCACGTAAAGAATTGGAATGTGCAGTGGGATTTTTGTGAATTCGGCGCAAGGCTGATCTTTGCGACATAGGTTTGAGAATCTTATGGGAACACTTGTACTGTTTCTAAATTAAGTGTAGTGGTGGGAGGAGGGTGCTTCGTGCGAATTACAGCACGTTTGCCAATTGTGGCTGCTAATCGTTGGCTCGTATCTGCCTTGACACATTTTCTGGCTGTGAATTATTCCACTTGCATGGCAGTGTGCGCATGTTGGTGTGTTAAAAATTCTGGAGGCGCTGGGTATCGATCCCAGTACCTCTCGCATGCTAAGCGAGCGCTCTACCATCTGAGCTACGCCCCCTGCTGACGAACTGCGCTATCATACAGCCATATCAATGGCACAGACCCTTGCACTCCCATTATTCCGCTGACAAACACTACTCTCAATGTGTCCGTGAGGGTGTCTTTCAGGTTTCCTGCATTCTGTATCGAATCGTAGTTGGCCAAAATCAAAGTGGCACGCACGACGTCGAAAATAGCGTTCGGCCAACGCTCTGAGGTAGACGAACGTGTTGTCCACTCTCTAGACTTCATTGAGGTTAGGCCGTTATACCTAAGGCAGATTTGCACTCGATGACACCTCGACAACAGCCGGTCCTCACATTTACGTTTTGCTCTCCTTACGTCAGTATACGAGTCTGTGACGCTGGCTTTGCAACATCTTGCGTGCCTTTAGGCTCGCCGCGACCAACACTTACCACGCACTGACCACAAAACATGGAGGCGCCGGGGCTTGAACCCGGGACCTTTCACATGCAAAGCGAACGCTCTACCAACTGAGCTACGCCCCCAAGCACAACCAAGCTGCGCTGTTCTCCGTTCTTTGCTACTCTTATGTGCACGGACACGATGGTTGGTTGGTTTGCAGGGGTGAAGGGACCAGAGTACAAAGGCGCGGACACGTTCATATACGCAAGAGTTCCAAGTAGTTTCGATGCTCTGGTATTACGACTGCAAATTCCGTCCGTTTTTAACGTCTTAAATTGAAGGGACAGTCACAAGTTGGTCCGTTTTCACTCCATGTCGACAATCACACAGCACCTGAGGTAACAAGCACATCTGAAGACCCATTGTGCACTCGACTGTTCATGCCAACTCACTGCCTCGCACTTTACTACTGTGTACCACTCTTGTCGTCCAACTGCAAAAGACTGGGCCACAACAACTTTCCGCGTCTCCATTGCACTGCGCAAACTACGAAACGCTCCCCAAACATGGCACTCACCCACGCAGACGACTTTTCCGACTTTACACGACGCTCACGCAACGCTCACGCTAGTGACAGCCTTATTTAGGGCTTGACGTCGCACACAAGCGAATGAGCACATTTCGCCTACGACTTAGGCCGCCCTCCTAGTGTGGCTGTTCGGTGTCTGCAGGCAGCGAGGGGCTGCAAGCCTCCTGTGTTCGCGCCTATGTCACCTCTGCTTGCTTGTCAGAGACAGAGTATCGCAAAACATACAACTCACTCCATGAATTGATTGCTACGGCATCTGTCATCAGCAGTCACAACTAGCAACACCAGTAGCAGCCGACTGCACGTAAAGAATTGGAATGTGCAGTGGGATTTTTGTGAATTCGGCGCAAGGCTGATCTTTGCGACATAGGTTTGAGAATCTTATGGGAACACTTGTACTGTTTCTAAATTAAGTGTAGTGGTGGGAGGAGGGTGCTTCGTGCGAATTACAGCACGTTTGCCAATTGTGGCTGCTAATCGTTGGCTCGTATCTGCCTTGACACATTTTCTGGCTGTGAATTATTCCACTTGCATGGCAGTGTGCGCATGTTGGTGTGTTAAAAATTCTGGAGGCGCTGGGTATCGATCCCAGTACCTCTCGCATGGTAAGCGAGCGCTCTACCATCTGAGCTACGCCCCCTGCTGACGAACTGCGCTATCATACAGCCATATCAATGGCACAGACCCTTGCACTCCCATTATTCCGCTGACAAACACTACTCTCAATGTGTCCGTGAGGGTGTCTTTCAGGTTTCCTGCATTCTGTATCGAATCGTAGTTGGCCAAAATCAAAGTGGCACGCACGACGTCGAAAATAGCGTTCGGCCAACGCTCTGAGGTAGACGAACGTGTTGTCCACTCTCTAGACTTCATTGAGGTTAGGCCGTTATACCTAAGGCAGATTTGCACTCGATGACACCTCGACAACAGCCGGTCCTCACATTTACGTTTTGCTCTCCTTACGTCAGTATACGAGTCTGTGACGCTGGCTTTGCAACATCTTGCGTGCCTTTAGGCTCGCCGCGACCAACACTTACCACGCACTGACCACAAAACATGGAGGCGCCGGGGCTTGAACCCGGGACCTTTCACATGCAAAGCGAACGCTCTACCAACTGAGCTACGCCCCCAAGCACAACCAAGCTGCGCTGTTCTCCGTTCTTTGCTACTCTTATGTGCACGGACACGATGGTTGGTTGGTTTGCAGGGGTGAAGGGACCAGAGTACAAAGGCGCGGACACGTTCATATACGCAAGAGTTCCAAGTAGTTTCGATGCTCTGGTATTACGACTGCAAATTCCGTCCGTTTTTAACGTCTTAAATTGAAGGGACAGTCACAAGTTGGTCCGTTTTCACTCCATGTCGACAATCACACAGCACCTGAGGTAACAAGCACATCTGAAGACCCATTGTGCACTCGACTGTTCATGCCAACTCACTGCCTCGCACTTTACTACTGTGTACCACTCTTGTCGTCCAACTGCAAAAGACTGGGCCACAACAACTTTCCGCGTCTCCATTGCACTGCGCAAACTACGAAACGCTCCCCAAACATGGCACTCACCCACGCAGACGACTTTTCCGACTTTACACGACGCTCACGCAACGCTCACGCTAGTGACAGCCTTATTTAGGGCTTGACGTCGCACACAAGCGAATGAGCACATTTCGCCTACGACTTAGGCCGCCCTCCTAGTGTGGCTGTTCGGTGTCTGCAGGCAGCGAGGGGCTGCAAGCCTCCTGTGTTCGCGCCTATGTCACCTCTGCTTGCTTGTCAGAGACAGAGTATCGCAAAACATACAACTCACTCCATGAATTGATTGCTACGGCATCTGTCATCAGCAGTCACAACTAGCAACACCAGTAGCAGCCGACTGCACGTAAAGAATTGGAATGTGCAGTGGGATTTTTGTGAATTCGGCGCAAGGCTGATCTTTGCGACATAGGTTTGAGAATCTTATGGGAACACTTGTACTGTTTCTAAATTAAGTGTAGTGGTGGGAGGAGGGTGCTTCGTGCGAATTACAGCACGTTTGCCAATTGTGGCTGCTAATCGTTGGCTCGTATCTGCCTTGACACATTTTCTGGCTGTGAATTATTCCACTTGCATGGCAGTGTGCGCATGTTGGTGTGTTAAAAATTCTGGAGGCGCTGGGTATCGATCCCAGTACCTCTCGCATGCAAAGCGAGCGCTCTACCATCTGAGCTACGCCCCCTGCTGACGAACTGCGCTATCATACAGCCATATCAATGGCACAGACCCTTGCACTCCCATTATTCCGCTGACAAACACTACTCTCAATGTGTCCGTGAGGGTGTCTTTCAGGTTTCCTGCATTCTGTATCGAATCGTAGTTGGCCAAAATCAAAGTGGCACGCACGACGTCGAAAATAGCGTTCGGCCAACGCTCTGAGGTAGACGAACGTGTTGTCCACTCTCTAGACTTCATTGAGGTTAGGCCGTTATACCTAAGGCAGATTTGCACTCGATGACACCTCGACAACAGCCGGTCCTCACATTTACGTTTTGCTCTCCTTACGTCAGTATACGAGTCTGTGACGCTGGCTTTGCAACATCTTGCGTGCCTTTAGGCTCGCCGCGACCAACACTTACCACGCACTGACCACAAAACATGGAGGCGCCGGGGCTTGAACCCGGGACCTTTCACATGCAAAGCGAACGCTCTACCAACTGAGCTACGCCCCCAAGCACAACCAAGCTGCGCTGTTCTCCGTTCTTTGCTACTCTTATGTGCACGGACACGATGGTTGGTTGGTTTGCAGGGGTGAAGGGACCAGAGTACAAAGGCGCGGACACGTTCATATACGCAAGAGTTCCAAGTAGTTTCGATGCTCTGGTATTACGACTGCAAATTCCGTCCGTTTTTAACGTCTTAAATTGAAGGGACAGTCACAAGTTGGTCCGTTTTCACTCCATGTCGACAATCACACAGCACCTGAGGTAACAAGCACATCTGAAGACCCATTGTGCACTCGACTGTTCATGCCAACTCACTGCCTCGCACTTTACTACTGTGTACCACTCTTGTCGTCCAACTGCAAAAGACTGGGCCACAACAACTTTCCGCGTCTCCATTGCACTGCGCAAACTACGAAACGCTCCCCAAACATGGCACTCACCCACGCAGACGACTTTTCCGACTTTACACGACGCTCACGCTAGTGACAGCCTTATTTAGGGCTTGACGTCGCACACAAGCGAATGAGCACATTTCGCCTACGACTTAGGCCGCCCTCCTAGTGTGGCTGTTCGGTGTCTGCAGGCAGCGAGGGGCTGCAAGCCTCCTGTGTTCGCGCCTATGTCACCTCTGCTTGCTTGTCAGAGACAGAGTATCGCAAAACATACAACTCACTCCATGAATTGATTGCTACGGCATCTGTCATCAGCAGTCACAACTAGCAACACCAGTAGCAGCCGACTGCACGTAAAGAATTGGAATGTGCAGTGGGATTTTTGTGAATTCGGCGCAAGGCTGATCTTTGCGACATAGGTTTGAGAATCTTATGGGAACACTTGTACTGTTTCTAAATTAAGTGTAGTGGTGGGAGGAGGGTGCTTCGTGCGAATTACAGCACGTTTGCCAATTGTGGCTGCTAATCGTTGGCTCGTATCTGCCTTGACACATTTTCTGGCTGTGAATTATTCCACTTGCATGGCAGTGTGCGCATGTTGGTGTGTTAAAAATTCTGGAGGCGCTGGGTATCGATCCCAGTACCTCTCGCATGCTAAGCGAGCGCTCTACCATCTGAGCTACGCCCCCTGCTGACGAACTGCGCTATCATACAGCCATATCAATGGCACAGACCCTTGCACTCCCATTATTCCGCTGACAAACACTACTCTCAATGTGTCCGTGAGGGTGTCTTTCAGGTTTCCTGCATTCTGTATCGAATCGTAGTTGGCCAAAATCAAAGTGGCACGCACGACGTCGAAAATAGCGTTCGGCCAACGCTCTGAGGTAGACGAACGTGTTGTCCACTCTCTAGACTTCATTGAGGTTAGGCCGTTATACCTAAGGCAGATTTGCACTCGATGACACCTCGACAACAGCCGGTCCTCACATTTACGTTTTGCTCTCCTTACGTCAGTATACGAGTCTGTGACGCTGGCTTTGCAACATCTTGCGTGCCTTTAGGCTCGCCGCGACCAACACTTACCACGCACTGACCACAAAACATGGAGGCGCCGGGGCTTGAACCCGGGACCTTTCACATGCAAAGCGAACGCTCTACCAACTGAGCTACGCCCCCAAGCACAACCAAGCTGCGCTGTTCTCCGTTCTTTGCTACTCTTATGTGCACGGACACGATGGTTGGTTGGTTTGCAGGGGTGAAGGGACCAGAGTACAAAGGCGCGGACACGTTCATATACGCAAGAGTTCCAAGTAGTTTCGATGCTCTGGTATTACGACTGCAAATTCCGTCCGTTTTTAACGTCTTAAATTGAAGGGACAGTCACAAGTTGGTCCGTTTTCACTCCATGTCGACAATCACACAGCACCTGAGGTAACAAGCACATCTGAAGACCCATTGTGCACTCGACTGTTCATGCCAACTCACTGCCTCGCACTTTACTACTGTGTACCACTCTTGTCGTCCAACTGCAAAAGACTGGGCCACAACAACTTTCCGCGTCTCCATTGCACTGCGCAAACTACGAAACGCTCCCCAAACATGGCACTCACCCACGCAGACGACTTTTCCGACTTTACACGACGCTCACGCAACGCTCACGCTAGTGACAGCCTTATTTAGGGCTTGACGTCGCACACAAGCGAATGAGCACATTTCGCCTACGACTTAGGCCGCCCTCCTAGTGTGGCTGTTCGGTGTCTGCAGGCAGCGAGGGGCTGCAAGCCTCCTGTGTTCGCGCCTATGTCACCTCTGCTTGCTTGTCAGAGACAGAGTATCGCAAAACATACAACTCACTCCATGAATTGATTGCTACGGCATCTGTCATCAGCAGTCACAACTAGCAACACCAGTAGCAGCCGACTGCACGTAAAGAATTGGAATGTGCAGTGGGATTTTTGTGAATTCGGCGCAAGGCTGATCTTTGCGACATAGGTTTGAGAATCTTATGGGAACACTTGTACTGTTTCTAAATTAAGTGTAGTGGTGGGAGGAGGGTGCTTCGTGCGAATTACAGCACGTTTGCCAATTGTGGCTGCTAATCGTTGGCTCGTATCTGCCTTGACACATTTTCTGGCTGTGAATTATTCCACTTGCATGGCAGTGTGCGCATGTTGGTGTGTTAAAAATTCTGGAGGCGCTGGGTATCGATCCCAGTACCTCTCGCATGCTAAGCGAGCGCTCTACCATCTGAGCTACGCCCCCTGCTGACGAACTGCGCTATCATACAGCCATATCAATGGCACAGACCCTTGCACTCCCATTATTCCGCTGACAAACACTACTCTCAATGTGTCCGTGAGGGTGTCTTTCAGGTTTCCTGCATTCTGTATCGAATCGTAGTTGGCCAAAATCAAAGTGGCACGCACGACGTCGAAAATAGCGTTCGGCCAACGCTCTGAGGTAGACGAACGTGTTGTCCACTCTCTAGACTTCATTGAGGTTAGGCCGTTATACCTAAGGCAGATTTGCACTCGATGACACCTCGACAACAGCCGGTCCTCACATTTACGTTTTGCTCTCCTTACGTCAGTATACGAGTCTGTGACGCTGGCTTTGCAACATCTTGCGTGCCTTTAGGCTCGCCGCGACCAACACTTACCACGCACTGACCACAAAACATGGAGGCGCCGGGGCTTGAACCCGGGACCTTTCACATGCAAAGCGAACGCTCTACCAACTGAGCTACGCCCCCAAGCACAACCAAGCTGCGCTGTTCTCCGTTCTTTGCTACTCTTATGTGCACGGACACGATGGTTGGTTGGTTTGCAGGGGTGAAGGGACCAGAGTACAAAGGCGCGGACACGTTCATATACGCAAGAGTTCCAAGTAGTTTCGATGCTCTGGTATTACGACTGCAAATTCCGTCCGTTTTTAACGTCTTAAATTGAAGGGACAGTCACAAGTTGGTCCGTTTTCACTCCATGTCGACAATCACACAGCACCTGAGGTAACAAGCACATCTGAAGACCCATTGTGCACTCGACTGTTCATGCCAACTCACTGCCTCGCACTTTACTACTGTGTACCACTCTTGTCGTCCAACTGCAAAAGACTGGGCCACAACAACTTTCCGCGTCTCCATTGCACTGCGCAAACTACGAAACGCTCCCCAAACATGGCACTCACCCACGCAGACGACTTTTCCGACTTTACACGACGCTCACGCAACGCTCACGCTAGTGACAGCCTTATTTAGGGCTTGACGTCGCACACAAGCGAATGAGCACATTTCGCCTACGACTTAGGCCGCCCTCCTAGTGTGGCTGTTCGGTGTCTGCAGGCAGCGAGGGGCTGCAAGCCTCCTGTGTTCGCGCCTATGTCACCTCTGCTTGCTTGTCAGAGACAGAGTATCGCAAAACATACAACTCACTCCATGAATTGATTGCTACGGCATCTGTCATCAGCAGTCACAACTAGCAACACCAGTAGCAGCCGACTGCACGTAAAGAATTGGAATGTGCAGTGGGATTTTTGTGAATTCGGCGCAAGGCTGATCTTTGCGACATAGGTTTGAGAATCTTATGGGAACACTTGTACTGTTTCTAAATTAAGTGTAGTGGTGGGAGGAGGGTGCTTCGTGCGAATTACAGCACGTTTGCCAATTGTGGCTGCTAATCGTTGGCTCGTATCTGCCTTGACACATTTTCTGGCTGTGAATTATTCCACTTGCATGGCAGTGTGCGCATGTTGGTGTGTTAAAAATTCTGGAGGCGCTGGGTATCGATCCCAGTACCTCTCGCATGCAAAGCGAGCGCTCTACCATCTGAGCTACGCCCCCTGCTGACGAACTGCGCTATCATACAGCCATATCAATGGCACAGACCCTTGCACTCCCATTATTCCGCTGACAAACACTACTCTCAATGTGTCCGTGAGGGTGTCTTTCAGGTTTCCTGCATTCTGTATCGAATCGTAGTTGGCCAAAATCAAAGTGGCACGCACGACGTCGAAAATAGCGTTCGGCCAACGCTCTGAGGTAGACGAACGTGTTGTCCACTCTCTAGACTTCATTGAGGTTAGGCCGTTATACCTAAGGCAGATTTGCACTCGATGACACCTCGACAACAGCCGGTCCTCACATTTACGTTTTGCTCTCCTTACGTCAGTATACGAGTCTGTGACGCTGGCTTTGCAACATCTTGCGTGCCTTTAGGCTCGCCGCGACCAACACTTACCACGCACTGACCACAAAACATGGAGGCGCCGGGGCTTGAACCCGGGACCTTTCACATGCAAAGCGAACGCTCTACCAACTGAGCTACGCCCCCAAGCACAACCAAGCTGCGCTGTTCTCCGTTCTTTGCTACTCTTATGTGCACGGACACGATGGTTGGTTGGTTTGCAGGGGTGAAGGGACCAGAGTACAAAGGCGCGGACACGTTCATATACGCAAGAGTTCCAAGTAGTTTCGATGCTCTGGTATTACGACTGCAAATTCCGTCCGTTTTTAACGTCTTAAATTGAAGGGACAGTCACAAGTTGGTCCGTTTTCACTCCATGTCGACAATCACACAGCACCTGAGGTAACAAGCACATCTGAAGACCCATTGTGCACTCGACTGTTCATGCCAACTCACTGCCTCGCACTTTACTACTGTGTACCACTCTTGTCGTCCAACTGCAAAAGACTGGGCCACAACAACTTTCCGCGTCTCCATTGCACTGCGCAAACTACGAAACGCTCCCCAAACATGGCACTCACCCACGCAGACGACTTTTCCGACTTTACACGACGCTCACGCTAGTGACAGCCTTATTTAGGGCTTGACGTCGCACACAAGCGAATGAGCACATTTCGCCTACGACTTAGGCCGCCCTCCTAGTGTGGCTGTTCGGTGTCTGCAGGCAGCGAGGGGCTGCAAGCCTCCTGTGTTCGCGCCTATGTCACCTCTGCTTGCTTGTCAGAGACAGAGTATCGCAAAACATACAACTCACTCCATGAATTGATTGCTACGGCATCTGTCATCAGCAGTCACAACTAGCAACACCAGTAGCAGCCGACTGCACGTAAAGAATTGGAATGTGCAGTGGGATTTTTGTGAATTCGGCGCAAGGCTGATCTTTGCGACATAGGTTTGAGAATCTTATGGGAACACTTGTACTGTTTCTAAATTAAGTGTAGTGGTGGGAGGAGGGTGCTTCGTGCGAATTACAGCACGTTTGCCAATTGTGGCTGCTAATCGTTGGCTCGTATCTGCCTTGACACATTTTCTGGCTGTGAATTATTCCACTTGCATGGCAGTGTGCGCATGTTGGTGTGTTAAAAATTCTGGAGGCGCTGGGTATCGATCCCAGTACCTCTCGCATGCAAAGCGAGCGCTCTACCATCTGAGCTACGCCCCCTGCTGACGAACTGCGCTATCATACAGCCATATCAATGGCACAGACCCTTGCACTCCCATTATTCCGCTGACAAACACTACTCTCAATGTGTCCGTGAGGGTGTCTTTCAGGTTTCCTGCATTCTGTATCGAATCGTAGTTGGCCAAAATCAAAGTGGCACGCACGACGTCGAAAATAGCGTTCGGCCAACGCTCTGAGGTAGACGAACGTGTTGTCCACTCTCTAGACTTCATTGAGGTTAGGCCGTTATACCTAAGGCAGATTTGCACTCGATGACACCTCGACAACAGCCGGTCCTCACATTTACGTTTTGCTCTCCTTACGTCAGTATACGAGTCTGTGACGCTGGCTTTGCAACATCTTGCGTGCCTTTAGGCTCGCCGCGACCAACACTTACCACGCACTGACCACAAAACATGGAGGCGCCGGGGCTTGAACCCGGGACCTTTCACATGCAAAGCGAACGCTCTACCAACTGAGCTACGCCCCCAAGCACAACCAAGCTGCGCTGTTCTCCGTTCTTTGCTACTCTTATGTGCACGGACACGATGGTTGGTTGGTTTGCAGGGGTGAAGGGACCAGAGTACAAAGGCGCGGACACGTTCATATACGCAAGAGTTCCAAGTAGTTTCGATGCTCTGGTATTACGACTGCAAATTCCGTCCGTTTTTAACGTCTTAAATTGAAGGGACAGTCACAAGTTGGTCCGTTTTCACTCCATGTCGACAATCACACAGCACCTGAGGTAACAAGCACATCTGAAGACCCATTGTGCACTCGACTGTTCATGCCAACTCACTGCCTCGCACTTTACTACTGTGTACCACTCTTGTCGTCCAACTGCAAAAGACTGGGCCACAACAACTTTCCGCGTCTCCATTGCACTGCGCAAACTACGAAACGCTCCCCAAACATGGCACTCACCCACGCAGACGACTTTTCCGACTTTACACGACGCTCACGCAACGCTCACGCTAGTGACAGCCTTATTTAGGGCTTGACGTCGCACACAAGCGAATGAGCACATTTCGCCTACGACTTAGGCCGCCCTCCTAGTGTGGCTGTTCGGTGTCTGCAGGCAGCGAGGGGCTGCAAGCCTCCTGTGTTCGCGCCTATGTCACCTCTGCTTGCTTGTCAGAGACAGAGTATCGCAAAACATACAACTCACTCCATGAATTGATTGCTACGGCATCTGTCATCAGCAGTCACAACTAGCAACACCAGTAGCAGCCGACTGCACGTAAAGAATTGGAATGTGCAGTGGGATTTTTGTGAATTCGGCGCAAGGCTGATCTTTGCGACATAGGTTTGAGAATCTTATGGGAACACTTGTACTGTTTCTAAATTAAGTGTAGTGGTGGGAGGAGGGTGCTTCGTGCGAATTACAGCACGTTTGCCAATTGTGGCTGCTAATCGTTGGCTCGTATCTGCCTTGACACATTTTCTGGCTGTGAATTATTCCACTTGCATGGCAGTGTGCGCATGTTGGTGTGTTAAAAATTCTGGAGGCGCTGGGTATCGATCCCAGTACCTCTCGCATGCTAAGCGAGCGCTCTACCATCTGAGCTACGCCCCCTGCTGACGAACTGCGCTATCATACAGCCATATCAATGGCACAGACCCTTGCACTCCCATTATTCCGCTGACAAACACTACTCTCAATGTGTCCGTGAGGGTGTCTTTCAGGTTTCCTGCATTCTGTATCGAATCGTAGTTGGCCAAAATCAAAGTGGCACGCACGACGTCGAAAATAGCGTTCGGCCAACGCTCTGAGGTAGACGAACGTGTTGTCCACTCTCTAGACTTCATTGAGGTTAGGCCGTTATACCTAAGGCAGATTTGCACTCGATGACACCTCGACAACAGCCGGTCCTCACATTTACGTTTTGCTCTCCTTACGTCAGTATACGAGTCTGTGACGCTGGCTTTGCAACATCTTGCGTGCCTTTAGGCTCGCCGCGACCAACACTTACCACGCACTGACCACAAAACATGGAGGCGCCGGGGCTTGAACCCGGGACCTTTCACATGCAAAGCGAACGCTCTACCAACTGAGCTACGCCCCCAAGCACAACCAAGCTGCGCTGTTCTCCGTTCTTTGCTACTCTTATGTGCACGGACACGATGGTTGGTTGGTTTGCAGGGGTGAAGGGACCAGAGTACAAAGGCGCGGACACGTTCATATACGCAAGAGTTCCAAGTAGTTTCGATGCTCTGGTATTACGACTGCAAATTCCGTCCGTTTTTAACGTCTTAAATTGAAGGGACAGTCACAAGTTGGTCCGTTTTCACTCCATGTCGACAATCACACAGCACCTGAGGTAACAAGCACATCTGAAGACCCATTGTGCACTCGACTGTTCATGCCAACTCACTGCCTCGCACTTTACTACTGTGTACCACTCTTGTCGTCCAACTGCAAAAGACTGGGCCACAACAACTTTCCGCGTCTCCATTGCACTGCGCAAACTACGAAACGCTCCCCAAACATGGCACTCACCCACGCAGACGACTTTTCCGACTTTACACGACGCTCACGCAACGCTCACGCTAGTGACAGCCTTATTTAGGGCTTGACGTCGCACACAAGCGAATGAGCACATTTCGCCTACGACTTAGGCCGCCCTCCTAGTGTGGCTGTTCGGTGTCTGCAGGCAGCGAGGGGCTGCAAGCCTCCTGTGTTCGCGCCTATGTCACCTCTGCTTGCTTGTCAGAGACAGAGTATCGCAAAACATACAACTCACTCCATGAATTGATTGCTACGGCATCTGTCATCAGCAGTCACAACTAGCAACACCAGTAGCAGCCGACTGCACGTAAAGAATTGGAATGTGCAGTGGGATTTTTGTGAATTCGGCGCAAGGCTGATCTTTGCGACATAGGTTTGAGAATCTTATGGGAACACTTGTACTGTTTCTAAATTAAGTGTAGTGGTGGGAGGAGGGTGCTTCGTGCGAATTACAGCACGTTTGCCAATTGTGGCTGCTAATCGTTGGCTCGTATCTGCCTTGACACATTTTCTGGCTGTGAATTATTCCACTTGCATGGCAGTGTGCGCATGTTGGTGTGTTAAAAATTCTGGAGGCGCTGGGTATCGATCCCAGTACCTCTCGCATGCTAAGCGAGCGCTCTACCATCTGAGCTACGCCCCCTGCTGACGAACTCCGCTATCATACAGCCATATCAATGGCACAGACCCTTGCACTCCCATTATTCCGCTGACAAACACTACTCTCAATGTGTCCGTGAGGGTGTCTTTCAGGTTTCCTGCATTCTGTATCGAATCGTAGTTGGCCAAAATCAAAGTGGCACGCACGACGTCGAAAATAGCGTTCGGCCAACGCTCTGAGGTAGACGAACGTGTTGTCCACTCTCTAGACTTCATTGAGGTTAGGCCGTTATACCTAAGGCAGATTTGCACTCGATGACACCTCGACAACAGCCGGTCCTCACATTTACGTTTTGCTCTCCTTACGTCAGTATACGAGTCTGTGACGCTGGCTTTGCAACATCTTGCGTGCCTTTAGGCTCGCCGCGACCAACACTTACCACGCACTGACCACAAAACATGGAGGCGCCGGGGCTTGAACCCGGGACCTTTCACATGCAAAGCGAACGCTCTACCAACTGAGCTACGCCCCCAAGCACAACCAAGCTGCGCTGTTCTCCGTTCTTTGCTACTCTTATGTGCACGGACACGATGGTTGGTTGGTTTGCAGGGGTGAAGGGACCAGAGTACAAAGGCGCGGACACGTTCATATACGCAAGAGTTCCAAGTAGTTTCGATGCTCTGGTATTACGACTGCAAATTCCGTCCGTTTTTAACGTCTTAAATTGAAGGGACAGTCACAAGTTGGTCCGTTTTCACTCCATGTCGACAATCACACAGCACCTGAGGTAACAAGCACATCTGAAGACCCATTGTGCACTCGACTGTTCATGCCAACTCACTGCCTCGCACTTTACTACTGTGTACCACTCTTGTCGTCCAACTGCAAAAGACTGGGCCACAACAACTTTCCGCGTCTCCATTGCACTGCGCAAACTACGAAACGCTCCCCAAACATGGCACTCACCCACGCAGACGACTTTTCCGACTTTACACGACGCTCACGCAACGCTCACGCTAGTGACAGCCTTATTTAGGGCTTGACGTCGCACACAAGCGAATGAGCACATTTCGCCTACGACTTAGGCCGCCCTCCTAGTGTGGCTGTTCGGTGTCTGCAGGCAGCGAGGGGCTGCAAGCCTCCTGTGTTCGCGCCTATGTCACCTCTGCTTGCTTGTCAGAGACAGAGTATCGCAAAACATACAACTCACTCCATGAATTGATTGCTACGGCATCTGTCATCAGCAGTCACAACTAGCAACACCAGTAGCAGCCGACTGCACGTAAAGAATTGGAATGTGCAGTGGGATTTTTGTGAATTCGGCGCAAGGCTGATCTTTGCGACATAGGTTTGAGAATCTTATGGGAACACTTGTACTGTTTCTAAATTAAGTGTAGTGGTGGGAGGAGGGTGCTTCGTGCGAATTACAGCACGTTTGCCAATTGTGGCTGCTAATCGTTGGCTCGTATCTGCCTTGACACATTTTCTGGCTGTGAATTATTCCACTTGCATGGCAGTGTGCGCATGTTGGTGTGTTAAAAATTCTGGAGGCGCTGGGTATCGATCCCAGTACCTCTCGCATGCAAAGCGAGCGCTCTACCATCTGAGCTACGCCCCCTGCTGACGAACTGCGCTATCATACAGCCATATCAATGGCACAGACCCTTGCACTCCCATTATTCCGCTGACAAACACTACTCTCAATGTGTCCGTGAGGGTGTCTTTCAGGTTTCCTGCATTCTGTATCGAATCGTAGTTGGCCAAAATCAAAGTGGCACGCACGACGTCGAAAATAGCGTTCGGCCAACGCTCTGAGGTAGACGAACGTGTTGTCCACTCTCTAGACTTCATTGAGGTTAGGCCGTTATACCTAAGGCAGATTTGCACTCGATGACACCTCGACAACAGCCGGTCCTCACATTTACGTTTTGCTCTCCTTACGTCAGTATACGAGTCTGTGACGCTGGCTTTGCAACATCTTGCGTGCCTTTAGGCTCGCCGCGACCAACACTTACCACGCACTGACCACAAAACATGGAGGCGCCGGGGCTTGAACCCGGGACCTTTCACATGCAAAGCGAACGCTCTACCAACTGAGCTACGCCCCCAAGCACAACCAAGCTGCGCTGTTCTCCGTTCTTTGCTACTCTTATGTGCACGGACACGATGGTTGGTTGGTTTGCAGGGGTGAAGGGACCAGAGTACAAAGGCGCGGACACGTTCATATACGCAAGAGTTCCAAGTAGTTTCGATGCTCTGGTATTACGACTGCAAATTCCGTCCGTTTTTAACGTCTTAAATTGAAGGGACAGTCACAAGTTGGTCCGTTTTCACTCCATGTCGACAATCACACAGCACCTGAGGTAACAAGCACATCTGAAGACCCATTGTGCACTCGACTGTTCATGCCAACTCACTGCCTCGCACTTTACTACTGTGTACCACTCTTGTCGTCCAACTGCAAAAGACTGGGCCACAACAACTTTCCGCGTCTCCATTGCACTGCGCAAACTACGAAACGCTCCCCAAACATGGCACTCACCCACGCAGACGACTTTTCCGACTTTACACGACGCTCACGCAACGCTCACGCTAGTGACAGCCTTATTTAGGGCTTGACGTCGCACACAAGCGAATGAGCACATTTCGCCTACGACTTAGGCCGCCCTCCTAGTGTGGCTGTTCGGTGTCTGCAGGCAGCGAGGGGCTGCAAGCCTCCTGTGTTCGCGCCTATGTCACCTCTGCTTGCTTGTCAGAGACAGAGTATCGCAAAACATACAACTCACTCCATGAATTGATTGCTACGGCATCTGTCATCAGCAGTCACAACTAGCAACACCAGTAGCAGCCGACTGCACGTAAAGAATTGGAATGTGCAGTGGGATTTTTGTGAATTCGGCGCAAGGCTGATCTTTGCGACATAGGTTTGAGAATCTTATGGGAACACTTGTACTGTTTCTAAATTAAGTGTAGTGGTGGGAGGAGGGTGCTTCGTGCGAATTACAGCACGTTTGCCAATTGTGGCTGCTAATCGTTGGCTCGTATCTGCCTTGACACATTTTCTGGCTGTGAATTATTCCACTTGCATGGCAGTGTGCGCATGTTGGTGTGTTAAAAATTCTGGAGGCGCTGGGTATCGATCCCAGTACCTCTCGCATGCTAAGCGAGCGCTCTACCATCTGAGCTACGCCCCCTGCTGACGAACTGCGCTATCATACAGCCATATCAATGGCACAGACCCTTGCACTCCCATTATTCCGCTGACAAACACTACTCTCAATGTGTCCGTGAGGGTGTCTTTCAGGTTTCCTGCATTCTGTATCGAATCGTAGTTGGCCAAAATCAAAGTGGCACGCACGACGTCGAAAATAGCGTTCGGCCAACGCTCTGAGGTAGACGAACGTGTTGTCCACTCTCTAGACTTCATTGAGGTTAGGCCGTTATACCTAAGGCAGATTTGCACTCGATGACACCTCGACAACAGCCGGTCCTCACATTTACGTTTTGCTCTCCTTACGTCAGTATACGAGTCTGTGACGCTGGCTTTGCAACATCTTGCGTGCCTTTAGGCTCGCCGCGACCAACACTTACCACGCACTGACCACAAAACATGGAGGCGCCGGGGCTTGAACCCGGGACCTTTCACATGCAAAGCGAACGCTCTACCAACTGAGCTACGCCCCCAAGCACAACCAAGCTGCGCTGTTCTCCGTTCTTTGCTACTCTTATGTGCACGGACACGATGGTTGGTTGGTTTGCAGGGGTGAAGGGACCAGAGTACAAAGGCGCGGACACGTTCATATACGCAAGAGTTCCAAGTAGTTTCGATGCTCTGGTATTACGACTGCAAATTCCGTCCGTTTTTAACGTCTTAAATTGAAGGGACAGTCACAAGTTGGTCCGTTTTCACTCCATGTCGACAATCACACAGCACCTGAGGTAACAAGCACATCTGAAGACCCATTGTGCACTCGACTGTTCATGCCAACTCACTGCCTCGCACTTTACTACTGTGTACCACTCTTGTCGTCCAACTGCAAAAGACTGGGCCACAACAACTTTCCGCGTCTCCATTGCACTGCGCAAACTACGAAACGCTCCCCAAACATGGCACTCACCCACGCAGACGACTTTTCCGACTTTACACGACGCTCACGCAACGCTCACGCTAGTGACAGCCTTATTTAGGGCTTGACGTCGCACACAAGCGAATGAGCACATTTCGCCTACGACTTAGGCCGCCCTCCTAGTGTGGCTGTTCGGTGTCTGCAGGCAGCGAGGGGCTGCAAGCCTCCTGTGTTCGCGCCTATGTCACCTCTGCTTGCTTGTCAGAGACAGAGTATCGCAAAACATACAACTCACTCCATGAATTGATTGCTACGGCATCTGTCATCAGCAGTCACAACTAGCAACACCAGTAGCAGCCGACTGCACGTAAAGAATTGGAATGTGCAGTGGGATTTTTGTGAATTCGGCGCAAGGCTGATCTTTGCGACATAGGTTTGAGAATCTTATGGGAACACTTGTACTGTTTCTAAATTAAGTGTAGTGGTGGGAGGAGGGTGCTTCGTGCGAATTACAGCACGTTTGCCAATTGTGGCTGCTAATCGTTGGCTCGTATCTGCCTTGACACATTTTCTGGCTGTGAATTATTCCACTTGCATGGCAGTGTGCGCATGTTGGTGTGTTAAAAATTCTGGAGGCGCTGGGTATCGATCCCAGTACCTCTCGCATGGTAAGCGAGCGCTCTACCATCTGAGCTACGCCCCCTGCTGACGAACTGCGCTATCATACAGCCATATCAATGGCACAGACCCTTGCACTCCCATTATTCCGCTGACAAACACTACTCTCAATGTGTCCGTGAGGGTGTCTTTCAGGTTTCCTGCATTCTGTATCGAATCGTAGTTGGCCAAAATCAAAGTGGCACGCACGACGTCGAAAATAGCGTTCGGCCAACGCTCTGAGGTAGACGAACGTGTTGTCCACTCTCTAGACTTCATTGAGGTTAGGCCGTTATACCTAAGGCAGATTTGCACTCGATGACACCTCGACAACAGCCGGTCCTCACATTTACGTTTTGCTCTCCTTACGTCAGTATACGAGTCTGTGACGCTGGCTTTGCAACATCTTGCGTGCCTTTAGGCTCGCCGCGACCAACACTTACCACGCACTGACCACAAAACATGGAGGCGCCGGGGCTTGAACCCGGGACCTTTCACATGCAAAGCGAACGCTCTACCAACTGAGCTACGCCCCCAAGCACAACCAAGCTGCGCTGTTCTCCGTTCTTTGCTACTCTTATGTGCACGGACACGATGGTTGGTTGGTTTGCAGGGGTGAAGGGACCAGAGTACAAAGGCGCGGACACGTTCATATACGCAAGAGTTCCAAGTAGTTTCGATGCTCTGGTATTACGACTGCAAATTCCGTCCGTTTTTAACGTCTTAAATTGAAGGGACAGTCACAAGTTGGTCCGTTTTCACTCCATGTCGACAATCACACAGCACCTGAGGTAACAAGCACATCTGAAGACCCATTGTGCACTCGACTGTTCATGCCAACTCACTGCCTCGCACTTTACTACTGTGTACCACTCTTGTCGTCCAACTGCAAAAGACTGGGCCACAACAACTTTCCGCGTCTCCATTGCACTGCGCAAACTACGAAACGCTCCCCAAACATGGCACTCACCCACGCAGACGACTTTTCCGACTTTACACGACGCTCACGCAACGCTCACGCTAGTGACAGCCTTATTTAGGGCTTGACGTCGCACACAAGCGAATGAGCACATTTCGCCTACGACTTAGGCCGCCCTCCTAGTGTGGCTGTTCGGTGTCTGCAGGCAGCGAGGGGCTGCAAGCCTCCTGTGTTCGCGCCTATGTCACCTCTGCTTGCTTGTCAGAGACAGAGTATCGCAAAACATACAACTCACTCCATGAATTGATTGCTACGGCATCTGTCATCAGCAGTCACAACTAGCAACACCAGTAGCAGCCGACTGCACGTAAAGAATTGGAATGTGCAGTGGGATTTTTGTGAATTCGGCGCAAGGCTGATCTTTGCGACATAGGTTTGAGAATCTTATGGGAACACTTGTACTGTTTCTAAATTAAGTGTAGTGGTGGGAGGAGGGTGCTTCGTGCGAATTACAGCACGTTTGCCAATTGTGGCTGCTAATCGTTGGCTCGTATCTGCCTTGACACATTTTCTGGCTGTGAATTATTCCACTTGCATGGCAGTGTGCGCATGTTGGTGTGTTAAAAATTCTGGAGGCGCTGGGTATCGATCCCAGTACCTCTCGCATGGTAAGCGAGCGCTCTACCATCTGAGCTACGCCCCCTGCTGACGAACTGCGCTATCATACAGCCATATCAATGGCACAGACCCTTGCACTCCCATTATTCCGCTGACAAACACTACTCTCAATGTGTCCGTGAGGGTGTCTTTCAGGTTTCCTGCATTCTGTATCGAATCGTAGTTGGCCAAAATCAAAGTGGCACGCACGACGTCGAAAATAGCGTTCGGCCAACGCTCTGAGGTAGACGAACGTGTTGTCCACTCTCTAGACTTCATTGAGGTTAGGCCGTTATACCTAAGGCAGATTTGCACTCGATGACACCTCGACAACAGCCGGTCCTCACATTTACGTTTTGCTCTCCTTACGTCAGTATACGAGTCTGTGACGCTGGCTTTGCAACATCTTGCGTGCCTTTAGGCTCGCCGCGACCAACACTTACCACGCACTGACCACAAAACATGGAGGCGCCGGGGCTTGAACCCGGGACCTTTCACATGCAAAGCGAACGCTCTACCAACTGAGCTACGCCCCCAAGCACAACCAAGCTGCGCTGTTCTCCGTTCTTTGCTACTCTTATGTGCACGGACACGATGGTTGGTTGGTTTGCAGGGGTGAAGGGACCAGAGTACAAAGGCGCGGACACGTTCATATACGCAAGAGTTCCAAGTAGTTTCGATGCTCTGGTATTACGACTGCAAATTCCGTCCGTTTTTAACGTCTTAAATTGAAGGGACAGTCACAAGTTGGTCCGTTTTCACTCCATGTCGACAATCACACAGCACCTGAGGTAACAAGCACATCTGAAGACCCATTGTGCACTCGACTGTTCATGCCAACTCACTGCCTCGCACTTTACTACTGTGTACCACTCTTGTCGTCCAACTGCAAAAGACTGGGCCACAACAACTTTCCGCGTCTCCATTGCACTGCGCAAACTACGAAACGCTCCCCAAACATGGCACTCACCCACGCAGACGACTTTTCCGACTTTACACGACGCTCACGCAACGCTCACGCTAGTGACAGCCTTATTTAGGGCTTGACGTCGCACACAAGCGAATGAGCACATTTCGCCTACGACTTAGGCCGCCCTCCTAGTGTGGCTGTTCGGTGTCTGCAGGCAGCGAGGGGCTGCAAGCCTCCTGTGTTCGCGCCTATGTCACCTCTGCTTGCTTGTCAGAGACAGAGTATCGCAAAACATACAACTCACTCCATGAATTGATTGCTACGGCATCTGTCATCAGCAGTCACAACTAGCAACACCAGTAGCAGCCGACTGCACGTAAAGAATTGGAATGTGCAGTGGGATTTTTGTGAATTCGGCGCAAGGCTGATCTTTGCGACATAGGTTTGAGAATCTTATGGGAACACTTGTACTGTTTCTAAATTAAGTGTAGTGGTGGGAGGAGGGTGCTTCGTGCGAATTACAGCACGTTTGCCAATTGTGGCTGCTAATCGTTGGCTCGTATCTGCCTTGACACATTTTCTGGCTGTGAATTATTCCACTTGCATGGCAGTGTGCGCATGTTGGTGTGTTAAAAATTCTGGAGGCGCTGGGTATCGATCCCAGTACCTCTCGCATGCTAAGCGAGCGCTCTACCATCTGAGCTACGCCCCCTGCTGACGAACTGCGCTATCATACAGCCATATCAATGGCACAGACCCTTGCACTCCCATTATTCCGCTGACAAACACTACTCTCAATGTGTCCGTGAGGGTGTCTTTCAGGTTTCCTGCATTCTGTATCGAATCGTAGTTGGCCAAAATCAAAGTGGCACGCACGACGTCGAAAATAGCGTTCGGCCAACGCTCTGAGGTAGACGAACGTGTTGTCCACTCTCTAGACTTCATTGAGGTTAGGCCGTTATACCTAAGGCAGATTTGCACTCGATGACACCTCGACAACAGCCGGTCCTCACATTTACGTTTTGCTCTCCTTACGTCAGTATACGAGTCTGTGACGCTGGCTTTGCAACATCTTGCGTGCCTTTAGGCTCGCCGCGACCAACACTTACCACGCACTGACCACAAAACATGGAGGCGCCGGGGCTTGAACCCGGGACCTTTCACATGCAAAGCGAACGCTCTACCAACTGAGCTACGCCCCCAAGCACAACCAAGCTGCGCTGTTCTCCGTTCTTTGCTACTCTTATGTGCACGGACACGATGGTTGGTTGGTTTGCAGGGGTGAAGGGACCAGAGTACAAAGGCGCGGACACGTTCATATACGCAAGAGTTCCAAGTAGTTTCGATGCTCTGGTATTACGACTGCAAATTCCGTCCGTTTTTAACGTCTTAAATTGAAGGGACAGTCACAAGTTGGTCCGTTTTCACTCCATGTCGACAATCACACAGCACCTGAGGTAACAAGCACATCTGAAGACCCATTGTGCACTCGACTGTTCATGCCAACTCACTGCCTCGCACTTTACTACTGTGTACCACTCTTGTCGTCCAACTGCAAAAGACTGGGCCACAACAACTTTCCGCGTCTCCATTGCACTGCGCAAACTACGAAACGCTCCCCAAACATGGCACTCACCCACGCAGACGACTTTTCCGACTTTACACGACGCTCACGCAACGCTCACGCTAGTGACAGCCTTATTTAGGGCTTGACGTCGCACACAAGCGAATGAGCACATTTCGCCTACGACTTAGGCCGCCCTCCTAGTGTGGCTGTTCGGTGTCTGCAGGCAGCGAGGGGCTGCAAGCCTCCTGTGTTCGCGCCTATGTCACCTCTGCTTGCTTGTCAGAGACAGAGTATCGCAAAACATACAACTCACTCCATGAATTGATTGCTACGGCATCTGTCATCAGCAGTCACAACTAGCAACACCAGTAGCAGCCGACTGCACGTAAAGAATTGGAATGTGCAGTGGGATTTTTGTGAATTCGGCGCAAGGCTGATCTTTGCGACATAGGTTTGAGAATCTTATGGGAACACTTGTACTGTTTCTAAATTAAGTGTAGTGGTGGGAGGAGGGTGCTTCGTGCGAATTACAGCACGTTTGCCAATTGTGGCTGCTAATCGTTGGCTCGTATCTGCCTTGACACATTTTCTGGCTGTGAATTATTCCACTTGCATGGCAGTGTGCGCATGTTGGTGTGTTAAAAATTCTGGAGGCGCTGGGTATCGATCCCAGTACCTCTCGCATGCTAAGCGAGCGCTCTACCATCTGAGCTACGCCCCCTGCTGACGAACTGCGCTATCATACAGCCATATCAATGGCACAGACCCTTGCACTCCCATTATTCCGCTGACAAACACTACTCTCAATGTGTCCGTGAGGGTGTCTTTCAGGTTTCCTGCATTCTGTATCGAATCGTAGTTGGCCAAAATCAAAGTGGCACGCACGACGTCGAAAATAGCGTTCGGCCAACGCTCTGAGGTAGACGAACGTGTTGTCCACTCTCTAGACTTCATTGAGGTTAGGCCGTTATACCTAAGGCAGATTTGCACTCGATGACACCTCGACAACAGCCGGTCCTCACATTTACGTTTTGCTCTCCTTACGTCAGTATACGAGTCTGTGACGCTGGCTTTGCAACATCTTGCGTGCCTTTAGGCTCGCCGCGACCAACACTTACCACGCACTGACCACAAAACATGGAGGCGCCGGGGCTTGAACCCGGGACCTTTCACATGCAAAGCGAACGCTCTACCAACTGAGCTACGCCCCCAAGCACAACCAAGCTGCGCTGTTCTCCGTTCTTTGCTACTCTTATGTGCACGGACACGATGGTTGGTTGGTTTGCAGGGGTGAAGGGACCAGAGTACAAAGGCGCGGACACGTTCATATACGCAAGAGTTCCAAGTAGTTTCGATGCTCTGGTATTACGACTGCAAATTCCGTCCGTTTTTAACGTCTTAAATTGAAGGGACAGTCACAAGTTGGTCCGTTTTCACTCCATGTCGACAATCACACAGCACCTGAGGTAACAAGCACATCTGAAGACCCATTGTGCACTCGACTGTTCATGCCAACTCACTGCCTCGCACTTTACTACTGTGTACCACTCTTGTCGTCCAACTGCAAAAGACTGGGCCACAACAACTTTCCGCGTCTCCATTGCACTGCGCAAACTACGAAACGCTCCCCAAACATGGCACTCACCCACGCAGACGACTTTTCCGACTTTACACGACGCTCACGCAACGCTCACGCTAGTGACAGCCTTATTTAGGGCTTGACGTCGCACACAAGCGAATGAGCACATTTCGCCTACGACTTAGGCCGCCCTCCTAGTGTGGCTGTTCGGTGTCTGCAGGCAGCGAGGGGCTGCAAGCCTCCTGTGTTCGCGCCTATGTCACCTCTGCTTGCTTGTCAGAGACAGAGTATCGCAAAACATACAACTCACTCCATGAATTGATTGCTACGGCATCTGTCATCAGCAGTCACAACTAGCAACACCAGTAGCAGCCGACTGCACGTAAAGAATTGGAATGTGCAGTGGGATTTTTGTGAATTCGGCGCAAGGCTGATCTTTGCGACATAGGTTTGAGAATCTTATGGGAACACTTGTACTGTTTCTAAATTAAGTGTAGTGGTGGGAGGAGGGTGCTTCGTGCGAATTACAGCACGTTTGCCAATTGTGGCTGCTAATCGTTGGCTCGTATCTGCCTTGACACATTTTCTGGCTGTGAATTATTCCACTTGCATGGCAGTGTGCGCATGTTGGTGTGTTAAAAATTCTGGAGGCGCTGGGTATCGATCCCAGTACCTCTCGCATGCAAAGCGAGCGCTCTACCATCTGAGCTACGCCCCCTGCTGACGAACTGCGCTATCATACAGCCATATCAATGGCACAGACCCTTGCACTCCCATTATTCCGCTGACAAACACTACTCTCAATGTGTCCGTGAGGGTGTCTTTCAGGTTTCCTGCATTCTGTATCGAATCGTAGTTGGCCAAAATCAAAGTGGCACGCACGACGTCGAAAATAGCGTTCGGCCAACGCTCTGAGGTAGACGAACGTGTTGTCCACTCTCTAGACTTCATTGAGGTTAGGCCGTTATACCTAAGGCAGATTTGCACTCGATGACACCTCGACAACAGCCGGTCCTCACATTTACGTTTTGCTCTCCTTACGTCAGTATACGAGTCTGTGACGCTGGCTTTGCAACATCTTGCGTGCCTTTAGGCTCGCCGCGACCAACACTTACCACGCACTGACCACAAAACATGGAGGCGCCGGGGCTTGAACCCGGGACCTTTCACATGCAAAGCGAACGCTCTACCAACTGAGCTACGCCCCCAAGCACAACCAAGCTGCGCTGTTCTCCGTTCTTTGCTACTCTTATGTGCACGGACACGATGGTTGGTTGGTTTGCAGGGGTGAAGGGACCAGAGTACAAAGGCGCGGACACGTTCATATACGCAAGAGTTCCAAGTAGTTTCGATGCTCTGGTATTACGACTGCAAATTCCGTCCGTTTTTAACGTCTTAAATTGAAGGGACAGTCACAAGTTGGTCCGTTTTCACTCCATGTCGACAATCACACAGCACCTGAGGTAACAAGCACATCTGAAGACCCATTGTGCACTCGACTGTTCATGCCAACTCACTGCCTCGCACTTTACTACTGTGTACCACTCTTGTCGTCCAACTGCAAAAGACTGGGCCACAACAACTTTCCGCGTCTCCATTGCACTGCGCAAACTACGAAACGCTCCCCAAACATGGCACTCACCCACGCAGACGACTTTTCCGACTTTACACGACGCTCACGCAACGCTCACGCTAGTGACAGCCTTATTTAGGGCTTGACGTCGCACACAAGCGAATGAGCACATTTCGCCTACGACTTAGGCCGCCCTCCTAGTGTGGCTGTTCGGTGTCTGCAGGCAGCGAGGGGCTGCAAGCCTCCTGTGTTCGCGCCTATGTCACCTCTGCTTGCTTGTCAGAGACAGAGTATCGCAAAACATACAACTCACTCCATGAATTGATTGCTACGGCATCTGTCATCAGCAGTCACAACTAGCAACACCAGTAGCAGCCGACTGCACGTAAAGAATTGGAATGTGCAGTGGGATTTTTGTGAATTCGGCGCAAGGCTGATCTTTGCGACATAGGTTTGAGAATCTTATGGGAACACTTGTACTGTTTCTAAATTAAGTGTAGTGGTGGGAGGAGGGTGCTTCGTGCGAATTACAGCACGTTTGCCAATTGTGGCTGCTAATCGTTGGCTCGTATCTGCCTTGACACATTTTCTGGCTGTGAATTATTCCACTTGCATGGCAGTGTGCGCATGTTGGTGTGTTAAAAATTCTGGAGGCGCTGGGTATCGATCCCAGTACCTCTCGCATGCTAAGCGAGCGCTCTACCATCTGAGCTACGCCCCCTGCTGACGAACTGCGCTATCATACAGCCATATCAATGGCACAGACCCTTGCACTCCCATTATTCCGCTGACAAACACTACTCTCAATGTGTCCGTGAGGGTGTCTTTCAGGTTTCCTGCATTCTGTATCGAATCGTAGTTGGCCAAAATCAAAGTGGCACGCACGACGTCGAAAATAGCGTTCGGCCAACGCTCTGAGGTAGACGAACGTGTTGTCCACTCTCTAGACTTCATTGAGGTTAGGCCGTTATACCTAAGGCAGATTTGCACTCGATGACACCTCGACAACAGCCGGTCCTCACATTTACGTTTTGCTCTCCTTACGTCAGTATACGAGTCTGTGACGCTGGCTTTGCAACATCTTGCGTGCCTTTAGGCTCGCCGCGACCAACACTTACCACGCACTGACCACAAAACATGGAGGCGCCGGGGCTTGAACCCGGGACCTTTCACATGCAAAGCGAACGCTCTACCAACTGAGCTACGCCCCCAAGCACAACCAAGCTGCGCTGTTCTCCGTTCTTTGCTACTCTTATGTGCACGGACACGATGGTTGGTTGGTTTGCAGGGGTGAAGGGACCAGAGTACAAAGGCGCGGACACGTTCATATACGCAAGAGTTCCAAGTAGTTTCGATGCTCTGGTATTACGACTGCAAATTCCGTCCGTTTTTAACGTCTTAAATTGAAGGGACAGTCACAAGTTGGTCCGTTTTCACTCCATGTCGACAATCACACAGCACCTGAGGTAACAAGCACATCTGAAGACCCATTGTGCACTCGACTGTTCATGCCAACTCACTGCCTCGCACTTTACTACTGTGTACCACTCTTGTCGTCCAACTGCAAAAGACTGGGCCACAACAACTTTCCGCGTCTCCATTGCACTGCGCAAACTACGAAACGCTCCCCAAACATGGCACTCACCCACGCAGACGACTTTTCCGACTTTACACGACGCTCACGCAACGCTCACGCTAGTGACAGCCTTATTTAGGGCTTGACGTCGCACACAAGCGAATGAGCACATTTCGCCTACGACTTAGGCCGCCCTCCTAGTGTGGCTGTTCGGTGTCTGCAGGCAGCGAGGGGCTGCAAGCCTCCTGTGTTCGCGCCTATGTCACCTCTGCTTGCTTGTCAGAGACAGAGTATCGCAAAACATACAACTCACTCCATGAATTGATTGCTACGGCATCTGTCATCAGCAGTCACAACTAGCAACACCAGTAGCAGCCGACTGCACGTAAAGAATTGGAATGTGCAGTGGGATTTTTGTGAATTCGGCGCAAGGCTGATCTTTGCGACATAGGTTTGAGAATCTTATGGGAACACTTGTACTGTTTCTAAATTAAGTGTAGTGGTGGGAGGAGGGTGCTTCGTGCGAATTACAGCACGTTTGCCAATTGTGGCTGCTAATCGTTGGCTCGTATCTGCCTTGACACATTTTCTGGCTGTGAATTATTCCACTTGCATGGCAGTGTGCGCATGTTGGTGTGTTAAAAATTCTGGAGGCGCTGGGTATCGATCCCAGTACCTCTCGCATGCTAAGCGAGCGCTCTACCATCTGAGCTACGCCCCCTGCTGACGAACTGCGCTATCATACTGCCATATCAATGGCACAGACCCTTGCACTCCCATTATTCCGCTGACAAACACTACTCTCAATGTGTCCGTGAGGGTGTCTTTCAGGTTTCCTGCATTCTGTATCGAATCGTAGTTGGCCAAAATCAAAGTGGCACGCACGACGTCGAAAATAGCGTTCGGCCAACGCTCTGAGGTAGACGAACGTGTTGTCCACTCTCTAGACTTCATTGAGGTTAGGCCGTTATACCTAAGGCAGATTTGCACTCGATGACACCTCGACAACAGCCGGTCCTCACATTTACGTTTTGCTCTCCTTACGTCAGTATACGAGTCTGTGACGCTGGCTTTGCAACATCTTGCGTGCCTTTAGGCTCGCCGCGACCAACACTTACCACGCACTGACCACAAAACATGGAGGCGCCGGGGCTTGAACCCGGGACCTTTCACATGCAAAGCGAACGCTCTACCAACTGAGCTACGCCCCCAAGCACAACCAAGCTGCGCTGTTCTCCGTTCTTTGCTACTCTTATGTGCACGGACACGATGGTTGGTTGGTTTGCAGGGGTGAAGGGACCAGAGTACAAAGGCGCGGACACGTTCATATACGCAAGAGTTCCAAGTAGTTTCGATGCTCTGGTATTACGACTGCAAATTCCGTCCGTTTTTAACGTCTTAAATTGAAGGGACAGTCACAAGTTGGTCCGTTTTCACTCCATGTCGACAATCACACAGCACCTGAGGTAACAAGCACATCTGAAGACCCATTGTGCACTCGACTGTTCATGCCAACTCACTGCCTCGCACTTTACTACTGTGTACCACTCTTGTCGTCCAACTGCAAAAGACTGGGCCACAACAACTTTCCGCGTCTCCATTGCACTGCGCAAACTACGAAACGCTCCCCAAACATGGCACTCACCCACGCAGACGACTTTTCCGACTTTACACGACGCTCACGCAACGCTCACGCTAGTGACAGCCTTATTTAGGGCTTGACGTCGCACACAAGCGAATGAGCACATTTCGCCTACGACTTAGGCCGCCCTCCTAGTGTGGCTGTTCGGTGTCTGCAGGCAGCGAGGGGCTGCAAGCCTCCTGTGTTCGCGCCTATGTCACCTCTGCTTGCTTGTCAGAGACAGAGTATCGCAAAACATACAACTCACTCCATGAATTGATTGCTACGGCATCTGTCATCAGCAGTCACAACTAGCAACACCAGTAGCAGCCGACTGCACGTAAAGAATTGGAATGTGCAGTGGGATTTTTGTGAATTCGGCGCAAGGCTGATCTTTGCGACATAGGTTTGAGAATCTTATGGGAACACTTGTACTGTTTCTAAATTAAGTGTAGTGGTGGGAGGAGGGTGCTTCGTGCGAATTACAGCACGTTTGCCAATTGTGGCTGCTAATCGTTGGCTCGTATCTGCCTTGACACATTTTCTGGCTGTGAATTATTCCACTTGCATGGCAGTGTGCGCATGTTGGTGTGTTAAAAATTCTGGAGGCGCTGGGTATCGATCCCAGTACCTCTCGCATGCAAAGCGAGCGCTCTACCATCTGAGCTACGCCCCCTGCTGACGAACTGCGCTATCATACAGCCATATCAATGGCACAGACCCTTGCACTCCCATTATTCCGCTGACAAACACTACTCTCAATGTGTCCGTGAGGGTGTCTTTCAGGTTTCCTGCATTCTGTATCGAATCGTAGTTGGCCAAAATCAAAGTGGCACGCACGACGTCGAAAATAGCGTTCGGCCAACGCTCTGAGGTAGACGAACGTGTTGTCCACTCTCTAGACTTCATTGAGGTTAGGCCGTTATACCTAAGGCAGATTTGCACTCGATGACACCTCGACAACAGCCGGTCCTCACATTTACGTTTTGCTCTCCTTACGTCAGTATACGAGTCTGTGACGCTGGCTTTGCAACATCTTGCGTGCCTTTAGGCTCGCCGCGACCAACACTTACCACGCACTGACCACAAAACATGGAGGCGCCGGGGCTTGAACCCGGGACCTTTCACATGCAAAGCGAACGCTCTACCAACTGAGCTACGCCCCCAAGCACAACCAAGCTGCGCTGTTCTCCGTTCTTTGCTACTCTTATGTGCACGGACACGATGGTTGGTTGGTTTGCAGGGGTGAAGGGACCAGAGTACAAAGGCGCGGACACGTTCATATACGCAAGAGTTCCAAGTAGTTTCGATGCTCTGGTATTACGACTGCAAATTCCGTCCGTTTTTAACGTCTTAAATTGAAGGGACAGTCACAAGTTGGTCCGTTTTCACTCCATGTCGACAATCACACAGCACCTGAGGTAACAAGCACATCTGAAGACCCATTGTGCACTCGACTGTTCATGCCAACTCACTGCCTCGCACTTTACTACTGTGTACCACTCTTGTCGTCCAACTGCAAAAGACTGGGCCACAACAACTTTCCGCGTCTCCATTGCACTGCGCAAACTACGAAACGCTCCCCAAACATGGCACTCACCCACGCAGACGACTTTTCCGACTTTACACGACGCTCACGCAACGCTCACGCTAGTGACAGCCTTATTTAGGGCTTGACGTCGCACACAAGCGAATGAGCACATTTCGCCTACGACTTAGGCCGCCCTCCTAGTGTGGCTGTTCGGTGTCTGCAGGCAGCGAGGGGCTGCAAGCCTCCTGTGTTCGCGCCTATGTCACCTCTGCTTGCTTGTCAGAGACAGAGTATCGCAAAACATACAACTCACTCCATGAATTGATTGCTACGGCATCTGTCATCAGCAGTCACAACTAGCAACACCAGTAGCAGCCGACTGCACGTAAAGAATTGGAATGTGCAGTGGGATTTTTGTGAATTCGGCGCAAGGCTGATCTTTGCGACATAGGTTTGAGAATCTTATGGGAACACTTGTACTGTTTCTAAATTAAGTGTAGTGGTGGGAGGAGGGTGCTTCGTGCGAATTACAGCACGTTTGCCAATTGTGGCTGCTAATCGTTGGCTCGTATCTGCCTTGACACATTTTCTGGCTGTGAATTATTCCACTTGCATGGCAGTGTGCGCATGTTGGTGTGTTAAAAATTCTGGAGGCGCTGGGTATCGATCCCAGTACCTCTCGCATGCAAAGCGAGCGCTCTACCATCTGAGCTACGCCCCCTGCTGACGAACTGCGCTATCATACAGCCATATCAATGGCACAGACCCTTGCACTCCCATTATTCCGCTGACAAACACTACTCTCAATGTGTCCGTGAGGGTGTCTTTCAGGTTTCCTGCATTCTGTATCGAATCGTAGTTGGCCAAAATCAAAGTGGCACGCACGACGTCGAAAATAGCGTTCGGCCAACGCTCTGAGGTAGACGAACGTGTTGTCCACTCTCTAGACTTCATTGAGGTTAGGCCGTTATACCTAAGGCAGATTTGCACTCGATGACACCTCGACAACAGCCGGTCCTCACATTTACGTTTTGCTCTCCTTACGTCAGTATACGAGTCTGTGACGCTGGCTTTGCAACATCTTGCGTGCCTTTAGGCTCGCCGCGACCAACACTTACCACGCACTGACCACAAAACATGGAGGCGCCGGGGCTTGAACCCGGGACCTTTCACATGCAAAGCGAACGCTCTACCAACTGAGCTACGCCCCCAAGCACAACCAAGCTGCGCTGTTCTCCGTTCTTTGCTACTCTTATGTGCACGGACACGATGGTTGGTTGGTTTGCAGGGGTGAAGGGACCAGAGTACAAAGGCGCGGACACGTTCATATACGCAAGAGTTCCAAGTAGTTTCGATGCTCTGGTATTACGACTGCAAATTCCGTCCGTTTTTAACGTCTTAAATTGAAGGGACAGTCACAAGTTGGTCCGTTTTCACTCCATGTCGACAATCACACAGCACCTGAGGTAACAAGCACATCTGAAGACCCATTGTGCACTCGACTGTTCATGCCAACTCACTGCCTCGCACTTTACTACTGTGTACCACTCTTGTCGTCCAACTGCAAAAGACTGGGCCACAACAACTTTCCGCGTCTCCATTGCACTGCGCAAACTACGAAACGCTCCCCAAACATGGCACTCACCCACGCAGACGACTTTTCCGACTTTACACGACGCTCACGCAACGCTCACGCTAGTGACAGCCTTATTTAGGGCTTGACGTCGCACACAAGCGAATGAGCACATTTCGCCTACGACTTAGGCCGCCCTCCTAGTGTGGCTGTTCGGTGTCTGCAGGCAGCGAGGGGCTGCAAGCCTCCTGTGTTCGCGCCTATGTCACCTCTGCTTGCTTGTCAGAGACAGAGTATCGCAAAACATACAACTCACTCCATGAATTGATTGCTACGGCATCTGTCATCAGCAGTCACAACTAGCAACACCAGTAGCAGCCGACTGCACGTAAAGAATTGGAATGTGCAGTGGGATTTTTGTGAATTCGGCGCAAGGCTGATCTTTGCGACATAGGTTTGAGAATCTTATGGGAACACTTGTACTGTTTCTAAATTAAGTGTAGTGGTGGGAGGAGGGTGCTTCGTGCGAATTACAGCACGTTTGCCAATTGTGGCTGCTAATCGTTGGCTCGTATCTGCCTTGACACATTTTCTGGCTGTGAATTATTCCACTTGCATGGCAGTGTGCGCATGTTGGTGTGTTAAAAATTCTGGAGGCGCTGGGTATCGATCCCAGTACCTCTCGCATGCTAAGCGAGCGCTCTACCATCTGAGCTACGCCCCCTGCTGACGAACTGCGCTATCATACAGCCATATCAATGGCACAGACCCTTGCACTCCCATTATTCCGCTGACAAACACTACTCTCAATGTGTCCGTGAGGGTGTCTTTCAGGTTTCCTGCATTCTGTATCGAATCGTAGTTGGCCAAAATCAAAGTGGCACGCACGACGTCGAAAATAGCGTTCGGCCAACGCTCTGAGGTAGACGAACGTGTTGTCCACTCTCTAGACTTCATTGAGGTTAGGCCGTTATACCTAAGGCAGATTTGCACTCGATGACACCTCGACAACAGCCGGTCCTCACATTTACGTTTTGCTCTCCTTACGTCAGTATACGAGTCTGTGACGCTGGCTTTGCAACATCTTGCGTGCCTTTAGGCTCGCCGCGACCAACACTTACCACGCACTGACCACAAAACATGGAGGCGCCGGGGCTTGAACCCGGGACCTTTCACATGCAAAGCGAACGCTCTACCAACTGAGCTACGCCCCCAAGCACAACCAAGCTGCGCTGTTCTCCGTTCTTTGCTACTCTTATGTGCACGGACACGATGGTTGGTTGGTTTGCAGGGGTGAAGGGACCAGAGTACAAAGGCGCGGACACGTTCATATACGCAAGAGTTCCAAGTAGTTTCGATGCTCTGGTATTACGACTGCAAATTCCGTCCGTTTTTAACGTCTTAAATTGAAGGGACAGTCACAAGTTGGTCCGTTTTCACTCCATGTCGACAATCACACAGCACCTGAGGTAACAAGCACATCTGAAGACCCATTGTGCACTCGACTGTTCATGCCAACTCACTGCCTCGCACTTTACTACTGTGTACCACTCTTGTCGTCCAACTGCAAAAGACTGGGCCACAACAACTTTCCGCGTCTCCATTGCACTGCGCAAACTACGAAACGCTCCCCAAACATGGCACTCACCCACGCAGACGACTTTTCCGACTTTACACGACGCTCACGCAACGCTCACGCTAGTGACAGCCTTATTTAGGGCTTGACGTCGCACACAAGCGAATGAGCACATTTCGCCTACGACTTAGGCCGCCCTCCTAGTGTGGCTGTTCGGTGTCTGCAGGCAGCGAGGGGCTGCAAGCCTCCTGTGTTCGCGCCTATGTCACCTCTGCTTGCTTGTCAGAGACAGAGTATCGCAAAACATACAACTCACTCCATGAATTGATTGCTACGGCATCTGTCATCAGCAGTCACAACTAGCAACACCAGTAGCAGCCGACTGCACGTAAAGAATTGGAATGTGCAGTGGGATTTTTGTGAATTCGGCGCAAGGCTGATCTTTGCGACATAGGTTTGAGAATCTTATGGGAACACTTGTACTGTTTCTAAATTAAGTGTAGTGGTGGGAGGAGGGTGCTTCGTGCGAATTACAGCACGTTTGCCAATTGTGGCTGCTAATCGTTGGCTCGTATCTGCCTTGACACATTTTCTGGCTGTGAATTATTCCACTTGCATGGCAGTGTGCGCATGTTGGTGTGTTAAAAATTCTGGAGGCGCTGGGTATCGATCCCAGTACCTCTCGCATGCTAAGCGAGCGCTCTACCATCTGAGCTACGCCCCCTGCTGACGAACTGCGCTATCATACAGCCATATCAATGGCACAGACCCTTGCACTCCCATTATTCCGCTGACAAACACTACTCTCAATGTGTCCGTGAGGGTGTCTTTCAGGTTTCCTGCATTCTGTATCGAATCGTAGTTGGCCAAAATCAAAGTGGCACGCACGACGTCGAAAATAGCGTTCGGCCAACGCTCTGAGGTAGACGAACGTGTTGTCCACTCTCTAGACTTCATTGAGGTTAGGCCGTTATACCTAAGGCAGATTTGCACTCGATGACACCTCGACAACAGCCGGTCCTCACATTTACGTTTTGCTCTCCTTACGTCAGTATACGAGTCTGTGACGCTGGCTTTGCAACATCTTGCGTGCCTTTAGGCTCGCCGCGACCAACACTTACCACGCACTGACCACAAAACATGGAGGCGCCGGGGCTTGAACCCGGGACCTTTCACATGCAAAGCGAACGCTCTACCAACTGAGCTACGCCCCCAAGCACAACCAAGCTGCGCTGTTCTCCGTTCTTTGCTACTCTTATGTGCACGGACACGATGGTTGGTTGGTTTGCAGGGGTGAAGGGACCAGAGTACAAAGGCGCGGACACGTTCATATACGCAAGAGTTCCAAGTAGTTTCGATGCTCTGGTATTACGACTGCAAATTCCGTCCGTTTTTAACGTCTTAAATTGAAGGGACAGTCACAAGTTGGTCCGTTTTCACTCCATGTCGACAATCACACAGCACCTGAGGTAACAAGCACATCTGAAGACCCATTGTGCACTCGACTGTTCATGCCAACTCACTGCCTCGCACTTTACTACTGTGTACCACTCTTGTCGTCCAACTGCAAAAGACTGGGCCACAACAACTTTCCGCGTCTCCATTGCACTGCGCAAACTACGAAACGCTCCCCAAACATGGCACTCACCCACGCAGACGACTTTTCCGACTTTACACGACGCTCACGCAACGCTCACGCTAGTGACAGCCTTATTTAGGGCTTGACGTCGCACACAAGCGAATGAGCACATTTCGCCTACGACTTAGGCCGCCCTCCTAGTGTGGCTGTTCGGTGTCTGCAGGCAGCGAGGGGCTGCAAGCCTCCTGTGTTCGCGCCTATGTCACCTCTGCTTGCTTGTCAGAGACAGAGTATCGCAAAACATACAACTCACTCCATGAATTGATTGCTACGGCATCTGTCATCAGCAGTCACAACTAGCAACACCAGTAGCAGCCGACTGCACGTAAAGAATTGGAATGTGCAGTGGGATTTTTGTGAATTCGGCGCAAGGCTGATCTTTGCGACATAGGTTTGAGAATCTTATGGGAACACTTGTACTGTTTCTAAATTAAGTGTAGTGGTGGGAGGAGGGTGCTTCGTGCGAATTACAGCACGTTTGCCAATTGTGGCTGCTAATCGTTGGCTCGTATCTGCCTTGACACATTTTCTGGCTGTGAATTATTCCACTTGCATGGCAGTGTGCGCATGTTGGTGTGTTAAAAATTCTGGAGGCGCTGGGTATCGATCCCAGTACCTCTCGCATGCTAAGCGAGCGCTCTACCATCTGAGCTACGCCCCCTGCTGACGAACTGCGCTATCATACAGCCATATCAATGGCACAGACCCTTGCACTCCCATTATTCCGCTGACAAACACTACTCTCAATGTGTCCGTGAGGGTGTCTTTCAGGTTTCCTGCATTCTGTATCGAATCGTAGTTGGCCAAAATCAAAGTGGCACGCACGACGTCGAAAATAGCGTTCGGCCAACGCTCTGAGGTAGACGAACGTGTTGTCCACTCTCTAGACTTCATTGAGGTTAGGCCGTTATACCTAAGGCAGATTTGCACTCGATGACACCTCGACAACAGCCGGTCCTCACATTTACGTTTTGCTCTCCTTACGTCAGTATACGAGTCTGTGACGCTGGCTTTGCAACATCTTGCGTGCCTTTAGGCTCGCCGCGACCAACACTTACCACGCACTGACCACAAAACATGGAGGCGCCGGGGCTTGAACCCGGGACCTTTCACATGCAAAGCGAACGCTCTACCAACTGAGCTACGCCCCCAAGCACAACCAAGCTGCGCTGTTCTCCGTTCTTTGCTACTCTTATGTGCACGGACACGATGGTTGGTTGGTTTGCAGGGGTGAAGGGACCAGAGTACAAAGGCGCGGACACGTTCATATACGCAAGAGTTCCAAGTAGTTTCGATGCTCTGGTATTACGACTGCAAATTCCGTCCGTTTTTAACGTCTTAAATTGAAGGGACAGTCACAAGTTGGTCCGTTTTCACTCCATGTCGACAATCACACAGCACCTGAGGTAACAAGCACATCTGAAGACCCATTGTGCACTCGACTGTTCATGCCAACTCACTGCCTCGCACTTTACTACTGTGTACCACTCTTGTCGTCCAACTGCAAAAGACTGGGCCACAACAACTTTCCGCGTCTCCATTGCACTGCGCAAACTACGAAACGCTCCCCAAACATGGCACTCACCCACGCAGACGACTTTTCCGACTTTACACGACGCTCACGCAACGCTCACGCTAGTGACAGCCTTATTTAGGGCTTGACGTCGCACACAAGCGAATGAGCACATTTCGCCTACGACTTAGGCCGCCCTCCTAGTGTGGCTGTTCGGTGTCTGCAGGCAGCGAGGGGCTGCAAGCCTCCTGTGTTCGCGCCTATGTCACCTCTGCTTGCTTGTCAGAGACAGAGTATCGCAAAACATACAACTCACTCCATGAATTGATTGCTACGGCATCTGTCATCAGCAGTCACAACTAGCAACACCAGTAGCAGCCGACTGCACGTAAAGAATTGGAATGTGCAGTGGGATTTTTGTGAATTCGGCGCAAGGCTGATCTTTGCGACATAGGTTTGAGAATCTTATGGGAACACTTGTACTGTTTCTAAATTAAGTGTAGTGGTGGGAGGAGGGTGCTTCGTGCGAATTACAGCACGTTTGCCAATTGTGGCTGCTAATCGTTGGCTCGTATCTGCCTTGACACATTTTCTGGCTGTGAATTATTCCACTTGCATGGCAGTGTGCGCATGTTGGTGTGTTAAAAATTCTGGAGGCGCTGGGTATCGATCCCAGTACCTCTCGCATGCTAAGCGAGCGCTCTACCATCTGAGCTACGCCCCCTGCTGACGAACTGCGCTATCATACAGCCATATCAATGGCACAGACCCTTGCACTCCCATTATTCCGCTGACAAACACTACTCTCAATGTGTCCGTGAGGGTGTCTTTCAGGTTTCCTGCATTCTGTATCGAATCGTAGTTGGCCAAAATCAAAGTGGCACGCACGACGTCGAAAATAGCGTTCGGCCAACGCTCTGAGGTAGACGAACGTGTTGTCCACTCTCTAGACTTCATTGAGGTTAGGCCGTTATACCTAAGGCAGATTTGCACTCGATGACACCTCGACAACAGCCGGTCCTCACATTTACGTTTTGCTCTCCTTACGTCAGTATACGAGTCTGTGACGCTGGCTTTGCAACATCTTGCGTGCCTTTAGGCTCGCCGCGACCAACACTTACCACGCACTGACCACAAAACATGGAGGCGCCGGGGCTTGAACCCGATACCTTTCACATGCAAAGCGAACGCTCTACCAACTGAGCTACGCCCCCAAGCACAACCAAGCTGCGCTGTTCTCCGTTCTTTGCTACTCTTATGTGCACGGACACGATGGTTGGTTGGTTTGCAGGGGTGAAGGGACCAGAGTACAAAGGCGCGGACACGTTCATATACGCAAGAGTTCCAAGTAGTTTCGATGCTCTGGTATTACGACTGCAAATTCCGTCCGTTTTTAACGTCTTAAATTGAAGGGACAGTCACAAGTTGGTCCGTTTTCACTCCATGTCGACAATCACACAGCACCTGAGGTAACAAGCACATCTGAAGACCCATTGTGCACTCGACTGTTCATGCCAACTCACTGCCTCGCACTTTACTACTGTGTACCACTCTTGTCGTCCAACTGCAAAAGACTGGGCCACAACAACTTTCCGCGTCTCCATTGCACTGCGCAAACTACGAAACGCTCCCCAAACATGGCACTCACCCACGCAGACGACTTTTCCGACTTTACACGACGCTCACGCAACGCTCACGCTAGTGACAGCCTTATTTAGGGCTTGACGTCGCACACAAGCGAATGAGCACATTTCGCCTACGACTTAGGCCGCCCTCCTAGTGTGGCTGTTCGGTGTCTGCAGGCAGCGAGGGGCTGCAAGCCTCCTGTGTTCGCGCCTATGTCACCTCTGCTTGCTTGTCAGAGACAGAGTATCGCAAAACATACAACTCACTCCATGAATTGATTGCTACGGCATCTGTCATCAGCAGTCACAACTAGCAACACCAGTAGCAGCCGACTGCACGTAAAGAATTGGAATGTGCAGTGGGATTTTTGTGAATTCGGCGCAAGGCTGATCTTTGCGACATAGGTTTGAGAATCTTATGGGAACACTTGTACTGTTTCTAAATTAAGTGTAGTGGTGGGAGGAGGGTGCTTCGTGCGAATTACAGCACGTTTGCCAATTGTGGCTGCTAATCGTTGGCTCGTATCTGCCTTGACACATTTTCTGGCTGTGAATTATTCCACTTGCATGGCAGTGTGCGCATGTTGGTGTGTTAAAAATTCTGGAGGCGCTGGGTATCGATCCCAGTACCTCTCGCATGCAAAGCGAGCGCTCTACCATCTGAGCTACGCCCCCTGCTGACGAACTGCGCTATCATACAGCCATATCAATGGCACAGACCCTTGCACTCCCATTATTCCGCTGACAAACACTACTCTCAATGTGTCCGTGAGGGTGTCTTTCAGGTTTCCTGCATTCTGTATCGAATCGTAGTTGGCCAAAATCAAAGTGGCACGCACGACGTCGAAAATAGCGTTCGGCCAACGCTCTGAGGTAGACGAACGTGTTGTCCACTCTCTAGACTTCATTGAGGTTAGGCCGTTATACCTAAGGCAGATTTGCACTCGATGACACCTCGACAACAGCCGGTCCTCACATTTACGTTTTGCTCTCCTTACGTCAGTATACGAGTCTGTGACGCTGGCTTTGCAACATCTTGCGTGCCTTTAGGCTCGCCGCGACCAACACTTACCACGCACTGACCACAAAACATGGAGGCGCCGGGGCTTGAACCCGGGACCTTTCACATGCAAAGCGAACGCTCTACCAACTTTTTTTTTTTTTTTTTTTTTTTAAACGCCTTAACCACTTTTTTTTTTTTTATTTTTTTTTTATTTTTTTTTTTTCTTTTTTTGAAGACCGACGCCTTATCAATTTTTTTTTTTTTTTATTTGTTTTTTTTTAATTTTCGGCTACTGCCTTATAAGTACCGTGCGCTAACCAATTGCGCCACTTTTTTTATTTTTGTTTTTTTATTTTTTTTGTGTCTTTTTATTTTTTTTTATTTTTTTTTGCTATTTTTTTTTTTTGTGCTTTAAGTGGTATCAGGCAGGGAGAGGCAAGGAGGGCAGGGGTCATGCAATCTGAGGCCTGGCCATCTTGTCTCCCACCGTAACTGTCACCACGGCACCCTACCTCATCGGCGCACTGAAGAAATGCTGCGGTTTGACTCCGCCGCCAGTAACATAAAAACAGAAATTAGTCCAGAGACGAAATGTTGCATCCATTTGCAGTGTAAATGAATTTGTCCATTTTCATATGTATTCAGGAGAGCCGGGAATCCGTGCACGTTGCACCGCATGAGTGCGTCTCACCCCACAAATCAGAGTTAGTATTGAAATGAAAAATATAAATTAAAAGTCTTCTATCGTTGTTTCTCTCCATCGGATCGACTGTTACAATTAAGAAACTAGGAAACTCAGTTCTGTGCAGGGCATCCGCCAATGCTACGGAACGCGCTACTACAAACATTCTGTTAATTTCTGAACGTGATGAATGATCCAAGTGACGCACTCGTAAATTAGTCTGTCCCGCACTTACTTCTTTGGACTTCACTTCGGGCGTCCGAAGGGAGAGTGGAATCCACCATGTCGGAAGAAATGGCTTTAAGCACTCCATCCTATATTGGCTGTGAAATGATCGTGTGACTTAAAAAGTTTGCAAAATGAGCTTTATAGTTTTTAGTCTTCTGTAGTCGGTGGTGCTGTATCATTAAATACAGGAGAAAGTCTTCTTTACTCGTTTCGTTCACATTGAAAAGATAGTAAACTGTGTGGCCTTTAAGCCAGTTTACTGAATTTCTTTTGGTCTGCGGGTAAGGCACTACCTCCGGAGTGAGGAAGTCAGCTGGCGTTATGGTCGCAGGGCATGTTCTAGTGATGCTCGCCAACAACTGTCGTATGACCGCCCAAACATCTCGCACTTTTTCGCAGACAAATCGGTGTTCCTCGCTATCTTGTACCTGGCAAGTGTTGCATAAGGGTGAATCGGCCAGATGAATGGAATGGAGTCTGGCATTGGTAGCTATTTTGCGATTCACCGTGAGATACCAAGACGCTCGCACGTGAGACGGTAAATGGCGTGAATGAATATTATCCCAAATCACCCGCCAATTGTGAGCCGTATATTTGTCTTCGATGTTATTCCTGGAGGTGGACTCGATCAAAGTCTTATAAAGTTGCTTCACCACCGTTATTTCCTTCGCCGGAATTCTTGTTCGAGCATAACTATATTCAAGCAGGAAGTATTTTAAATGATAAAGGTCGTGTGGAATATGATGTACATCAATCGGGGGGTTGAGGTTCGCTGGGGAGATTTCGTTGAGAAGGTGAGCAGTGAGACAGTGTGGAGATTTTGTCCATAGCTTATACATACTGCTTAGATAGAGCGCCTGTGCCTTTTTATAGACATCTGTGAGGTTCAATCCGCCCTTCCGAGGAGGGAGCGTCAACGTAACATATTTAACTTTGAAGATATTGCCTCTGGTCACAAAATGGCCCAGGGCAGACAGCATTCTATGTGCAATGCCACTGGGAAGAGGCAACACTTTGGCGACATAGTTAATCTTCGAGAGGATATAAGTGTTGACCAGTTCAATTTTTTGGAGAGCATTCAGTTTCCTCATGCTATGCAGTTGTACACATGCCCTAACTTTATTAAGTAAAGCTCTATAATTAACAGCAATGGTATTCTGTATCTTCCGCCGAAACTCAAGGCCTAAGCACTTTATACTGGTAATTTCTCGTAATCGGGTATGATTGGGTAGATTTATTCCCCGTCCAACATTCATGAGTCCGGATTTTTGCCAGTTCACCTTCGCCCCAGATACCGCCTCATATCGTTGAAGTATTTGAAGTGAGGACCGCACTTCTTGCGCGTTCACGACAAGAAAGCCGACATCATCTGCGTACGCACGGCACACAATCTTCTGGCTATTGATTTCCAATCCCTGCAAATGTGCAGTTAGCGTAGCGAGCAGAGGTTCTATGGCGATGGCAAAGAGAGCCATCGACATCGGACAGCCTTGCCTCACCGAACACTCGATATCAATAGCGCCACTGAGGCGACCATTAATTTGAATCCGCGACGTACTGTTACGGATCAGATTGTCGAGTACTTGGGTGAACTGGTGCGGAAACCCCAAATCCTGCATGACGCGGAAAAGGAAACGATGGCTCACCCTGTCGAACGCTTTTGCAAAGTCTATCATGACGAGGGCGCATTTTAACTTGCAAGCCTCCGCTACGGCAATGACATCTCTGTAATCCGTGAGCGTGTGGTAAATAGATCTATCTCTACCGACACTCGTTTGATACTGTCCTGTGATTGTGGTCATGACAGTTTTGAGCCGTTGGCTCAGAACACGGGCGAATAGTTTATAATCACTATTTAATAACGTGAGAGGTCGCAGGTTAGTGAGGTCGTTACTGCACGGGGTCTTGGGCAGTAAGACAACAATTCCTTGTCGAAATTCCTGCGGAATACCGTTTTGTGGGTTCATTAGTTCTTTACATATTGCAAGGAGTTTCGATTTCATCTGCGGCCAGAAGGTTTGATATACTTCTGCAGGTATTCCATCGCAACCAGGAGATTTATTCTTCGGACTCCTTAGGATAACGTCTGTTAATTCGTCTTCTGTCACCTCTGTCATCAGCTGAGTCGCCTCTGTGGGGCTGAGTTTCCGTGATAAATTTGTCGCAAACTCCGCAAACACGGTATCATCTGTCATTTTATTGGACATCAGGTCTCGATAGTACTCTTCAATCGCACGCATAATGTCACTTTGTTTAGTAACTATTGCCCCGGTGCTGGTTCGGATGTGTGTAATGATTTTCCGACTGCCTCGTCGACTTTCACGTAACATGTGATACATGGCAGCCTCTTCTTCTTGCACCGTCTTAGGAACTCGCGCCCGAATTTGAAAACCTTCCAACTGTTTCCGTTGCAGCGTTAAAAGTTTCGCCTGAATTCTTTTGATCTTTGCAAAATTGCCGATAACGGTCGCGTCACATTTATACAACTCCCGAAGACACTGAAAGTAAAATTCCATGGTCCGTTTGTGCCACAGACTTTTCTGACGGGAGTAAAACATTAAAGTTTTCCTAATTTGTGGTTTGGCGCATTTGAGCCACCACTCGATCGCGGAGTTGTAGGATCTGAATTTGCGTTCACATGCCGTCCAGGTGGACAGGAAGGCTTCTCGACATGCAGGATCATGCAAATGTGCGATGTTGAACTTCCATAACCCTCGACCCCGGTATGTTTCCTGTTTTTGCATGTTGACGGTGCAGATATAGGCAGCATGGTCGGAAAATACAGTTGGCCATATTTCGGTGTGTAGCAGGTGTTGCGTTAAATTACGCGATATGTAAATTCTATCTAACCTACTTGCCGAATGATTGGTAACATGCGTAAAACCCACTTCCACTCCGTGCATGTGCGTCCAAGTGTCAGTGAAGCGGAGTTCTTGAATGATCTGTTCTAATTCGACACACCGATTAAAGTGAGGAGTTTGATCGATTTGACGAAGCACACAATTGAAATCGCCGCCAAAAATGACATCACTGTAGTTGGTCCCGAAGAGCGGAAGGATCTCGTGGCGAAAAAATTCTGCACGGTGTTGCCTATTACTGGACCCAGAAGGTGCGTAAATATTAATCAGTCTGATGTTATTGACAGTGACTGCTATCCCTCTGCCGGTCACCAGTTTGGCCTCACAATTTGCAATGATCCCTTCTTTTAACAGTAATGCTGTTCCAAGTTCGAAACCGTTGCCAGGGTTCACGAAAGCGTTATACCCTGCTATGTGGTCTAACCTGATCTCACTCACTTCCTGAAGCATGGCTATATCGATGTCGGCTGCGTATAACAAGTCTTGTAAGTTCTTCAGATTCAAATCAGTGCGTATCAAACTGAGCTACGCCCCCAAGCACAACCAAGCTGCGCTGTTCTCCGTTCTTTGCTACTCTTATGTGCACGGACACGATGGTTGGTTGGTTTGCAGGGGTGAAGGGACCAGAGTACAAAGGCGCGGACACGTTCATATACGCAAGAGTTCCAAGTAGTTTCGATGCTCTGGTATTACGACTGCAAATTCCGTCCGTTTTTAACGTCTTAAATTGAAGGGACAGTCACAAGTTGGTCCGTTTTCACTCCATGTCGACAATCACACAGCACCTGAGGTAACAAGCACATCTGAAGACCCATTGTGCACTCGACTGTTCATGCCAACTCACTGCCTCGCACTTTACTACTGTGTACCACTCTTGTCGTCCAACTGCAAAAGACTGGGCCACAACAACTTTCCGCGTCTCCATTGCACTGCGCAAACTACGAAACGCTCCCCAAACATGGCACTCACCCACGCAGACGACTTTTCCGACTTTACACGACGCTCACGCAACGCTCACGCTAGTGACAGCCTTATTTAGGGCTTGACGTCGCACACAAGCGAATGAGCACATTTCGCCTACGACTTAGGCCGCCCTCCTAGTGTGGCTGTTCGGTGTCTGCAGGCAGCGAGGGGCTGCAAGCCTCCTGTGTTCGCGCCTATGTCACCTCTGCTTGCTTGTCAGAGACAGAGTATCGCAAAACATACAACTCACTCCATGAATTGATTGCTACGGCATCTGTCATCAGCAGTCACAACTAGCAACACCAGTAGCAGCCGACTGCACGTAAAGAATTGGAATGTGCAGTGGGATTTTTGTGAATTCGGCGCAAGGCTGATCTTTGCGACATAGGTTTGAGAATCTTATGGGAACACTTGTACTGTTTCTAAATTAAGTGTAGTGGTGGGAGGAGGGTGCTTCGTGCGAATTACAGCACGTTTGCCAATTGTGGCTGCTAATCGTTGGCTCGTATCTGCCTTGACACATTTTCTGGCTGTGAATTATTCCACTTGCATGGCAGTGTGCGCATGTTGGTGTGTTAAAAATTCTGGAGGCGCTGGGTATCGATCCCAGTACCTCTCGCATGCAAAGCGAGCGCTCTACCATCTGAGCTACGCCCCCTGCTGACGAACTGCGCTATCATACAGCCATATCAATGGCACAGACCCTTGCACTCCCATTATTCCGCTGACAAACACTACTCTCAATGTGTCCGTGAGGGTGTCTTTCAGGTTTCCTGCATTCTGTATCGAATCGTAGTTGGCCAAAATCAAAGTGGCACGCACGACGTCGAAAATAGCGTTCGGCCAACGCTCTGAGGTAGACGAACGTGTTGTCCACTCTCTAGACTTCATTGAGGTTAGGCCGTTATACCTAAGGCAGATTTGCACTCGATGACACCTCGACAACAGCCGGTCCTCACATTTACGTTGTGCTCTCCTTACGTCAGTATACGAGTCTGTGACGCTGGCTTTGCAACATCTTGCGTGCCTTTAGGCTCGCCGCGACCAACACTTACCACGCACTGACCACAAAACATGGAGGCGCCGGGGCTTGAACCCGGGACCTTTCATATGCAAAGCGAACGCTCTACCAACTGAGCTACGCCCCCAAGCACAACCAAGCTGCGCTGTTCTCCGTTCTTTGCTACTCTTATGTGCACGGACACGATGGTTGGTTGGTTTGCAGGGGTGAAGGGACCAGAGTACAAAGGCGCGGACACGTTCATATACGCAAGAGTTCCAAGTAGTTTCGATGCTCTGGTATTACGACTGCAAATTCCGTCCGTTTTTAACGTCTTAAATTGAAGGGACAGTCACAAGTTGGTCCGTTTTCACTCCATGTCGACAATCACACAGCACCTGAGGTAACAAGCACATCTGAAGACCCATTGTGCACTCGACTGTTCATGCCAACTCACTGCCTCGCACTTTACTACTGTGTACCACTCTTGTCGTCCAACTGCAAAAGACTGGGCCACAACAACTTTCCGCGTCTCCATTGCACTGCGCAAACTACGAAACGCTCCCCAAACATGGCACTCACCCACGCAGACGACTTTTCCGACTTTACACGACGCTCACGCAACGCTCACGCTAGTGACAGCCTTATTTAGGGCTTGACGTCGCACACAAGCGAATGAGCACATTTCGCCTACGACTTAGGCCGCCCTCCTAGTGTGGCTGTTCGGTGTCTGCAGGCAGCGAGGGGCTGCAAGCCTCCTGTGTTCGCGCCTATGTCACCTCTGCTTGCTTGTCAGAGACAGAGTATCGCAAAACATACAACTCACTCCATGAATTGATTGCTACGGCATCTGTCATCAGCAGTCACAACTAGCAACACCAGTAGCAGCCGACTGCACGTAAAGAATTGGAATGTGCAGTGGGATTTTTGTGAATTCGGCGCAAGGCTGATCTTTGCGACATAGGTTTGAGAATCTTATGGGAACACTTGTACTGTTTCTAAATTAAGTGTAGTGGTGGGAGGAGGGTGCTTCGTGCGAATTACAGCACGTTTGCCAATTGTGGCTGCTAATCGTTGGCTCGTATCTGCCTTGACACATTTTCTGGCTGTGAATTATTCCACTTGCATGGCAGTGTGCGCATGTTGGTGTGTTAAAAATTCTGGAGGCGCTGGGTATCGATCCCAGTACCTCTCGCATGCAAAGCGAGCGCTCTACCATCTGAGCTACGCCCCCTGCTGACGAACTGCGCTATCATACAGCCATATCAATGGCACAGACCCTTGCACTCCCATTATTCCGCTGACAAACACTACTCTCAATGTGTCCGTGAGGGTGTCTTTCAGGTTTCCTGCATTCTGTATCGAATCGTAGTTGGCCAAAATCAAAGTGGCACGCACGACGTCGAAAATAGCGTTCGGCCAACGCTCTGAGGTAGACGAACGTGTTGTCCACTCTCTAGACTTCATTGAGGTTAGGCCGTTATACCTAAGGCAGATTTGCACTCGATGACACCTCGACAACAGCCGGTCCTCACATTTACGTTTTGCTCTCCTTACGTCAGTATACGAGTCTGTGACGCTGGCTTTGCAACATCTTGCGTGCCTTTAGGCTCGCCGCGACCAACACTTACCACGCACTGACCACAAAACATGGAGGCGCCGGGGCTTGAACCCGGGACCTTTCACATGCAAAGCGAACGCTCTACCAACTGAGCTACGCCCCCAAGCACAACCAAGCTGCGCTGTTCTCCGTTCTTTGCTACTCTTATGTGCACGGACACGATGGTTGGTTGGTTTGCAGGGGTGAAGGGACCAGAGTACAAAGGCGCGGACACGTTCATATACGCAAGAGTTCCAAGTAGTTTCGATGCTCTGGTATTACGACTGCAAATTCCGTCCGTTTTTAACGTCTTAAATTGAAGGGACAGTCACAAGTTGGTCCGTTTTCACTCCATGTCGACAATCACACAGCACCTGAGGTAACAAGCACATCTGAAGACCCATTGTGCACTCGACTGTTCATGCCAACTCACTGCCTCGCACTTTACTACTGTGTACCACTCTTGTCGTCCAACTGCAAAAGACTGGGCCACAACAACTTTCCGCGTCTCCATTGCACTGCGCAAACTACGAAACGCTCCCCAAACATGGCACTCACCCACGCAGACGACTTTTCCGACTTTACACGACGCTCACGCAACGCTCACGCTAGTGACAGCCTTATTTAGGGCTTGACGTCGCACACAAGCGAATGAGCACATTTCGCCTACGACTTAGGCCGCCCTCCTAGTGTGGCTGTTCGGTGTCTGCAGGCAGCGAGGGGCTGCAAGCCTCCTGTGTTCGCGCCTATGTCACCTCTGCTTGCTTGTCAGAGACAGAGTATCGCAAAACATACAACTCACTCCATGAATTGATTGCTACGGCATCTGTCATCAGCAGTCACAACTAGCAACACCAGTAGCAGCCGACTGCACGTAAAGAATTGGAATGTGCAGTGGGATTTTTGTGAATTCGGCGCAAGGCTGATCTTTGCGACATAGGTTTGAGAATCTTATGGGAACACTTGTACTGTTTCTAAATTAAGTGTAGTGGTGGGAGGAGGGTGCTTCGTGCGAATTACAGCACGTTTGCCAATTGTGGCTGCTAATCGTTGGCTCGTATCTGCCTTGACACATTTTCTGGCTGTGAATTATTCCACTTGCATGGCAGTGTGCGCATGTTGGTGTGTTAAAAATTCTGGAGGCGCTGGGTATCGATCCCAGTACCTCTCGCATGCAAAGCGAGCGCTCTACCATCTGAGCTACGCCCCCTGCTGACGAACTGCGCTATCATACAGCCATATCAATGGCACAGACCCTTGCACTCCCATTATTCCGCTGACAAACACTACTCTCAATGTGTCCGTGAGGGTGTCTTTCAGGTTTCCTGCATTCTGTATCGAATCGTAGTTGGCCAAAATCAAAGTGGCACGCACGACGTCGAAAATAGCGTTCGGCCAACGCTCTGAGGTAGACGAACGTGTTGTCCACTCTCTAGACTTCATTGAGGTTAGGCCGTTATACCTAAGGCAGATTTGCACTCGATGACACCTCGACAACAGCCGGTCCTCACATTTACGTTTTGCTCTCCTTACGTCAGTATACGAGTCTGTGACGCTGGCTTTGCAACATCTTGCGTGCCTTTAGGCTCGCCGCGACCAACACTTACCACGCACTGACCACAAAACATGGAGGCGCCGGGGCTTGAACCCGGGACCTTTCACATGCAAAGCGAACGCTCTACCAACTGAGCTACGCCCCCAAGCACAACCAAGCTGCGCTGTTCTCCGTTCTTTGCTACTCTTATGTGCACGGACACGATGGTTGGTTGGTTTGCAGGGGTGAAGGGACCAGAGTACAAAGGCGCGGACACGTTCATATACGCAAGAGTTCCAAGTAGTTTCGATGCTCTGGTATTACGACTGCAAATTCCGTCCGTTTTTAACGTCTTAAATTGAAGGGACAGTCACAAGTTGGTCCGTTTTCACTCCATGTCGACAATCACACAGCACCTGAGGTAACAAGCACATCTGAAGACCCATTGTGCACTCGACTGTTCATGCCAACTCACTGCCTCGCACTTTACTACTGTGTACCACTCTTGTCGTCCAACTGCAAAAGACTGGGCCACAACAACTTTCCGCGTCTCCATTGCACTGCGCAAACTACGAAACGCTCCCCAAACATGGCACTCACCCACGCAGACGACTTTTCCGACTTTACACGACGCTCACGCAACGCTCACGCTAGTGACAGCCTTATTTAGGGCTTGACGTCGCACACAAGCGAATGAGCACATTTCGCCTACGACTTAGGCCGCCCTCCTAGTGTGGCTGTTCGGTGTCTGCAGGCAGCGAGGGGCTGCAAGCCTCCTGTGTTCGCGCCTATGTCACCTCTGCTTGCTTGTCAGAGACAGAGTATCGCAAAACATACAACTCACTCCATGAATTGATTGCTACGGCATCTGTCATCAGCAGTCACAACTAGCAACACCAGTAGCAGCCGACTGCACGTAAAGAATTGGAATGTGCAGTGGGATTTTTGTGAATTCGGCGCAAGGCTGATCTTTGCGACATAGGTTTGAGAATCTTATGGGAACACTTGTACTGTTTCTAAATTAAGTGTAGTGGTGGGAGGAGGGTGCTTCGTGCGAATTACAGCACGTTTGCCAATTGTGGCTGCTAATCGTTGGCTCGTATCTGCCTTGACACATTTTCTGGCTGTGAATTATTCCACTTGCATGGCAGTGTGCGCATGTTGGTGTGTTAAAAATTCTGGAGGCGCTGGGTATCGATCCCAGTACCTCTCGCATGCAAAGCGAGCGCTCTACCATCTGAGCTACGCCCCCTGCTGACGAACTGCGCTATCATACAGCCATATCAATGGCACAGACCCTTGCACTCCCATTATTCCGCTGACAAACACTACTCTCAATGTGTCCGTGAGGGTGTCTTTCAGGTTTCCTGCATTCTGTATCGAATCGTAGTTGGCCAAAATCAAAGTGGCACGCACGACGTCGAAAATAGCGTTCGGCCAACGCTCTGAGGTAGACGAACGTGTTGTCCACTCTCTAGACTTCATTGAGGTTAGGCCGTTATACCTAAGGCAGATTTGCACTCGATGACACCTCGACAACAGCCGGTCCTCACATTTACGTTTTGCTCTCCTTACGTCAGTATACGAGTCTGTGACGCTGGCTTTGCAACATCTTGCGTGCCTTTAGGCTCGCCGCGACCAACACTTACCACGCACTGACCACAAAACATGGAGGCGCCGGGGCTTGAACCCGGGACCTTTCATATGCAAAGCGAACGCTCTACCAACTGAGCTACGCCCCCAAGCACAACCAAGCTGCGCTGTTCTCCGTTCTTTGCTACTCTTATGTGCACGGACACGATGGTTGGTTGGTTTGCAGGGGTGAAGGGACCAGAGTACAAAGGCGCGGACACGTTCATATACGCAAGAGTTCCAAGTAGTTTCGATGCTCTGGTATTACGACTGCAAATTCCGTCCGTTTTTAACGTCTTAAATTGAAGGGACAGTCACAAGTTGGTCCGTTTTCACTCCATGTCGACAATCACACAGCACCTGAGGTAACAAGCACATCTGAAGACCCATTGTGCACTCGACTGTTCATGCCAACTCACTGCCTCGCACTTTACTACTGTGTACCACTCTTGTCGTCCAACTGCAAAAGACTGGGCCACAACAACTTTCCGCGTCTCCATTGCACTGCGCAAACTACGAAACGCTCCCCAAACATGGCACTCACCCACGCAGACGACTTTTCCGACTTTACACGACGCTCACGCAACGCTCACGCTAGTGACAGCCTTATTTAGGGCTTGACGTCGCACACAAGCGAATGAGCACATTTCGCCTACGACTTAGGCCGCCCTCCTAGTGTGGCTGTTCGGTGTCTGCAGGCAGCGAGGGGCTGCAAGCCTCCTGTGTTCGCGCCTATGTCACCTCTGCTTGCTTGTCAGAGACAGAGTATCGCAAAACATACAACTCACTCCATGAATTGATTGCTACGGCATCTGTCATCAGCAGTCACAACTAGCAACACCAGTAGCAGCCGACTGCACGTAAAGAATTGGAATGTGCAGTGGGATTTTTGTGAATTCGGCGCAAGGCTGATCTTTGCGACATAGGTTTGAGAATCTTATGGGAACACTTGTACTGTTTCTAAATTAAGTGTAGTGGTGGGAGGAGGGTGCTTCGTGCGAATTACAGCACGTTTGCCAATTGTGGCTGCTAATCGTTGGCTCGTATCTGCCTTGACACATTTTCTGGCTGTGAATTATTCCACTTGCATGGCAGTGTGCGCATGTTGGTGTGTTAAAAATTCTGGAGGCGCTGGGTATCGATCCCAGTACCTCTCGCATGCAAAGCGAGCGCTCTACCATCTGAGCTACGCCCCCTGCTGACGAACTGCGCTATCATACAGCCATATCAATGGCACAGACCCTTGCACTCCCATTATTCCGCTGACAAACACTACTCTCAATGTGTCCGTGAGGGTGTCTTTCAGGTTTCCTGCATTCTGTATCGAATCGTAGTTGGCCAAAATCAAAGTGGCACGCACGACGTCGAAAATAGCGTTCGGCCAACGCTCTGAGGTAGACGAACGTGTTGTCCACTCTCTAGACTTCATTGAGGTTAGGCCGTTATACCTAAGGCAGATTTGCACTCGATGACACCTCGACAACAGCCGGTCCTCACATTTACGTTTTGCTCTCCTTACGTCAGTATACGAGTCTGTGACGCTGGCTTTGCAACATCTTGCGTGCCTTTAGGCTCGCCGCGACCAACACTTACCACGCACTGACCACAAAACATGGAGGCGCCGGGGCTTGAACCCGGGACCTTTCACATGCAAAGCGAACGCTCTACCAACTGAGCTACGCCCCCAAGCACAACCAAGCTGCGCTGTTCTCCGTTCTTTGCTACTCTTATGTGCACGGACACGATGGTTGGTTGGTTTGCAGGGGTGAAGGGACCAGAGTACAAAGGCGCGGACACGTTCATATACGCAAGAGTTCCAAGTAGTTTCGATGCTCTGGTATTACGACTGCAAATTCCGTCCGTTTTTAACGTCTTAAATTGAAGGGACAGTCACAAGTTGGTCCGTTTTCACTCCATGTCGACAATCACACAGCACCTGAGGTAACAAGCACATCTGAAGACCCATTGTGCACTCGACTGTTCATGCCAACTCACTGCCTCGCACTTTACTACTGTGTACCACTCTTGTCGTCCAACTGCAAAAGACTGGGCCACAACAACTTTCCGCGTCTCCATTGCACTGCGCAAACTACGAAACGCTCCCCAAACATGGCACTCACCCACGCAGACGACTTTTCCGACTTTACACGACGCTCACGCAACGCTCACGCTAGTGACAGCCTTATTTAGGGCTTGACGTCGCACACAAGCGAATGAGCACATTTCGCCTACGACTTAGGCCGCCCTCCTAGTGTGGCTGTTCGGTGTCTGCAGGCAGCGAGGGGCTGCAAGCCTCCTGTGTTCGCGCCTATGTCACCTCTGCTTGCTTGTCAGAGACAGAGTATCGCAAAACATACAACTCACTCCATGAATTGATTGCTACGGCATCTGTCATCAGCAGTCACAACTAGCAACACCAGTAGCAGCCGACTGCACGTAAAGAATTGGAATGTGCAGTGGGATTTTTGTGAATTCGGCGCAAGGCTGATCTTTGCGACATAGGTTTGAGAATCTTATGGGAACACTTGTACTGTTTCTAAATTAAGTGTAGTGGTGGGAGGAGGGTGCTTCGTGCGAATTACAGCACGTTTGCCAATTGTGGCTGCTAATCGTTGGCTCGTATCTGCCTTGACACATTTTCTGGCTGTGAATTATTCCACTTGCATGGCAGTGTGCGCATGTTGGTGTGTTAAAAATTCTGGAGGCGCTGGGTATCGATCCCAGTACCTCTCGCATGCAAAGCGAGCGCTCTACCATCTGAGCTACGCCCCCTGCTGACGAACTGCGCTATCATACAGCCATATCAATGGCACAGACCCTTGCACTCCCATTATTCCGCTGACAAACACTACTCTCAATGTGTCCGTGAGGGTGTCTTTCAGGTTTCCTGCATTCTGTATCGAATCGTAGTTGGCCAAAATCAAAGTGGCACGCACGACGTCGAAAATAGCGTTCGGCCAACGCTCTGAGGTAGACGAACGTGTTGTCCACTCTCTAGACTTCATTGAGGTTAGGCCGTTATACCTAAGGCAGATTTGCACTCGATGACACCTCGACAACAGCCGGTCCTCACATTTACGTTTTGCTCTCCTTACGTCAGTATACGAGTCTGTGACGCTGGCTTTGCAACATCTTGCGTGCCTTTAGGCTCGCCGCGACCAACACTTACCACGCACTGACCACAAAACATGGAGGCGCCGGGGCTTGAACCCGGGACCTTTCACATGCAAAGCGAACGCTCTACCAACTGAGCTACGCCCCCAAGCACAACCAAGCTGCGCTGTTCTCCGTTCTTTGCTACTCTTATGTGCACGGACACGATGGTTGGTTGGTTTGCAGGGGTGAAGGGACCAGAGTACAAAGGCGCGGACACGTTCATATACGCAAGAGTTCCAAGTAGTTTCGATGCTCTGGTATTACGACTGCAAATTCCGTCCGTTTTTAACGTCTTAAATTGAAGGGACAGTCACAAGTTGGTCCGTTTTCACTCCATGTCGACAATCACACAGCACCTGAGGTAACAAGCACATCTGAAGACCCATTGTGCACTCGACTGTTCATGCCAACTCACTGCCTCGCACTTTACTACTGTGTACCACTCTTGTCGTCCAACTGCAAAAGACTGGGCCACAACAACTTTCCGCGTCTCCATTGCACTGCGCAAACTACGAAACGCTCCCCAAACATGGCACTCACCCACGCAGACGACTTTTCCGACTTTACACGACGCTCACGCAACGCTCACGCTAGTGACAGCCTTATTTAGGGCTTGACGTCGCACACAAGCGAATGAGCACATTTCGCCTACGACTTAGGCCGCCCTCCTAGTGTGGCTGTTCGGTGTCTGCAGGCAGCGAGGGGCTGCAAGCCTCCTGTGTTCGCGCCTATGTCACCTCTGCTTGCTTGTCAGAGACAGAGTATCGCAAAACATACAACTCACTCCATGAATTGATTGCTACGGCATCTGTCATCAGCAGTCACAACTAGCAACACCAGTAGCAGCCGACTGCACGTAAAGAATTGGAATGTGCAGTGGGATTTTTGTGAATTCGGCGCAAGGCTGATCTTTGCGACATAGGTTTGAGAATCTTATGGGAACACTTGTACTGTTTCTAAATTAAGTGTAGTGGTGGGAGGAGGGTGCTTCGTGCGAATTACAGCACGTTTGCCAATTGTGGCTGCTAATCGTTGGCTCGTATCTGCCTTGACACATTTTCTGGCTGTGAATTATTCCACTTGCATGGCAGTGTGCGCATGTTGGTGTGTTAAAAATTCTGGAGGCGCTGGGTATCGATCCCAGTACCTCTCGCATGCAAAGCGAGCGCTCTACCATCTGAGCTACGCCCCCTGCTGACGAACTGCGCTATCATACAGCCATATCAATGGCACAGACCCTTGCACTCCCATTATTCCGCTGACAAACACTACTCTCAATGTGTCCGTGAGGGTGTCTTTCAGGTTTCCTGCATTCTGTATCGAATCGTAGTTGGCCAAAATCAAAGTGGCACGCACGACGTCGAAAATAGCGTTCGGCCAACGCTCTGAGGTAGACGAACGTGTTGTCCACTCTCTAGACTTCATTGAGGTTAGGCCGTTATACCTAAGGCAGATTTGCACTCGATGACACCTCGACAACAGCCGGTCCTCACATTTACGTTTTGCTCTCCTTACGTCAGTATACGAGTCTGTGACGCTGGCTTTGCAACATCTTGCGTGCCTTTAGGCTCGCCGCGACCAACACTTACCACGCACTGACCACAAAACATGGAGGCGCCGGGGCTTGAACCCGGGACCTTTCACATGCAAAGCGAACGCTCTACCAACTGAGCTACGCCCCCAAGCACAACCAAGCTGCGCTGTTCTCCGTTCTTTGCTACTCTTATGTGCACGGACACGATGGTTGGTTGGTTTGCAGGGGTGAAGGGACCAGAGTACAAAGGCGCGGACACGTTCATATACGCAAGAGTTCCAAGTAGTTTCGATGCTCTGGTATTACGACTGCAAATTCCGTCCGTTTTTAACGTCTTAAATTGAAGGGACAGTCACAAGTTGGTCCGTTTTCACTCCATGTCGACAATCACACAGCACCTGAGGTAACAAGCACATCTGAAGATCCATTGTGCACTCGACTGTTCATGCCAACTCACTGCCTCGCACTTTACTACTGTGTACCACTCTTGTCGTCCAACTGCAAAAGACTGGACCACAACAACTTTCCGCGTCTCCATTGCACTGCGCAAACTACGAAACGCTCCCCAAACATGGCACTCACCCACGCAGACGACTTTTCCGACTTTACACGACGCTCACGCAACGCTCACGCTAGTGACAGCCTTATTTAGGGCTTGACGTCGCACACAAGCGAATGAGCACATTTCGCCTACGACTTAGGCCGCCCTCCTAGTGTGGCTGTTCGGTGTCTGCAGGCAGCGAGGGGCTGCAAGCCTCCTGTGTTCGCGCCTATGTCACCTCTACTTGCTTGTCAGAGACAGAGTATCGCAAAACATACAACTCACTCCATGAATTGATTGCTACGGCATCTGTCATCAGCAGTCACAACTAGCAACACCAGTAGCAGCCGACTGCACGTAAAGAATTGGAATGTGCAGTGGGATTTTTGTGAATTCGGCGCAAGGCTGATCTTTGCGACATAGGTTTGAGAATCTTATGGGAACACTTGTACTGTTTCTAAATTAAGTGTAGTGGTGGGAGGAGGGTGCTTCGTGCGAATTACAGCACGTTTGCCAATTGTGGCTGCTAATCGTTGGCTCGTATCTGCCTTGACACATTTTCTGGCTGTGAATTATTCCACTTGCATGGCAGTGTGCGCATGTTGGTGTGTTAAAAATTCTGGAGGCGCTGGGTATCGATCCCAGTACCTCTCGCATGCAAAGCGAGCGCTCTACCATCTGAGCTACGCCCCCTGCTGACGAACTGCGCTATCATACAGCCATATCAATGGCACAGACCCTTGCACTCCCATTATTCCGCTGACAAACACTACTCTCAATGTGTCCGTGAGGGTGTCTTTCAGGTTTCCTGCATTCTGTATCGAATCGTAGTTGGCCAAAATCAAAGTGGCACGCACGACGTCGAAAATAGCGTTCGGCCAACGCTCTGAGGTAGACGAACGTGTTGTCCACTCTCTAGACTTCATTGAGGTTAGGCCGTTATACCTAAGGCAGATTTGCACTCGATGACACCTCGACAACAGCCGGTCCTCACATTTACGTTTTGCTCTCCTTACGTCAGTATACGAGTCTGTGACGCTGGCTTTGCAACATCTTGCGTGCCTTTAGGCTCGCCGCGACCAACACTTACCACGCACTGACCACAAAACATGGAGGCGCCGGGGCTTGAACCCGGGACCTTTCACATGCAAAGCGAACGCTCTACCAACTGAGCTACGCCCCCAAGCACAACCAAGCTGCGCTGTTCTCCGTTCTTTGCTACTCTTATGTGCACGGACACGATGGTTGGTTGGTTTGCAGGGGTGAAGGGACCAGAGTACAAAGGCGCGGACACGTTCATATACGCAAGAGTTCCAAGTAGTTTCGATGCTCTGGTATTACGACTGCAAATTCCGTCCGTTTTTAACGTCTTAAATTGAAGGGACAGTCACAAGTTGGTCCGTTTTCACTCCATGTCGACAATCACACAGCACCTGAGGTAACAAGCACATCTGAAGACCCATTGTGCACTCGACTGTTCATGCCAACTCACTGCCTCGCACTTTACTACTGTGTACCACTCTTGTCGTCCAACTGCAAAAGACTGGGCCACAACAACTTTCCGCGTCTCCATTGCACTGCGCAAACTACGAAACGCTCCCCAAACATGGCACTCACCCACGCAGACGACTTTTCCGACTTTACACGACGCTCACGCAACGCTCACGCTAGTGACAGCCTTATTTAGGGCTTGACGTCGCACACAAGCGAATGAGCACATTTCGCCTACGACTTAGGCCGCCCTCCTAGTGTGGCTGTTCGGTGTCTGCAGGCAGCGAGGGGCTGCAAGCCTCCTGTGTTCGCGCCTATGTCACCTCTGCTTGCTTGTCAGAGACAGAGTATCGCAAAACATACAACTCACTCCATGAATTGATTGCTACGGCATCTGTCATCAGCAGTCACAACTAGCAACACCAGTAGCAGCCGACTGCACGTAAAGAATTGGAATGTGCAGTGGGATTTTTGTGAATTCGGCGCAAGGCTGATCTTTGCGACATAGGTTTGAGAATCTTATGGGAACACTTGTACTGTTTCTAAATTAAGTGTAGTGGTGGGAGGAGGGTGCTTCGTGCGAATTACAGCACGTTTGCCAATTGTGGCTGCTAATCGTTGGCTCGTATCTGCCTTGACACATTTTCTGGCTGTGAATTATTCCACTTGCATGGCAGTGTGCGCATGTTGGTGTGTTAAAAATTCTGGAGGCGCTGGGTATCGATCCCAGTACCTCTCGCATGCAAAGCGAGCGCTCTACCATCTGAGCTACGCCCCCTGCTGACGAACTGCGCTATCATACAGCCATATCAATGGCACAGACCCTTGCACTCCCATTATTCCGCTGACAAACACTACTCTCAATGTGTCCGTGAGGGTGTCTTTCAGGTTTCCTGCATTCTGTATCGAATCGTAGTTGGCCAAAATCAAAGTGGCACGCACGACGTCGAAAATAGCGTTCGGCCAACGCTCTGAGGTAGACGAACGTGTTGTCCACTCTCTAGACTTCATTGAGGTTAGGCCGTTATACCTAAGGCAGATTTGCACTCGATGACACCTCGACAACAGCCGGTCCTCACATTTACGTTTTGCTCTCCTTACGTCAGTATACGAGTCTGTGACGCTGGCTTTGCAACATCTTGCGTGCCTTTAGGCTCGCCGCGACCAACACTTACCACGCACTGACCACAAAACATGGAGGCGCCGGGGCTTGAACCCGGGACCTTTCACATGCAAAGCGAACGCTCTACCAACTGAGCTACGCCCCCAAGCACAACCAAGCTGCGCTGTTCTCCGTTCTTTGCTACTCTTATGTGCACGGACACGATGGTTGGTTGGTTTGCAGGGGTGAAGGGACCAGAGTACAAAGGCGCGGACACGTTCATATACGCAAGAGTTCCAAGTAGTTTCGATGCTCTGGTATTACGACTGCAAATTCCGTCCGTTTTTAACGTCTTAAATTGAAGGGACAGTCACAAGTTGGTCCGTTTTCACTCCATGTCGACAATCACACAGCACCTGAGGTAACAAGCACATCTGAAGACCCATTGTGCACTCGACTGTTCATGCCAACTCACTGCCTCGCACTTTACTACTGTGTACCACTCTTGTCGTCCAACTGCAAAAGACTGGGCCACAACAACTTTCCGCGTCTCCATTGCACTGCGCAAACTACGAAACGCTCCCCAAACATGGCACTCACCCACGCAGACGACTTTTCCGACTTTACACGACGCTCACGCAACGCTCACGCTAGTGACAGCCTTATTTAGGGCTTGACGTCGCACACAAGCGAATGAGCACATTTCGCCTACGACTTAGGCCGCCCTCCTAGTGTGGCTGTTCGGTGTCTGCAGGCAGCGAGGGGCTGCAAGCCTCCTGTGTTCGCGCCTATGTCACCTCTGCTTGCTTGTCAGAGACAGAGTATCGCAAAACATACAACTCACTCCATGAATTGATTGCTACGGCATCTGTCATCAGCAGTCACAACTAGCAACACCAGTAGCAGCCGACTGCACGTAAAGAATTGGAATGTGCAGTGGGATTTTTGTGAATTCGGCGCAAGGCTGATCTTTGCGACATAGGTTTGAGAATCTTATGGGAACACTTGTACTGTTTCTAAATTAAGTGTAGTGGTGGGAGGAGGGTGCTTCGTGCGAATTACAGCACGTTTGCCAATTGTGGCTGCTAATCGTTGGCTCGTATCTGCCTTGACACATTTTCTGGCTGTGAATTATTCCACTTGCATGGCAGTGTGCGCATGTTGGTGTGTTAAAAATTCTGGAGGCGCTGGGTATCGATCCCAGTACCTCTCGCATGCAAAGCGAGCGCTCTACCATCTGAGCTACGCCCCCTGCTGACGAACTGCGCTATCATACAGCCATATCAATGGCACAGACCCTTGCACTCCCATTATTCCGCTGACAAACACTACTCTCAATGTGTCCGTGAGGGTGTCTTTCAGGTTTCCTGCATTCTGTATCGAATCGTAGTTGGCCAAAATCAAAGTGGCACGCACGACGTCGAAAATAGCGTTCGGCCAACGCTCTGAGGTAGACGAACGTGTTGTCCACTCTCTAGACTTCATTGAGGTTAGGCCGTTATACCTAAGGCAGATTTGCACTCGATGACACCTCGACAACAGCCGGTCCTCACATTTACGTTTTGCTCTCCTTACGTCAGTATACGAGTCTGTGACGCTGGCTTTGCAACATCTTGCGTGCCTTTAGGCTCGCCGCGACCAACACTTACCACGCACTGACCACAAAACATGGAGGCGCCGGGGCTTGAACCCGGGACCTTTCACATGCAAAGCGAACGCTCTACCAACTGAGCTACGCCCCCAAGCACAACCAAGCTGCGCTGTTCTCCGTTCTTTGCTACTCTTATGTGCACGGACACGATGGTTGGTTGGTTTGCAGGGGTGAAGGGACCAGAGTACAAAGGCGCGGACACGTTCATATACGCAAGAGTTCCAAGTAGTTTCGATGCTCTGGTATTACGACTGCAAATTCCGTCCGTTTTTAACGTCTTAAATTGAAGGGACAGTCACAAGTTGGTCCGTTTTCACTCCATGTCGACAATCACACAGCACCTGAGGTAACAAGCACATCTGAAGACCCATTGTGCACTCGACTGTTCATGCCAACTCACTGCCTCGCACTTTACTACTGTGTACCACTCTTGTCGTCCAACTGCAAAAGACTGGGCCACAACAACTTTCCGCGTCTCCATTGCACTGCGCAAACTACGAAACGCTCCCCAAACATGGCACTCACCCACGCAGACGACTTTTCCGACTTTACACGACGCTCACGCAACGCTCACGCTAGTGACAGCCTTATTTAGGGCTTGACGTCGCACACAAGCGAATGAGCACATTTCGCCTACGACTTAGGCCGCCCTCCTAGTGTGGCTGTTCGGTGTCTGCAGGCAGCGAGGGGCTGCAAGCCTCCTGTGTTCGCGCCTATGTCACCTCTGCTTGCTTGTCAGAGACAGAGTATCGCAAAACATACAACTCACTCCATGAATTGATTGCTACGGCATCTGTCATCAGCAGTCACAACTAGCAACACCAGTAGCAGCCGACTGCACGTAAAGAATTGGAATGTGCAGTGGGATTTTTGTGAATTCGGCGCAAGGCTGATCTTTGCGACATAGGTTTGAGAATCTTATGGGAACACTTGTACTGTTTCTAAATTAAGTGTAGTGGTGGGAGGAGGGTGCTTCGTGCGAATTACAGCACGTTTGCCAATTGTGGCTGCTAATCGTTGGCTCGTATCTGCCTTGACACATTTTCTGGCTGTGAATTATTCCACTTGCATGGCAGTGTGCGCATGTTGGTGTGTTAAAAATTCTGGAGGCGCTGGGTATCGATCCCAGTACCTCTCGCATGCAAAGCGAGCGCTCTACCATCTGAGCTACGCCCCCTGCTGACGAACTGCGCTATCATACAGCCATATCAATGGCACAGACCCTTGCACTCCCATTATTCCGCTGACAAACACTACTCTCAATGTGTCCGTGAGGGTGTCTTTCAGGTTTCCTGCATTCTGTATCGAATCGTAGTTGGCCAAAATCAAAGTGGCACGCACGACGTCGAAAATAGCGTTCGGCCAACGCTCTGAGGTAGACGAACGTGTTGTCCACTCTCTAGACTTCATTGAGGTTAGGCCGTTATACCTAAGGCAGATTTGCACTCGATGACACCTCGACAACAGCCGGTCCTCACATTTACGTTTTGCTCTCCTTACGTCAGTATACGAGTCTGTGACGCTGGCTTTGCAACATCTTGCGTGCCTTTAGGCTCGCCGCGACCAACACTTACCACGCACTGACCACAAAACATGGAGGCGCCGGGGCTTGAACCCGGGACCTTTCACATGCAAAGCGAACGCTCTACCAACTGAGCTACGCCCCCAAGCACAACCAAGCTGCGCTGTTCTCCGTTCTTTGCTACTCTTATGTGCACGGACACGATGGTTGGTTGGTTTGCAGGGGTGAAGGGACCAGAGTACAAAGGCGCGGACACGTTCATATACGCAAGAGTTCCAAGTAGTTTCGATGCTCTGGTATTACGACTGCAAATTCCGTCCGTTTTTAACGTCTTAAATTGAAGGGACAGTCACAAGTTGGTCCGTTTTCACTCCATGTCGACAATCACACAGCACCTGAGGTAACAAGCACATCTGAAGACCCATTGTGCACTCGACTGTTCATGCCAACTCACTGCCTCGCACTTTACTACTGTGTACCACTCTTGTCGTCCAACTGCAAAAGACTGGGCCACAACAACTTTCCGCGTCTCCATTGCACTGCGCAAACTACGAAACGCTCCCCAAACATGGCACTCACCCACGCAGACGACTTTTCCGACTTTACACGACGCTCACGCAACGCTCACGCTAGTGACAGCCTTATTTAGGGCTTGACGTCGCACACAAGCGAATGAGCACATTTCGCCTACGACTTAGGCCGCCCTCCTAGTGTGGCTGTTCGGTGTCTGCAGGCAGCGAGGGGCTGCAAGCCTCCTGTGTTCGCGCCTATGTCACCTCTGCTTGCTTGTCAGAGACAGAGTATCGCAAAACATACAACTCACTCCATGAATTGATTGCTACGGCATCTGTCATCAGCAGTCACAACTAGCAACACCAGTAGCAGCCGACTGCACGTAAAGAATTGGAATGTGCAGTGGGATTTTTGTGAATTCGGCGCAAGGCTGATCTTTGCGACATAGGTTTGAGAATCTTATGGGAACACTTGTACTGTTTCTAAATTAAGTGTAGTGGTGGGAGGAGGGTGCTTCGTGCGAATTACAGCACGTTTGCCAATTGTGGCTGCTAATCGTTGGCTCGTATCTGCCTTGACACATTTTCTGGCTGTGAATTATTCCACTTGCATGGCAGTGTGCGCATGTTGGTGTGTTAAAAATTCTGGAGGCGCTGGGTATCGATCCCAGTACCTCTCGCATGCAAAGCGAGCGCTCTACCATCTGAGCTACGCCCCCTGCTGACGAACTGCGCTATCATACAGCCATATCAATGGCACAGACCCTTGCACTCCCATTATTCCGCTGACAAACACTACTCTCAATGTGTCCGTGAGGGTGTCTTTCAGGTTTCCTGCATTCTGTATCGAATCGTAGTTGGCCAAAATCAAAGTGGCACGCACGACGTCGAAAATAGCGTTCGGCCAACGCTCTGAGGTAGACGAACGTGTTGTCCACTCTCTAGACTTCATTGAGGTTAGGCCGTTATACCTAAGGCAGATTTGCACTCGATGACACCTCGACAACAGCCGGTCCTCACATTTACGTTTTGCTCTCCTTACGTCAGTATACGAGTCTGTGACGCTGGCTTTGCAACATCTTGCGTGCCTTTAGGCTCGCCGCGACCAACACTTACCACGCACTGACCACAAAACATGGAGGCGCCGGGGCTTGAACCCGGGACCTTTCACATGCAAAGCGAACGCTCTACCAACTGAGCTACGCCCCCAAGCACAACCAAGCTGCGCTGTTCTCCGTTCTTTGCTACTCTTATGTGCACGGACACGATGGTTGGTTGGTTTGCAGGGGTGAAGGGACCAGAGTACAAAGGCGCGGACACGTTCATATACGCAAGAGTTCCAAGTAGTTTCGATGCTCTGGTATTACGACTGCAAATTCCGTCCGTTTTTAACGTCTTAAATTGAAGGGACAGTCACAAGTTGGTCCGTTTTCACTCCATGTCGACAATCACACAGCACCTGAGGTAACAAGCACATCTGAAGACCCATTGTGCACTCGACTGTTCATGCCAACTCACTGCCTCGCACTTTACTACTGTGTACCACTCTTGTCGTCCAACTGCAAAAGACTGGGCCACAACAACTTTCCGCGTCTCCATTGCACTGCGCAAACTACGAAACGCTCCCCAAACATGGCACTCACCCACGCAGACGACTTTTCCGACTTTACACGACGCTCACGCAACGCTCACGCTAGTGACAGCCTTATTTAGGGCTTGACGTCGCACACAAGCGAATGAGCACATTTCGCCTACGACTTAGGCCGCCCTCCTAGTGTGGCTGTTCGGTGTCTGCAGGCAGCGAGGGGCTGCAAGCCTCCTGTGTTCGCGCCTATGTCACCTCTGCTTGCTTGTCAGAGACAGAGTATCGCAAAACATACAACTCACTCCATGAATTGATTGCTACGCCATCTGTCATCAGCAGTCACAACTAGCAACACCAGTAGCAGCCGACTGCACGTAAAGAATTGGAATGTGCAGTGGGATTTTTGTGAATTCGGCGCAAGGCTGATCTTTGCGACATAGGTTTGAGAATCTTATGGGAACACTTGTACTGTTTCTAAATTAAGTGTAGTGGTGGGAGGAGGGTGCTTCGTGCGAATTACAGCACGTTTGCCAATTGTGGCTGCTAATCGTTGGCTCGTATCTGCCTTGACACATTTTCTGGCTGTGAATTATTCCACTTGCATGGCAGTGTGCGCATGTTGGTGTGTTAAAAATTCTGGAGGCGCTGGGTATCGATCCCAGTACCTCTCGCATGCAAAGCGAGCGCTCTACCATCTGAGCTACGCCCCCTGCTGACGAACTGCGCTATCATACAGCCATATCAATGGCACAGACCCTTGCACTCCCATTATTCCGCTGACAAACACTACTCTCAATGTGTCCGTGAGGGTGTCTTTCAGGTTTCCTGCATTCTGTATCGAATCGTAGTTGGCCAAAATCAAAGTGGCACGCACGACGTCGAAAATAGCGTTCGGCCAACGCTCTGAGGTAGACGAACGTGTTGTCCACTCTCTAGACTTCATTGAGGTTAGGCCGTTATACCTAAGGCAGATTTGCACTCGATGACACCTCGACAACAGCCGGTCCTCACATTTACGTTTTGCTCTCCTTACGTCAGTATACGAGTCTGTGACGCTGGCTTTGCAACATCTTGCGTGCCTTTAGGCTCGCCGCGACCAACACTTACCACGCACTGACCACAAAACATGGAGGCGCCGGGGCTTGAACCCGGGACCTTTCACATGCAAAGCGAACGCTCTACCAACTGAGCTACGCCCCCAAGCACAACCAAGCTGCGCTGTTCTCCGTTCTTTGCTACTCTTATGTGCACGGACACGATGGTTGGTTGGTTTGCAGGGGTGAAGGGACCAGAGTACAAAGGCGCGGACACGTTCATATACGCAAGAGTTCCAAGTAGTTTCGATGCTCTGGTATTACGACTGCAAATTCCGTCCGTTTTTAACGTCTTAAATTGAAGGGACAGTCACAAGTTGGTCCGTTTTCACTCCATGTCGACAATCACACAGCACCTGAGGTAACAAGCACATCTGAAGACCCATTGTGCACTCGACTGTTCATGCCAACTCACTGCCTCGCACTTTACTACTGTGTACCACTCTTGTCGTCCAACTGCAAAAGACTGGGCCACAACAACTTTCCGCGTCTCCATTGCACTGCGCAAACTACGAAACGCTCCCCAAACATGGCACTCACCCACGCAGACGACTTTTCCGACTTTACACGACGCTCACGCAACGCTCACGCTAGTGACAGCCTTATTTAGGGCTTGACGTCGCACACAAGCGAATGAGCACATTTCGCCTACGACTTAGGCCGCCCTCCTAGTGTGGCTGTTCGGTGTCTGCAGGCAGCGAGGGGCTGCAAGCCTCCTGTGTTCGCGCCTATGTCACCTCTGCTTGCTTGTCAGAGACAGAGTATCGCAAAACATACAACTCACTCCATGAATTGATTGCTACGCCATCTGTCATCAGCAGTCACAACTAGCAACACCAGTAGCAGCCGACTGCACGTAAAGAATTGGAATGTGCAGTGGGATTTTTGTGAATTCGGCGCAAGGCTGATCTTTGCGACATAGGTTTGAGAATCTTATGGGAACACTTGTACTGTTTCTAAATTAAGTGTAGTGGTGGGAGGAGGGTGCTTCGTGCGAATTACAGCACGTTTGCCAATTGTGGCTGCTAATCGTTGGCTCGTATCTGCCTTGACACATTTTCTGGCTGTGAATTATTCCACTTGCATGGCAGTGTGCGCATGTTGGTGTGTTAAAAATTCTGGAGGCGCTGGGTATCGATCCCAGTACCTCTCGCATGCAAAGCGAGCGCTCTACCATCTGAGCTACGCCCCCTGCTGACGAACTGCGCTATCATACAGCCATATCAATGGCACAGACCCTTGCACTCCCATTATTCCGCTGACAAACACTACTCTCAATGTGTCCGTGAGGGTGTCTTTCAGGTTTCCTGCATTCTGTATCGAATCGTAGTTGGCCAAAATCAAAGTGGCACGCACGACGTCGAAAATAGCGTTCGGCCAACGCTCTGAGGTAGACGAACGTGTTGTCCACTCTCTAGACTTCATTGAGGTTAGGCCGTTATACCTAAGGCAGATTTGCACTCGATGACACCTCGACAACAGCCGGTCCTCACATTTACGTTTTGCTCTCCTTACGTCAGTATACGAGTCTGTGACGCTGGCTTTGCAACATCTTGCGTGCCTTTAGGCTCGCCGCGACCAACACTTACCACGCACTGACCACAAAACATGGAGGCGCCGGGGCTTGAACCCGGGACCTTTCACATGCAAAGCGAACGCTCTACCAACTGAGCTACGCCCCCAAGCACAACCAAGCTGCGCTGTTCTCCGTTCTTTGCTACTCTTATGTGCACGGACACGATGGTTGGTTGGTTTGCAGGGGTGAAGGGACCAGAGTACAAAGGCGCGGACACGTTCATATACGCAAGAGTTCCAAGTAGTTTCGATGCTCTGGTATTACGACTGCAAATTCCGTCCGTTTTTAACGTCTTAAATTGAAGGGACAGTCACAAGTTGGTCCGTTTTCACTCCATGTCGACAATCACACAGCACCTGAGGTAACAAGCACATCTGAAGACCCATTGTGCACTCGACTGTTCATGCCAACTCACTGCCTCGCACTTTACTACTGTGTACCACTCTTGTCGTCCAACTGCAAAAGACTGGGCCACAACAACTTTCCGCGTCTCCATTGCACTGCGCAAACTACGAAACGCTCCCCAAACATGGCACTCACCCACGCAGACGACTTTTCCGACTTTACACGACGCTCACGCAACGCTCACGCTAGTGACAGCCTTATTTAGGGCTTGACGTCGCACACAAGCGAATGAGCACATTTCGCCTACGACTTAGGCCGCCCTCCTAGTGTGGCTGTTCGGTGTCTGCAGGCAGCGAGGGGCTGCAAGCCTCCTGTGTTCGCGCCTATGTCACCTCTGCTTGCTTGTCAGAGACAGAGTATCGCAAAACATACAACTCACTCCATGAATTGATTGCTACGGCATCTGTCATCAGCAGTCACAACTAGCAACACCAGTAGCAGCCGACTGCACGTAAAGAATTGGAATGTGCAGTGGGATTTTTGTGAATTCGGCGCAAGGCTGATCTTTGCGACATAGGTTTGAGAATCTTATGGGAACACTTGTACTGTTTCTAAATTAAGTGTAGTGGTGGGAGGAGGGTGCTTCGTGCGAATTACAGCACGTTTGCCAATTGTGGCTGCTAATCGTTGGCTCGTATCTGCCTTGACACATTTTCTGGCTGTGAATTATTCCACTTGCATGGCAGTGTGCGCATGTTGGTGTGTTAAAAATTCTGGAGGCGCTGGGTATCGATCCCAGTACCTCTCGCATGCAAAGCGAGCGCTCTACCATCTGAGCTACGCCCCCTGCTGACGAACTGCGCTATCATACAGCCATATCAATGGCACAGACCCTTGCACTCCCATTATTCCGCTGACAAACACTACTCTCAATGTGTCCGTGAGGGTGTCTTTCAGGTTTCCTGCATTCTGTATCGAATCGTAGTTGGCCAAAATCAAAGTGGCACGCACGACGTCGAAAATAGCGTTCGGCCAACGCTCTGAGGTAGACGAACGTGTTGTCCACTCTCTAGACTTCATTGAGGTTAGGCCGTTATACCTAAGGCAGATTTGCACTCGATGACACCTCGACAACAGCCGGTCCTCACATTTACGTTTTGCTCTCCTTACGTCAGTATACGAGTCTGTGACGCTGGCTTTGCAACATCTTGCGTGCCTTTAGGCTCGCCGCGACCAACACTTACCACGCACTGACCACAAAACATGGAGGCGCCGGGGCTTGAACCCGGGACCTTTCACATGCAAAGCGAACGCTCTACCAACTGAGCTACGCCCCCAAGCACAACCAAGCTGCGCTGTTCTCCGTTCTTTGCTACTCTTATGTGCACGGACACGATGGTTGGTTGGTTTGCAGGGGTGAAGGGACCAGAGTACAAAGGCGCGGACACGTTCATATACGCAAGAGTTCCAAGTAGTTTCGATGCTCTGGTATTACGACTGCAAATTCCGTCCGTTTTTAACGTCTTAAATTGAAGGGACAGTCACAAGTTGGTCCGTTTTCACTCCATGTCGACAATCACACAGCACCTGAGGTAACAAGCACATCTGAAGACCCATTGTGCACTCGACTGTTCATGCCAACTCACTGCCTCGCACTTTACTACTGTGTACCACTCTTGTCGTCCAACTGCAAAAGACTGGGCCACAACAACTTTCCGCGTCTCCATTGCACTGCGCAAACTACGAAACGCTCCCCAAACATGGCACTCACCCACGCAGACGACTTTTCCGACTTTACACGACGCTCACGCAACGCTCACGCTAGTGACAGCCTTATTTAGGGCTTGACGTCGCACACAAGCGAATGAGCACATTTCGCCTACGACTTAGGCCGCCCTCCTAGTGTGGCTGTTCGGTGTCTGCAGGCAGCGAGGGGCTGCAAGCCTCCTGTGTTCGCGCCTATGTCACCTCTGCTTGCTTGTCAGAGACAGAGTATCGCAAAACATACAACTCACTCCATGAATTGATTGCTACGGCATCTGTCATCAGCAGTCACAACTAGCAACACCAGTAGCAGCCGACTGCACGTAAAGAATTGGAATGTGCAGTGGGATTTTTGTGAATTCGGCGCAAGGCTGATCTTTGCGACATAGGTTTGAGAATCTTATGGGAACACTTGTACTGTTTCTAAATTAAGTGTAGTGGTGGGAGGAGGGTGCTTCGTGCGAATTACAGCACGTTTGCCAATTGTGGCTGCTAATCGTTGGCTCGTATCTGCCTTGACACATTTTCTGGCTGTGAATTATTCCACTTGCATGGCAGTGTGCGCATGTTGGTGTGTTAAAAATTCTGGAGGCGCTGGGTATCGATCCCAGTACCTCTCGCATGCAAAGCGAGCGCTCTACCATCTGAGCTACGCCCCCTGCTGACGAACTGCGCTATCATACAGCCATATCAATGGCACAGACCCTTGCACTCCCATTATTCCGCTGACAAACACTACTCTCAATGTGTCCGTGAGGGTGTCTTTCAGGTTTCCTGCATTCTGTATCGAATCGTAGTTGGCCAAAATCAAAGTGGCACGCACGACGTCGAAAATAGCGTTCGGCCAACGCTCTGAGGTAGACGAACGTGTTGTCCACTCTCTAGACTTCATTGAGGTTAGGCCGTTATACCTAAGGCAGATTTGCACTCGATGACACCTCGACAACAGCCGGTCCTCACATTTACGTTTTGCTCTCCTTACGTCAGTATACGAGTCTGTGACGCTGGCTTTGCAACATCTTGCGTGCCTTTAGGCTCGCCGCGACCAACACTTACCACGCACTGACCACAAAACATGGAGGCGCCGGGGCTTGAACCCGGGACCTTTCACATGCAAAGCGAACGCTCTACCAACTGAGCTACGCCCCCAAGCACAACCAAGCTGCGCTGTTCTCCGTTCTTTGCTACTCTTATGTGCACGGACACGATGGTTGGTTGGTTTGCAGGGGTGAAGGGACCAGAGTACAAAGGCGCGGACACGTTCATATACGCAAGAGTTCCAAGTAGTTTCGATGCTCTGGTATTACGACTGCAAATTCCGTCCGTTTTTAACGTCTTAAATTGAAGGGACAGTCACAAGTTGGTCCGTTTTCACTCCATGTCGACAATCACACAGCACCTGAGGTAACAAGCACATCTGAAGACCCATTGTGCACTCGACTGTTCATGCCAACTCACTGCCTCGCACTTTACTACTGTGTACCACTCTTGTCGTCCAACTGCAAAAGACTGGGCCACAACAACTTTCCGCGTCTCCATTGCACTGCGCAAACTACGAAACGCTCCCCAAACATGGCACTCACCCACGCAGACGACTTTTCCGACTTTACACGACGCTCACGCAACGCTCACGCTAGTGACAGCCTTATTTAGGGCTTGACGTCGCACACAAGCGAATGAGCACATTTCGCCTACGACTTAGGCCGCCCTCCTAGTGTGGCTGTTCGGTGTCTGCAGGCAGCGAGGGGCTGCAAGCCTCCTGTGTTCGCGCCTATGTCACCTCTGCTTGCTTGTCAGAGACAGAGTATCGCAAAACATACAACTCACTCCATGAATTGATTGCTACGGCATCTGTCATCAGCAGTCACAACTAGCAACACCAGTAGCAGCCGACTGCACGTAAAGAATTGGAATGTGCAGTGGGATTTTTGTGAATTCGGCGCAAGGCTGATCTTTGCGACATAGGTTTGAGAATCTTATGGGAACACTTGTACTGTTTCTAAATTAAGTGTAGTGGTGGGAGGAGGGTGCTTCGTGCGAATTACAGCACGTTTGCCAATTGTGGCTGCTAATCGTTGGCTCGTATCTGCCTTGACACATTTTCTGGCTGTGAATTATTCCACTTGCATGGCAGTGTGCGCATGTTGGTGTGTTAAAAATTCTGGAGGCGCTGGGTATCGATCCCAGTACCTCTCGCATGCAAAGCGAGCGCTCTACCATCTGAGCTACGCCCCCTGCTGACGAACTGCGCTATCATACAGCCATATCAATGGCACAGACCCTTGCACTCCCATTATTCCGCTGACAAACACTACTCTCAATGTGTCCGTGAGGGTGTCTTTCAGGTTTCCTGCATTCTGTATCGAATCGTAGTTGGCCAAAATCAAAGTGGCACGCACGACGTCGAAAATAGCGTTCGGCCAACGCTCTGAGGTAGACGAACGTGTTGTCCACTCTCTAGACTTCATTGAGGTTAGGCCGTTATACCTAAGGCAGATTTGCACTCGATGACACCTCGACAACAGCCGGTCCTCACATTTACGTTTTGCTCTCCTTACGTCAGTATACGAGTCTGTGACGCTGGCTTTGCAACATCTTGCGTGCCTTTAGGCTCGCCGCGACCAACACTTACCACGCACTGACCACAAAACATGGAGGCGCCGGGGCTTGAACCCGGGACCTTTCACATGCAAAGCGAACGCTCTACCAACTGAGCTACGCCCCCAAGCACAACCAAGCTGCGCTGTTCTCCGTTCTTTGCTACTCTTATGTGCACGGACACGATGGTTGGTTGGTTTGCAGGGGTGAAGGGACCAGAGTACAAAGGCGCGGACACGTTCATATACGCAAGAGTTCCAAGTAGTTTCGATGCTCTGGTATTACGACTGCAAATTCCGTCCGTTTTTAACGTCTTAAATTGAAGGGACAGTCACAAGTTGGTCCGTTTTCACTCCATGTCGACAATCACACAGCACCTGAGGTAACAAGCACATCTGAAGATCCATTGTGCACTCGACTGTTCATGCCAACTCACTGCCTCGCACTTTACTACTGTGTACCACTCTTGTCGTCCAACTGCAAAAGACTGGACCACAACAACTTTCCGCGTCTCCATTGCACTGCGCAAACTACGAAACGCTCCCCAAACATGGCACTCACCCACGCAGACGACTTTTCCGACTTTACACGACGCTCACGCAACGCTCACGCTAGTGACAGCCTTATTTAGGGCTTGACGTCGCACACAAGCGAATGAGCACATTTCGCCTACGACTTAGGCCGCCCTCCTAGTGTGGCTGTTCGGTGTCTGCAGGCAGCGAGGGGCTGCAAGCCTCCTGTGTTCGCGCCTATGTCACCTCTACTTGCTTGTCAGAGACAGAGTATCGCAAAACATACAACTCACTCCATGAATTGATTGCTACGGCATCTGTCATCAGCAGTCACAACTAGCAACACCAGTAGCAGCCGACTGCACGTAAAGAATTGGAATGTGCAGTGGGATTTTTGTGAATTCGGCGCAAGGCTGATCTTTGCGACATAGGTTTGAGAATCTTATGGGAACACTTGTACTGTTTCTAAATTAAGTGTAGTGGTGGGAGGAGGGTGCTTCGTGCGAATTACAGCACGTTTGCCAATTGTGGCTGCTAATCGTTGGCTCGTATCTGCCTTGACACATTTTCTGGCTGTGAATTATTCCACTTGCATGGCAGTGTGCGCATGTTGGTGTGTTAAAAATTCTGGAGGCGCTGGGTATCGATCCCAGTACCTCTCGCATGCAAAGCGAGCGCTCTACCATCTGAGCTACGCCCCCTGCTGACGAACTGCGCTATCATACAGCCATATCAATGGCACAGACCCTTGCACTCCCATTATTCCGCTGACAAACACTACTCTCAATGTGTCCGTGAGGGTGTCTTTCAGGTTTCCTGCATTCTGTATCGAATCGTAGTTGGCCAAAATCAAAGTGGCACGCACGACGTCGAAAATAGCGTTCGGCCAACGCTCTGAGGTAGACGAACGTGTTGTCCACTCTCTAGACTTCATTGAGGTTAGGCCGTTATACCTAAGGCAGATTTGCACTCGATGACACCTCGACAACAGCCGGTCCTCACATTTACGTTTTGCTCTCCTTACGTCAGTATACGAGTCTGTGACGCTGGCTTTGCAACATCTTGCGTGCCTTTAGGCTCGCCGCGACCAACACTTACCACGCACTGACCACAAAACATGGAGGCGCCGGGGCTTGAACCCGGGACCTTTCACATGCAAAGCGAACGCTCTACCAACTGAGCTACGCCCCCAAGCACAACCAAGCTGCGCTGTTCTCCGTTCTTTGCTACTCTTATGTGCACGGACACGATGGTTGGTTGGTTTGCAGGGGTGAAGGGACCAGAGTACAAAGGCGCGGACACGTTCATATACGCAAGAGTTCCAAGTAGTTTCGATGCTCTGGTATTACGACTGCAAATTCCGTCCGTTTTTAACGTCTTAAATTGAAGGGACAGTCACAAGTTGGTCCGTTTTCACTCCATGTCGACAATCACACAGCACCTGAGGTAACAAGCACATCTGAAGACCCATTGTGCACTCGACTGTTCATGCCAACTCACTGCCTCGCACTTTACTACTGTGTATCACTCTTGTCGTCCAACTGCAAAAGACTGGGCCACAACAACTTTCCGCGTCTCCATTGCACTGCGCAAACTACGAAACGCTCCCCAAACATGGCACTCACCCACGCAGACGACTTTTCCGACTTTACACGACGCTCACGCAACGCTCACGCTAGTGACAGCCTTATTTAGGGCTTGACGTCGCACACAAGCGAATGAGCACATTTCGCCTACGACTTAGGCCGCCCTCCTAGTGTGGCTGTTCGGTGTCTGCAGGCAGCGAGGGGCTGCAAGCCTCCTGTGTTCGCGCCTATGTCACCTCTACTTGCTTGTCAGAGACAGAGTATCGCAAAACATACAACTCACTCCATGAATTGATTGCTACGGCATCTGTCATCAGCAGTCACAACTAGCAACACCAGTAGCAGCCGACTGCACGTAAAGAATTGGAATGTGCAGTGGGATTTTTGTGAATTCGGCGCAAGGCTGATCTTTGCGACATAGGTTTGAGAATCTTATGGGAACACTTGTACTGTTTCTAAATTAAGTGTAGTGGTGGGAGGAGGGTGCTTCGTGCGAATTACAGCACGTTTGCCAATTGTGGCTGCTAATCGTTGGCTCGTATCTGCCTTGACACATTTTCTGGCTGTGAATTATTCCACTTGCATGGCAGTGTGCGCATGTTGGTGTGTTAAAAATTCTGGAGGCGCTGGGTATCGATCCCAGTACCTCTCGCATGCAAAGCGAGCGCTCTACCATCTGAGCTACGCCCCCTGCTGACGAACTGCGCTATCATACAGCCATATCAATGGCACAGACCCTTGCACTCCCATTATTCCGCTGACAAACACTACTCTCAATGTGTCCGTGAGGGTGTCTTTCAGGTTTCCTGCATTCTGTATCGAATCGTAGTTGGCCAAAATCAAAGTGGCACGCACGACGTCGAAAATAGCGTTCGGCCAACGCTCTGAGGTAGACGAACGTGTTGTCCACTCTCTAGACTTCATTGAGGTTAGGCCGTTATACCTAAGGCAGATTTGCACTCGATGACACCTCGACAACAGCCGGTCCTCACATTTACGTTTTGCTCTCCTTACGTCAGTATACGAGTCTGTGACGCTGGCTTTGCAACATCTTGCGTGCCTTTAGGCTCGCCGCGACCAACACTTACCACGCACTGACCACAAAACATGGAGGCGCCAGGGCTTGAACCCGGGACCTTTCACATGCAAAGCGAACGCTCTACCAACTGAGCTACGCCCCCAAGCACAACCAAGCTGCGCTGTTCTCCGTTCTTTGCTACTCTTATGTGCACGGACACGATGGTTGGTTGGTTTGCAGGGGTGAAGGGACCAGAGTACAAAGGCGCGGACACGTCCATATACGCAAGAGTTCCAAGTAGTTTCGATGCTCTGGTATTACGACTGCAAATTCCGTCCGTTTTTAACGTCTTAAATTGAAGGGACAGTCACAAGTTGGTCCGTTTTCACTCCATGTCGACAATCACACAGCACCTGAGGTAACAAGCACATCTGAAGACCCATTGTGCACTCGACTGTTCATGCCAACTCACTGCCTCGCACTTTACTACTGTGTACCACTCTTGTCGTCCAACTGCAAAAGACTGGGCCACAACAACTTTCCGCGTCTCCATTGCACTGCGCAAACTACGAAACGCTCCCCAAACATGGCACTCACCCACGCAGACGACTTTTCCGACTTTACACGACGCTCACGCAACGCTCACGCTAGTGACAGCCTTATTTAGGGCTTGACGTCGCACACAAGCGAATGAGCACATTTCGCCTACGACTTAGGCCGCCCTCCTAGTGTGGCTGTTCGGTGTCTGCAGGCAGCGAGGGGCTGCAAGCCTCCTGTGTTCGCGCCTATGTCACCTCTACTTGCTTGTCAGAGACAGAGTATCGCAAAACATACAACTCACTCCATGAATTGATTGCTACGGCATCTGTCATCAGCAGTCACAACTAGCAACACCAGTAGCAGCCGACTGCACGTAAAGAATTGGAATGTGCAGTGGGATTTTTGTGAATTCGGCGCAAGGCTGATCTTTGCGACATAGGTTTGAGAATCTTATGGGAACACTTGTACTGTTTCTAAATTAAGTGTAGTGGTGGGAGGAGGGTGCTTCGTGCGAATTACAGCACGTTTGCCAATTGTGGCTGCTAATCGTTGGCTCGTATCTGCCTTGACACATTTTCTGGCTGTGAATTATTCCACTTGCATGGCAGTGTGCGCATGTTGGTGTGTTAAAAATTCTGGAGGCGCTGGGTATCGATCCCAGTACCTCTCGCATGCAAAGCGAGCGCTCTACCATCTGAGCTACGCCCCCTGCTGACGAACTGCGCTATCATACAGCCATATCAATGGCACAGACCCTTGCACTCCCATTATTCCGCTGACAAACACTACTCTCAATGTGTCCGTGAGGGTGTCTTTCAGGTTTCCTGCATTCTGTATCGAATCGTAGTTGGCCAAAATCAAAGTGGCACGCACGACGTCGAAAATAGCGTTCGGCCAACGCTCTGAGGTAGACGAACGTGTTGTCCACTCTCTAGACTTCATTGAGGTTAGGCCGTTATACCTAAGGCAGATTTGCACTCGATGACACCTCGACAACAGCCGGTCCTCACATTTACGTTTTGCTCTCCTTACGTCAGTATACGAGTCTGTGACGCTGGCTTTGCAACATCTTGCGTGCCTTTAGGCTCGCCGCGACCAACACTTACCACGCACTGACCACAAAACATGGAGGCGCCGGGGCTTGAACCCGGGACCTTTCACATGCAAAGCGAACGCTCTACCAACTGAGCTACGCCCCCAAGCACAACCAAGCTGCGCTGTTCTCCGTTCTTTGCTACTCTTATGTGCACGGACACGATGGTTGGTTGGTTTGCAGGGGTGAAGGGACCAGAGTACAAAGGCGCGGACACGTTCATATACGCAAGAGTTCCAAGTAGTTTCGATGCTCTGGTATTACGACTGCAAATTCCGTCCGTTTTTAACGTCTTAAATTGAAGGGACAGTCACAAGTTGGTCCGTTTTCACTCCATGTCGACAATCACACAGCACCTGAGGTAACAAGCACATCTGAAGACCCATTGTGCACTCGACTGTTCATGCCAACTCACTGCCTCGCACTTTACTACTGTGTATCACTCTTGTCGTCCAACTGCAAAAGACTGGGCCACAACAACTTTCCGCGTCTCCATTGCACTGCGCAAACTACGAAACGCTCCCCAAACATGGCACTCACCCACGCAGACGACTTTTCCGACTTTACACGACGCTCACGCAACGCTCACGCTAGTGACAGCCTTATTTAGGGCTTGACGTCGCACACAAGCGAATGAGCACATTTCGCCTACGACTTAGGCCGCCCTCCTAGTGTGGCTGTTCGGTGTCTGCAGGCAGCGAGGGGCTGCAAGCCTCCTGTGTTCGCGCCTATGTCACCTCTACTTGCTTGTCAGAGACAGAGTATCGCAAAACATACAACTCACTCCATGAATTGATTGCTACGGCATCTGTCATCAGCAGTCACAACTAGCAACACCAGTAGCAGCCGACTGCACGTAAAGAATTGGAATGTGCAGTGGGATTTTTGTGAATTCGGCGCAAGGCTGATCTTTGCGACATAGGTTTGAGAATCTTATGGGAACACTTGTACTGTTTCTAAATTAAGTGTAGTGGTGGGAGGAGGGTGCTTCGTGCGAATTACAGCACGTTTGCCAATTGTGGCTGCTAATCGTTGGCTCGTATCTGCCTTGACACATTTTCTGGCTGTGAATTATTCCACTTGCATGGCAGTGTGCGCATGTTGGTGTGTTAAAAATTCTGGAGGCGCTGGGTATCGATCCCAGTACCTCTCGCATGCAAAGCGAGCGCTCTACCATCTGAGCTACGCCCCCTGCTGACGAACTGCGCTATCATACAGCCATATCAATGGCACAGACCCTTGCACTCCCATTATTCCGCTGACAAACACTACTCTCAATGTGTCCGTGAGGGTGTCTTTCAGGTTTCCTGCATTCTGTATCGAATCGTAGTTGGCCAAAATCAAAGTGGCACGCACGACGTCGAAAATAGCGTTCGGCCAACGCTCTGAGGTAGACGAACGTGTTGTCCACTCTCTAGACTTCATTGAGGTTAGGCCGTTATACCTAAGGCAGATTTGCACTCGATGACACCTCGACAACAGCCGGTCCTCACATTTACGTTTTGCTCTCCTTACGTCAGTATACGAGTCTGTGACGCTGGCTTTGCAACATCTTGCGTGCCTTTAGGCTCGCCGCGACCAACACTTACCACGCACTGACCACAAAACATGGAGGCGCCAGGGCTTGAACCCGGGACCTTTCACATGCAAAGCGAACGCTCTACCAACTGAGCTACGCCCCCAAGCACAACCAAGCTGCGCTGTTCTCCGTTCTTTGCTACTCTTATGTGCACGGACACGATGGTTGGTTGGTTTGCAGGGGTGAAGGGACCAGAGTACAAAGGCGCGGACACGTCCATATACGCAAGAGTTCCAAGTAGTTTCGATGCTCTGGTATTACGACTGCAAATTCCGTCCGTTTTTAACGTCTTAAATTGAAGGGACAGTCACAAGTTGGTCCGTTTTCACTCCATGTCGACAATCACACAGCACCTGAGGTAACAAGCACATCTGAAGACCCATTGTGCACTCGACTGTTCATGCCAACTCACTGCCTCGCACTTTACTACTGTGTACCACTCTTGTCGTCCAACTGCAAAAGACTGGGCCACAACAACTTTCCGCGTCTCCATTGCACTGCGCAAACTACGAAACGCTCCCCAAACATGGCACTCACCCACGCAGACGACTTTTCCGACTTTACACGACGCTCACGCAACGCTCACGCTAGTGACAGCCTTATTTAGGGCTTGACGTCGCACACAAGCGAATGAGCACATTTCGCCTACGACTTAGGCCGCCCTCCTAGTGTGGCTGTTCGGTGTCTGCAGGCAGCGAGGGGCTGCAAGCCTCCTGTGTTCGCGCCTATGTCACCTCTACTTGCTTGTCAGAGACAGAGTATCGCAAAACATACAACTCACTCCATGAATTGATTGCTACGGCATCTGTCATCAGCAGTCACAACTAGCAACACCAGTAGCAGCCGACTGCACGTAAAGAATTGGAATGTGCAGTGGGATTTTTGTGAATTCGGCGCAAGGCTGATCTTTGCGACATAGGTTTGAGAATCTTATGGGAACACTTGTACTGTTTCTAAATTAAGTGTAGTGGTGGGAGGAGGGTGCTTCGTGCGAATTACAGCACGTTTGCCAATTGTGGCTGCTAATCGTTGGCTCGTATCTGCCTTGACACATTTTCTGGCTGTGAATTATTCCACTTGCATGGCAGTGTGCGCATGTTGGTGTGTTAAAAATTCTGGAGGCGCTGGGTATCGATCCCAGTACCTCTCGCATGCAAAGCGAGCGCTCTACCATCTGAGCTACGCCCCCTGCTGACGAACTGCGCTATCATACAGCCATATCAATGGCACAGACCCTTGCACTCCCATTATTCCGCTGACAAACACTACTCTCAATGTGTCCGTGAGGGTGTCTTTCAGGTTTCCTGCATTCTGTATCGAATCGTAGTTGGCCAAAATCAAAGTGGCACGCACGACGTCGAAAATAGCGTTCGGCCAACGCTCTGAGGTAGACGAACGTGTTGTCCACTCTCTAGACTTCATTGAGGTTAGGCCGTTATACCTAAGGCAGATTTGCACTCGATGACACCTCGACAACAGCCGGTCCTCACATTTACGTTTTGCTCTCCTTACGTCAGTATACGAGTCTGTGACGCTGGCTTTGCAACATCTTGCGTGCCTTTAGGCTCGCCGCGACCAACACTTACCACGCACTGACCACAAAACATGGAGGCGCCGGGGCTTGAACCCGGGACCTTTCACATGCAAAGCGAACGCTCTACCAACTGAGCTACGCCCCCAAGCACAACCAAGCTGCGCTGTTCTCCGTTCTTTGCTACTCTTATGTGCACGGACACGATGGTTGGTTGGTTTGCAGGGGTGAAGGGACCAGAGTACAAAGGCGCGGACACGTTCATATACGCAAGAGTTCCAAGTAGTTTCGATGCTCTGGTATTACGACTGCAAATTCCGTCCGTTTTTAACGTCTTAAATTGAAGGGACAGTCACAAGTTGGTCCGTTTTCACTCCATGTCGACAATCACACAGCACCTGAGGTAACAAGCACATCTGAAGACCCATTGTGCACTCGACTGTTCATGCCAACTCACTGCCTCGCACTTTACTACTGTGTACCACTCTTGTCGTCCAACTGCAAAAGACTGGGCCACAACAACTTTCCGCGTCTCCATTGCACTGCGCAAACTACGAAACGCTCCCCAAACATGGCACTCACCCACGCAGACGACTTTTCCGACTTTACACGACGCTCACGCAACGCTCACGCTAGTGACAGCCTTATTTAGGGCTTGACGTCGCACACAAGCGAATGAGCACATTTCGCCTACGACTTAGGCCGCCCTCCTAGTGTGGCTGTTCGGTGTCTGCAGGCAGCGAGGGGCTGCAAGCCTCCTGTGTTCGCGCCTATGTCACCTCTGCTTGCTTGTCAGAGACAGAGTATCGCAAAACATACAACTCACTCCATGAATTGATTGCTACGGCATCTGTCATCAGCAGTCACAACTAGCAACACCAGTAGCAGCCGACTGCACGTAAAGAATTGGAATGTGCAGTGGGATTTTTGTGAATTCGGCGCAAGGCTGATCTTTGCGACATAGGTTTGAGAATCTTATGGGAACACTTGTACTGTTTCTAAATTAAGTGTAGTGGTGGGAGGAGGGTGCTTCGTGCGAATTACAGCACGTTTGCCAATTGTGGCTGCTAATCGTTGGCTCGTATCTGCCTTGACACATTTTCTGGCTGTGAATTATTCCACTTGCATGGCAGTGTGCGCATGTTGGTGTGTTAAAAATTCTGGAGGCGCTGGGTATCGATCCCAGTACCTCTCGCATGCAAAGCGAGCGCTCTACCATCTGAGCTACGCCCCCTGCTGACGAACTGCGCTATCATACAGCCATATCAATGGCACAGACCCTTGCACTCCCATTATTCCGCTGACAAACACTACTCTCAATGTGTCCGTGAGGGTGTCTTTCAGGTTTCCTGCATTCTGTATCGAATCGTAGTTGGCCAAAATCAAAGTGGCACGCACGACGTCGAAAATAGCGTTCGGCCAACGCTCTGAGGTAGACGAACGTGTTGTCCACTCTCTAGACTTCATTGAGGTTAGGCCGTTATACCTAAGGCAGATTTGCACTCGATGACACCTCGACAACAGCCGGTCCTCACATTTACGTTTTGCTCTCCTTACGTCAGTATACGAGTCTGTGACGCTGGCTTTGCAACATCTTGCGTGCCTTTAGGCTCGCCGCGACCAACACTTACCACGCACTGACCACAAAACATGGAGGCGCCGGGGCTTGAACCCGGGACCTTTCACATGCAAAGCGAACGCTCTACCAACTGAGCTACGCCCCCAAGCACAACCAAGCTGCGCTGTTCTCCGTTCTTTGCTACTCTTATGTGCACGGACACGATGGTTGGTTGGTTTGCAGGGGTGAAGGGACCAGAGTACAAAGGCGCGGACACGTTCATATACGCAAGAGTTCCAAGTAGTTTCGATGCTCTGGTATTACGACTGCAAATTCCGTCCGTTTTTAACGTCTTAAATTGAAGGGACAGTCACAAGTTGGTCCGTTTTCACTCCATGTCGACAATCACACAGCACCTGAGGTAACAAGCACATCTGAAGACCCATTGTGCACTCGACTGTTCATGCCAACTCACTGCCTCGCACTTTACTACTGTGTACCACTCTTGTCGTCCAACTGCAAAAGACTGGGCCACAACAACTTTCCGCGTCTCCATTGCACTGCGCAAACTACGAAACGCTCCCCAAACATGGCACTCACCCACGCAGACGACTTTTCCGACTTTACACGACGCTCACGCAACGCTCACGCTAGTGACAGCCTTATTTAGGGCTTGACGTCGCACACAAGCGAATGAGCACATTTCGCCTACGACTTAGGCCGCCCTCCTAGTGTGGCTGTTCGGTGTCTGCAGGCAGCGAGGGGCTGCAAGCCTCCTGTGTTCGCGCCTATGTCACCTCTGCTTGCTTGTCAGAGACAGAGTATCGCAAAACATACAACTCACTCCATGAATTGATTGCTACGGCATCTGTCATCAGCAGTCACAACTAGCAACACCAGTAGCAGCCGACTGCACGTAAAGAATTGGAATGTGCAGTGGGATTTTTGTGAATTCGGCGCAAGGCTGATCTTTGCGACATAGGTTTGAGAATCTTATGGGAACACTTGTACTGTTTCTAAATTAAGTGTAGTGGTGGGAGGAGGGTGCTTCGTGCGAATTACAGCACGTTTGCCAATTGTGGCTGCTAATCGTTGGCTCGTATCTGCCTTGACACATTTTCTGGCTGTGAATTATTCCACTTGCATGGCAGTGTGCGCATGTTGGTGTGTTAAAAATTCTGGAGGCGCTGGGTATCGATCCCAGTACCTCTCGCATGCAAAGCGAGCGCTCTACCATCTTTTTTTTTTTTTTTTTTTTTTTTTTTTACTTTTTCTTTTTTTTTAGCTGCATTCTTTTCCGTAGTGCTTACACCGCTACTAGACGTGCGGCTACCAAAGTATTAAAATTTCCGCCCGAACAGGGACTTGAACCCTGGACCCTTAGATTAAAAGCCTAATGCTCTACCGACTGAGCTATCCGGGCTCACATTATGTGTTCACCCCTCCCACTACACATACTGACACATTGCCTCATGTCCCTTACTTTTGGGTAATCGTTGCGTGGAGCTGTTACTATTTAAACGTCGTCTGACTGCTGTCTATAAACTCATCACGCTAGGCTCGTAACAGACTATCGAAGAAAGCTGACACACGATGTAAAGTCAAATTGCAGCAGTTTGTACGTCTCATATGTTACAGCAGAGGAGCAACGTGTTTTGTCGACACTCACTGGACAATTGTAAAATTTACAAGCGTCTCGAATGCAGTGTTTCCCACGTATTCGCTCATTTCACGGTTCCGTTGGAGATGTTCTTCACCTCTTGACACAAAAAAGAAACGCAGTCGGTAGGACTCGAACCTACGCTCCCAGAGGGAATCTGATTTCTAGTCAGACGCCTTAACCACTTTTTTTTTTTTTTTTTTTTTTTTTAGCCACTTCAAAAGAAGTACAGTACTGAAATTAAAATCCTAAAACATGACTATATAATGTAGACTGCTTACTGAAATAAAGGTTAAAACACGAAAACTTCAGTCCTGGTGTAGAGAAGAAACATACATAAAGGCGGCAAATTCAGAAATAGTATAAAAGAAAATGGCTCACACAGGTGACCTTAGCCAACACCCTCTCTTTCAAATGTCAGGCTAAGCATATTGGCAAAATCATCTCGGAGGCCTGGCAATCGCAAGCGCTGCCAGTAAGCAGTAAGCATGTACTGCCGAAACGCTAGGTGTCCATCCTCTTCATGACAACTGTTGACAAAATGTACGAAATGGCCAATCAACCACATGACGGTATGGAGCTTCGTCCGCGGAAAAAAGGAAGAATCGGGCCGGACGATGATGTCAATAGTATAAGCGGCTTCAGCAGACCTAGTGACAAAAGCAAGTTGTTTCCTGAGCCAACGCCAATTAGCAAGGTGCCCACAGCAGGTGAATCGATGTTCAAGGGTATCCAGGAGACCACACCGAGTACAGGTGTCCGTGTCAGAAAGACCAATACGGTGCAGTCGTACATTGGTGGGAACCAAATTATTTATGACCCTATACCACGTGGACGCCACGGCCATAGAGTGGATCGGCAGACTAACGTTCTTCCAGACGTTCCTCCAGGACACAGATGGAGACGCCAGTTCTATTGGATTGGGACCGGCCAGCCCCTCCCAGCGGGCAATCAAGCCCTTGGTCGTTGGCACCGGTCGCCGCAAGAAGACGTCACCGAGGTAACTCACCGCAATGTAAAATTCCCGAATGTGTTTCAACTTAAAATTGAGGCGTCCGACATCGACAGGTGGAGCAAGGCTCGCCGGACGCACAACAGTAAAAAGCCTGGATGTAATTGAAGTCACTTCTTGCGTAACAATTAGAGTCGTTCGGCGGACGTACAAAGCAGACGCCTTGCGAGTAATGTCAGAGAGGCCCAAGCCTCCGGAGAGACGCGGTTTCGTCATTACCTCGTAACGTAACTTGAATAGATGGCCCTTCCATATAAACCTGCTAGACAATTGGCGCAACCTTTTCGCCACCATCATGGGAAGTGGGAACAGCTGAGCAACATAATAAGCTTTACATAGGACGTAGGTGTCTAAAATTCTGACTTTTTGCAAAATGGTAGCAGAGCGCTGCTCATGGACCATCAGAGCCCCCTGTATCTTCTCGGTGACAGATTTCCAATTGAGAGCCGCCATTTTTAGAGGACACCGATCAATGATAATCCCCAAGGACGTATGGCGATCGACAAAAGTGGCCCAAGGGACGTCAGCATCGCGAAATCCTCGAATATCAAGGAACTTACATTTACCCTGATTGAGACGCGCTCCAGAGACACGACAGTATGCATCAACTGCCCCTTTCAACAACGGGATATCATCTCGTTGACGGAGGAGAACAACGACATCATCCGCATATGCCTTAACCGAGAGCTTCCCACCAGAGAGGGACATACCCTGAAGCTTGAGAGCAATAGTCCGAAGCAGCGGTTCCAGGGACAAAACGAATAAAGACATAGAGAGCGGACTACCCTGAGGCACTCCGCGGCGGATAGCAATGGGCGGCGTCAGCTGCCCATTGACTGACACCCGAGCTGTTATTCCCCTGTACAAATTGCCAAGAACACCACGTGATGAAGCGTTAAAACCTATTGTACCTAAAACACGATCTAAAAACACATGACTGACGTGATCAAAAGCCTTATAAAAATCAAGGAAGGCAAAGGCACAATGTACGTTTGTAACCGCCGCAACCGAGACAACATCCCGATATTCGGCTACTGGTGTCAGAATAGATCTATCATGAAAACAACATTGATGTGCACCAATCACACCCCGAAGCAGAGAAGACAGCCGGCTATTGAGCGCTCTAGCAGCTGTCTTATAGTCAAAATTCAGCAATGTGAGCGGACGAAGATTGGCAGCAGATAAACGACCAGAGGACTTCGGAATTAAAACAATTTTCCCTACTTTAAAATCGGCAGGCACATCCATCCCTCTGACAATCTCATTTAAAATCTGCGTAAAAATGCCACCCAAAAGAGGCCAAAAACGGAGATAAAATTCTTTAGGCAGGCCGTCTGGACCCGGCGATTTACTGGACGGAGAGCGAGCAATAAAATCGAAAACATCATCTACCTGGAACTCCCGGAGAAATTCGCCGTTCGCGTCAGGCGCGATCGTCGCAGTTAGATCCCCAAAGACATCATCCGAAAGAGACTCACCAGAATCATCGGCAGAATAGAGACTAGTGTAATACTGATGAAGAGCACGAACCATTTCCTCCTGTGCACTAAGCTGTCGCCCATCATCCACCGTAAGAGAAGAGATGAAGGAGCGACGACGACGAGTCTGATGCCGTAGCAGGTGGTACAAGGATGTCAGTTCACCTTCAACAAGAGAGTGAGGTTTCGACTTAACTCGCAGACCATCCATCTGTCGTCGTTTAAGGCTCAAGAGCTTGGCTTTAATACGACGAACATCATGGATCCGCAGTGGAGAGGTACCCGCCGCGTCATATAGTTCACGCAGGACAGAGTAGTAATATTCATACGTGTTCTTAAAATCACGCGTCCTAGCAGCACAGTAGAAAATCAAAGTCTGACGAATCTTGGGCTTGGCAAACGCAGTCCACCAAACCAGCAAGGAAGGGTATCGCGGGACAGAGCGAAGACATCGCTCCCACACGCCACTTATAACATCATCCATAGCACTGTCGGCAAGGTGGGAAACATTTAACATCCACTGGGAACGATAAAGTTTTGCAGGTTGGCGACTAAGATTTACAGTTGCAGTAAAAGCACAATGGTCAGAAAAACTAGTAGGAATAACATCGACAGAAAGAAGTTTATCACATAAAAAATCAGATAAATAGAATCTGTCGAGTCTACTGCATGAGGACGCGGTAAAAAACGTATATTTCACCAGGGTTGGATATTTGTGTTCCCAAACATCACGCAGATGCATCGTACGAACTAAGTCATGTAGATCACGGCAATAATTAAAATTGGGGGACTGGTCTGCAGGGCGTAAAACACAATTAAAATCGCCTCCGAGCAGGAGACTCCGAGGACTCTGGCGCAAAAGATAAATAAGCTCTTCTTTATAAAAGCGCGATCGAGCCACAGTGTGACCCGAACCAGAGGGGGCATACAAAACAACGAGGCGGAGATCAAAAAGACGACAACCAATCCCACGGCCAGAGTCAAGGAATTCAATGTCAGTAATAGGAATGCCCTCTCGAAAGAAAAGAGCAGTGCCTGTTGAATATTCCGGCGCGACATTAAAAACAGTTTGAAATCCAGGTAGAGAGAGATCAGAAAACAACACTTCCTGCAAAAACACTACGTCCGCACAGGCGTCGTAAATAAACTGCCGCAAAGAGGCAATGCGAACGTCGGACTCAATACGGTTAACATTTAAGGTAAGAAAGGTGTATGCTTGAACCATAGAGAGAAAAGCGAGAAAACAAATCACCTACACCGACGCACCAGCGTCACAGTCCATAGCAGGGGTGACGGAGGCATCCGAGGGAGGGGGACTGCTACCCCGTTCCGCGGATCCCTTACGTTTCGGTTTTTTACGAACAGCATTAACGTTCGGCTGAACGCGTAACTTGCGTCGGCTGACGGGCAAGGAAACTTCAGCCGCCGGTGACGTAGGAGGGTCAAGTTCTGTATCCGACACCACCCGCGCCGGTCCACATGCGGGATCCGGGGTCGCGGGGGAAACATCCGACAAAACGGAATGGTCAACACCTGCACTAGCTTCCGGCAAACATGGACTGCACGGAGGCGAAACGTGAGCAGGAAGGTCCGAGGCCGCAGAGTTGGAAGGAAGCGGAGCAGCTCCGCTGGCAGAGGTATGGGGCAGCGAAGCAGGAAGTTGTCGCGGCTCCACTTGTTGTGACATCGAAGTCGGTTCGGAAGACGGCGCCAACAGGCCCGACCGACGACCCGACTCGAGAGAAGCTGCGTCGGAGGCCGGAGGGGCGCCAGCAGCCGCCACCGGAACCGCTACCTCAGGAGGGCAGGGAGCAGCTACAGTACACAGTGGCTCGGAGGATGCCGGTCGCTCGGACTGGGGCATCTCAGGGAGATCCTCATCCGTACTATTTCCATCGTGTGGGCGACGCCTCTTATTATTCAAAAGTCGCACACCCACCTGAGGGACAGACGGAACAACATCAGATTTAGCACGCAAAGGAGGAAAGTCTGTATCAGGGGTGCGCAAAACCTGTGGAGGGGCGCTACTACCACTGGACTGTGCTACACCAAGAGTAGATCCACCTGCAACGAGGTCAGCGACCGTTAACTTGCGACGCTGTTCGAGAGAATTTTTTAAAACAAAAACTCTCCGCGGACAGTCGGTACGCACGTGACCACTTTCATTGCACAAAAAACAGGTGCCCACCTGACCACTATATGTTACATGGACACGATATCCACCGATCTGCAGGTGAGATGGAATATTCTGCTTAACGTGCATTTCGACTGAACGAATACCACTGTAACATTGCAGGCGATGTTGGCTTGACCAGCGTTCAAGGCGAATGCTCTTTACATCACCATACTTCTGTAGACCCTCCTTAAGATAGACATTATCCACCTCCGGTGGAAGGTTGTAAACACGAACATTGGTATACGTGATGGAAGCATTGGAAAGCAGCACGGTACTTACAGAATCATCCCGATGCCGAAAGAGAACTTGATGACCATATTTAGAAAGAATTTTATCAACCTGAAGTGGGTCCATAAACTTAACAAAGAAAACATACAGTTCGGTATCAAAATAAGCAGTGTGCACCTGATCCGAATGAACACCAAAGGTATCTACCAACCAATCATGAATCTCAAGAGAACTAGGTTGCACATGGCGGGTTGACTTGTCAAAAGCAAAACTAACTGTAGCCTGACGAGGAATAACCTGGAACGACATTTTCAAAATATGCGGTCGAAACCGCTACACAAAAAAACACTGAAATAAGGACAGAAAGTAACACAAGGTACGAAACAACGACGAAGAAACACTCACAGAAGTTGTAACACAACACGTAAACAAAAACGATAGTCCACTATACGTAACGTTACGGCGGAGCGGAAGACTAGGCACGTCCACACTGCACGGCGTCTAAAGCGGAACTGGCTGCGTATAACAAGTCTTGTAAGTTCTTCAGATTCAAATCAGTGCGTATCAAACTGAGCTACGCCCCCAAGCACAACCAAGCTGCGCTGTTCTCCGTTCTTTGCTACTCTTATGTGCACGGACACGATGGTTGGTTGGTTTGCAGGGGTGAAGGGACCAGAGTACAAAGGCGCGGACACGTTCATATACGCAAGAGTTCCAAGTAGTTTCGATGCTCTGGTATTACGACTGCAAATTCCGTCCGTTTTTAACGTCTTAAATTGAAGGGACAGTCACAAGTTGGTCCGTTTTCACTCCATGTCGACAATCACACAGCACCTGAGGTAACAAGCACATCTGAAGACCCATTGTGCACTCGACTGTTCATGCCAACTCACTGCCTCGCACTTTACTGCTGTGTACCACTCTTGTCGTCCAACTGCAAAAGACTGGGCCACAACAACTTTCCGCGTCTCCATTGCACTGCGCAAACTACGAAACGCTCCCCAAACATGGCACTCACCCACGCAGACGACTTTTCCGACTCTACACGACGCTCACGCAACGCTCACGCTAGTGACAGCCTTATTTAGGGCTTGACGTCGCACACAAGCGAATGAGCACATTTCGCCTACGACTTAGGCCGCCCTCCTAGTGTGGCTGTTCGGTGTCTGCAGGCAGCGAGGGGCTGCAAGCCTCCTGTGTTCGCGCCTATGTCACCTCTGCTTGCTTGTCAGAGACAGAGTATCGCAAAACATACAACTCACTCCATGAATTGATTGCTACGGCATCTGTCATCAGCAGTCACAACTAGCAACACCAGTAGCAGCCGACTGCACGTAAAGAATTGGAATGTGCAGTGGGATTTTTGTGAATTCGGCGCAAGGCTGATCTTTGCGACATAGGTTTGAGAATCTTATGGGAACACTTGTACTGTTTCTAAATTAAGTGTAGTGGTGGGAGGAGGGTGCTTCGTGCGAATTACAGCACGTTTGCCAATTGTGGCTGCTAATCGTTGGCTCGTATCTGCCTTGACACATTTTCTGGCTGTGAATTATTCCACTTGCATGGCAGTGTGCGCATGTTGGTGTGTTAAAAATTCTGGAGGCGCTGGGTATCGATCCCAGTACCTCTCGCATGCAAAGCGAGCGCTCTACCATCTGAGCTACGCCCCCTGCTGACGAACTGCGCTATCATACAGCCATATCAATGGCACAGACCCTTGCACTCCCATTATTCCGCTGACAAACACTACTCTCAATGTGTCCGTGAGGGTGTCTTTCAGGTTTCCTGCATTCTGTATCGAATCGTAGTTGGCCAAAATCAAAGTGGCACGCACGACGTCGAAAATAGCGTTCGGCCAACGCTCTGAGGTAGACGAACGTGTTGTCCACTCTCTAGACTTCATTGAGGTTAGGCCGTTATACCTAAGGCAGATTTGCACTCGATGACACCTCGACAACAGCCGGTCCTCACATTTACGTTTTGCTCTCCTTACGTCAGTATACGAGTCTGTGACGCTGGCTTTGCAACATCTTGCGTGCCTTTAGGCTCGCCGCGACCAACACTTACCACGCACTGACCACAAAACATGGAGGCGCCGGGGCTTGAACCCGGGACCTTTCACATGCAAAGCGAACGCTCTACCAACTGAGCTACGCCCCCAAGCACAACCAAGCTGCGCTGTTCTCCGTTCTTTGCTACTCTTATGTGCACGGACACGATGGTTGGTTGGTTTGCAGGGGTGAAGGGACCAGAGTACAAAGGCGCGGACACGTTCATATACGCAAGAGTTCCAAGTAGTTTCGATGCTCTGGTATTACGACTGCAAATTCCGTCCGTTTTTAACGTCTTAAATTGAAGGGACAGTCACAAGTTGGTCCGTTTTCACTCCATGTCGACAATCACACAGCACCTGAGGTAACAAGCACATCTGAAGACCCATTGTGCACTCGACTGTTCATGCCAACTCACTGCCTCGCACTTTACTACTGTGTACCACTCTTGTCGTCCAACTGCAAAAGACTGGGCCACAACAACTTTCCGCGTCTCCATTGCACTGCGCAAACTACGAAACGCTCCCCAAACATGGCACTCACCCACGCAGACGACTTTTCCGACTTTACACGACGCTCACGCTAGTGACAGCCTTATTTAGGGCTTGACGTCGCACACAAGCGAATGAGCACATTTCGCCTACGACTTAGGCCGCCCTCCTAGTGTGGCTGTTCGGTGTCTGCAGGCAGCGAGGGGCTGCAAGCCTCCTGTGTTCGCGCCTATGTCACCTCTGCTTGCTTGTCAGAGACAGAGTATCGCAAAACATACAACTCACTCCATGAATTGATTGCTACGGCATCTGTCATCAGCAGTCACAACTAGCAACACCAGTAGCAGCCGACTGCACGTAAAGAATTGGAATGTGCAGTGGGATTTTTGTGAATTCGGCGCAAGGCTGATCTTTGCGACATAGGTTTGAGAATCTTATGGGAACACTTGTACTGTTTCTAAATTAAGTGTAGTGGTGGGAGGAGGGTGCTTCGTGCGAATTACAGCACGTTTGCCAATTGTGGCTGCTAATCGTTGGCTCGTATCTGCCTTGACACATTTTCTGGCTGTGAATTATTCCACTTGCATGGCAGTGTGCGCATGTTGGTGTGTTAAAAATTCTGGAGGCGCTGGGTATCGATCCCAGTACCTCTCGCATGCAAAGCGAGCGCTCTACCATCTGAGCTACGCCCCCTGCTGACGAACTGCGCTATCATACAGCCATATCAATGGCACAGACCCTTGCACTCCCATTATTCCGCTGACAAACACTACTCTCAATGTGTCCGTGAGGGTGTCTTTCAGGTTTCCTGCATTCTGTATCGAATCGTAGTTGGCCAAAATCAAAGTGGCACGCACGACGTCGAAAATAGCGTTCGGCCAACGCTCTGAGGTAGACGAACGTGTTGTCCACTCTCTAGACTTCATTGAGGTTAGGCCGTTATACCTAAGGCAGATTTGCACTCGATGACACCTCGACAACAGCCGGTCCTCACATTTACGTTTTGCTCTCCTTACGTCAGTATACGAGTCTGTGACGCTGGCTTTGCAACATCTTGCGTGCCTTTAGGCTCGCCGCGACCAACACTTACCACGCACTGACCACAAAACATGGAGGCGCCGGGGCTTGAACCCGGGACCTTTCACATGCAAAGCGAACGCTCTACCAACTGAGCTACGCCCCCAAGCACAACCAAGCTGCGCTGTTCTCCGTTCTTTGCTACTCTTATGTGCACGGACACGATGGTTGGTTGGTTTGCAGGGGTGAAGGGACCAGAGTACAAAGGCGCGGACACGTTCATATACGCAAGAGTTCCAAGTAGTTTCGATGCTCTGGTATTACGACTGCAAATTCCGTCCGTTTTTAACGTCTTAAATTGAAGGGACAGTCACAAGTTGGTCCGTTTTCACTCCATGTCGACAATCACACAGCACCTGAGGTAACAAGCACATCTGAAGACCCATTGTGCACTCGACTGTTCATGCCAACTCACTGCCTCGCACTTTACTACTGTGTACCACTCTTGTCGTCCAACTGCAAAAGACTGGGCCACAACAACTTTCCGCGTCTCCATTGCACTGCGCAAACTACGAAACGCTCCCCAAACATGGCACTCACCCACGCAGACGACTTTTCCGACTTTACACGACGCTCACGCTAGTGACAGCCTTATTTAGGGCTTGACGTCGCACACAAGCGAATGAGCACATTTCGCCTACGACTTAGGCCGCCCTCCTAGTGTGGCTGTTCGGTGTCTGCAGGCAGCGAGGGGCTGCAAGCCTCCTGTGTTCGCGCCTATGTCACCTCTGCTTGCTTGTCAGAGACAGAGTATCGCAAAACATACAACTCACTCCATGAATTGATTGCTACGGCATCTGTCATCAGCAGTCACAACTAGCAACACCAGTAGCAGCCGACTGCACGTAAAGAATTGGAATGTGCAGTGGGATTTTTGTGAATTCGGCGCAAGGCTGATCTTTGCGACATAGGTTTGAGAATCTTATGGGAACACTTGTACTGTTTCTAAATTAAGTGTAGTGGTGGGAGGAGGGTGCTTCGTGCGAATTACAGCACGTTTGCCAATTGTGGCTGCTAATCGTTGGCTCGTATCTGCCTTGACACATTTTCTGGCTGTGAATTATTCCACTTGCATGGCAGTGTGCGCATGTTGGTGTGTTAAAAATTCTGGAGGCGCTGGGTATCGATCCCAGTACCTCTCGCATGCAAAGCGAGCGCTCTACCATCTGAGCTACGCCCCCTGCTGACGAACTGCGCTATCATACAGCCATATCAATGGCACAGACCCTTGCACTCCCATTATTCCGCTGACAAACACTACTCTCAATGTGTCCGTGAGGGTGTCTTTCAGGTTTCCTGCATTCTGTATCGAATCGTAGTTGGCCAAAATCAAAGTGGCACGCACGACGTCGAAAATAGCGTTCGGCCAACGCTCTGAGGTAGACGAACGTGTTGTCCACTCTCTAGACTTCATTGAGGTTAGGCCGTTATACCTAAGGCAGATTTGCACTCGATGACACCTCGACAACAGCCGGTCCTCACATTTACGTTTTGCTCTCCTTACGTCAGTATACGAGTCTGTGACGCTGGCTTTGCAACATCTTGCGTGCCTTTAGGCTCGCCGCGACCAACACTTACCACGCACTGACCACAAAACATGGAGGCGCCGGGGCTTGAACCCGGGACCTTTCACATGCAAAGCGAACGCTCTACCAACTGAGCTACGCCCCCAAGCACAACCAAGCTGCGCTGTTCTCCGTTCTTTGCTACTCTTATGTGCACGGACACGATGGTTGGTTGGTTTGCAGGGGTGAAGGGACCAGAGTACAAAGGCGCGGACACGTTCATATACGCAAGAGTTCCAAGTAGTTTCGATGCTCTGGTATTACGACTGCAAATTCCGTCCGTTTTTAACGTCTTAAATTGAAGGGACAGTCACAAGTTGGTCCGTTTTCACTCCATGTCGACAATCACACAGCACCTGAGGTAACAAGCACATCTGAAGACCCATTGTGCACTCGACTGTTCATGCCAACTCACTGCCTCGCACTTTACTACTGTGTACCACTCTTGTCGTCCAACTGCAAAAGACTGGGCCACAACAACTTTCCGCGTCTCCATTGCACTGCGCAAACTACGAAACGCTCCCCAAACATGGCACTCACCCACGCAGACGACTTTTCCGACTTTACACGACGCTCACGCTAGTGACAGCCTTATTTAGGGCTTGACGTCGCACACAAGCGAATGAGCACATTTCGCCTACGACTTAGGCCGCCCTCCTAGTGTGGCTGTTCGGTGTCTGCAGGCAGCGAGGGGCTGCAAGCCTCCTGTGTTCGCGCCTATGTCACCTCTGCTTGCTTGTCAGAGACAGAGTATCGCAAAACATACAACTCACTCCATGAATTGATTGCTACGGCATCTGTCATCAGCAGTCACAACTAGCAACACCAGTAGCAGCCGACTGCACGTAAAGAATTGGAATGTGCAGTGGGATTTTTGTGAATTCGGCGCAAGGCTGATCTTTGCGACATAGGTTTGAGAATCTTATGGGAACACTTGTACTGTTTCTAAATTAAGTGTAGTGGTGGGAGGAGGGTGCTTCGTGCGAATTACAGCACGTTTGCCAATTGTGGCTGCTAATCGTTGGCTCGTATCTGCCTTGACACATTTTCTGGCTGTGAATTATTCCACTTGCATGGCAGTGTGCGCATGTTGGTGTGTTAAAAATTCTGGAGGCGCTGGGTATCGATCCCAGTACCTCTCGCATGCAAAGCGAGCGCTCTACCATCTGAGCTACGCCCCCTGCTGACGAACTGCGCTATCATACAGCCATATCAATGGCACAGACCCTTGCACTCCCATTATTCCGCTGACAAACACTACTCTCAATGTGTCCGTGAGGGTGTCTTTCAGGTTTCCTGCATTCTGTATCGAATCGTAGTTGGCCAAAATCAAAGTGGCACGCACGACGTCGAAAATAGCGTTCGGCCAACGCTCTGAGGTAGACGAACGTGTTGTCCACTCTCTAGACTTCATTGAGGTTAGGCCGTTATACCTAAGGCAGATTTGCACTCGATGACACCTCGACAACAGCCGGTCCTCACATTTACGTTTTGCTCTCCTTACGTCAGTATACGAGTCTGTGACGCTGGCTTTGCAACATCTTGCGTGCCTTTAGGCTCGCCGCGACCAACACTTACCACGCACTGACCACAAAACATGGAGGCGCCGGGGCTTGAACCCGGGACCTTTCACATGCAAAGCGAACGCTCTACCAACTGAGCTACGCCCCCAAGCACAACCAAGCTGCGCTGTTCTCCGTTCTTTGCTACTCTTATGTGCACGGACACGATGGTTGGTTGGTTTGCAGGGGTGAAGGGACCAGAGTACAAAGGCGCGGACACGTTCATATACGCAAGAGTTCCAAGTAGTTTCGATGCTCTGGTATTACGACTGCAAATTCCGTCCGTTTTTAACGTCTTAAATTGAAGGGACAGTCACAAGTTGGTCCGTTTTCACTCCATGTCGACAATCACACAGCACCTGAGGTAACAAGCACATCTGAAGACCCATTGTGCACTCGACTGTTCATGCCAACTCACTGCCTCGCACTTTACTACTGTGTACCACTCTTGTCGTCCAACTGCAAAAGACTGGGCCACAACAACTTTCCGCGTCTCCATTGCACTGCGCAAACTACGAAACGCTCCCCAAACATGGCACTCACCCACGCAGACGACTTTTCCGACTTTACACGACGCTCACGCAACGCTCACGCTAGTGACAGCCTTATTTAGGGCTTGACGTCGCACACAAGCGAATGAGCACATTTCGCCTACGACTTAGGCCGCCCTCCTAGTGTGGCTGTTCGGTGTCTGCAGGCAGCGAGGGGCTGCAAGCCTCCTGTGTTCGCGCCTATGTCACCTCTGCTTGCTTGTCAGAGACAGAGTATCGCAAAACATACAACTCACTCCATGAATTGATTGCTACGGCATCTGTCATCAGCAGTCACAACTAGCAACACCAGTAGCAGCCGACTGCACGTAAAGAATTGGAATGTGCAGTGGGATTTTTGTGAATTCGGCGCAAGGCTGATCTTTGCGACATAGGTTTGAGAATCTTATGGGAACACTTGTACTGTTTCTAAATTAAGTGTAGTGGTGGGAGGAGGGTGCTTCGTGCGAATTACAGCACGTTTGCCAATTGTGGCTGCTAATCGTTGGCTCGTATCTGCCTTGACACATTTTCTGGCTGTGAATTATTCCACTTGCATGGCAGTGTGCGCATGTTGGTGTGTTAAAAATTCTGGAGGCGCTGGGTATCGATCCCAGTACCTCTCGCATGCAAAGCGAGCGCTCTACCATCTGAGCTACGCCCCCTGCTGACGAACTGCGCTATCATACAGCCATATCAATGGCACAGACCCTTGCACTCCCATTATTCCGCTGACAAACACTACTCTCAATGTGTCCGTGAGGGTGTCTTTCAGGTTTCCTGCATTCTGTATCGAATCGTAGTTGGCCAAAATCAAAGTGGCACGCACGACGTCGAAAATAGCGTTCGGCCAACGCTCTGAGGTAGACGAACGTGTTGTCCACTCTCTAGACTTCATTGAGGTTAGGCCGTTATACCTAAGGCAGATTTGCACTCGATGACACCTCGACAACAGCCGGTCCTCACATTTACGTTTTGCTCTCCTTACGTCAGTATACGAGTCTGTGACGCTGGCTTTGCAACATCTTGCGTGCCTTTAGGCTCGCCGCGACCAACACTTACCACGCACTGACCACAAAACATGGAGGCGCCGGGGCTTGAACCCGGGACCTTTCACATGCAAAGCGAACGCTCTACCAACTGAGCTACGCCCCCAAGCACAACCAAGCTGCGCTGTTCTCCGTTCTTTGCTACTCTTATGTGCACGGACACGATGGTTGGTTGGTTTGCAGGGGTGAAGGGACCAGAGTACAAAGGCGCGGACACGTTCATATACGCAAGAGTTCCAAGTAGTTTCGATGCTCTGGTATTACGACTGCAAATTCCGTCCGTTTTTAACGTCTTAAATTGAAGGGACAGTCACAAGTTGGTCCGTTTTCACTCCATGTCGACAATCACACAGCACCTGAGGTAACAAGCACATCTGAAGACCCATTGTGCACTCGACTGTTCATGCCAACTCACTGCCTCGCACTTTACTACTGTGTACCACTCTTGTCGTCCAACTGCAAAAGACTGGGCCACAACAACTTTCCGCGTCTCCATTGCACTGCGCAAACTACGAAACGCTCCCCAAACATGGCACTCACCCACGCAGACGACTTTTCCGACTTTACACGACGCTCACGCAACGCTCACGCTAGTGACAGCCTTATTTAGGGCTTGACGTCGCACACAAGCGAATGAGCACATTTCGCCTACGACTTAGGCCGCCCTCCTAGTGTGGCTGTTCGGTGTCTGCAGGCAGCGAGGGGCTGCAAGCCTCCTGTGTTCGCGCCTATGTCACCTCTGCTTGCTTGTCAGAGACAGAGTATCGCAAAACATACAACTCACTCCATGAATTGATTGCTACGGCATCTGTCATCAGCAGTCACAACTAGCAACACCAGTAGCAGCCGACTGCACGTAAAGAATTGGAATGTGCAGTGGGATTTTTGTGAATTCGGCGCAAGGCTGATCTTTGCGACATAGGTTTGAGAATCTTATGGGAACACTTGTACTGTTTCTAAATTAAGTGTAGTGGTGGGAGGAGGGTGCTTCGTGCGAATTACAGCACGTTTGCCAATTGTGGCTGCTAATCGTTGGCTCGTATCTGCCTTGACACATTTTCTGGCTGTGAATTATTCCACTTGCATGGCAGTGTGCGCATGTTGGTGTGTTAAAAATTCTGGAGGCGCTGGGTATCGATCCCAGTACCTCTCGCATGCAAAGCGAGCGCTCTACCATCTGAGCTACGCCCCCTGCTGACGAACTGCGCTATCATACAGCCATATCAATGGCACAGACCCTTGCACTCCCATTATTCCGCTGACAAACACTACTCTCAATGTGTCCGTGAGGGTGTCTTTCAGGTTTCCTGCATTCTGTATCGAATCGTAGTTGGCCAAAATCAAAGTGGCACGCACGACGTCGAAAATAGCGTTCGGCCAACGCTCTGAGGTAGACGAACGTGTTGTCCACTCTCTAGACTTCATTGAGGTTAGGCCGTTATACCTAAGGCAGATTTGCACTCGATGACACCTCGACAACAGCCGGTCCTCACATTTACGTTTTGCTCTCCTTACGTCAGTATACGAGTCTGTGACGCTGGCTTTGCAACATCTTGCGTGCCTTTAGGCTCGCCGCGACCAACACTTACCACGCACTGACCACAAAACATGGAGGCGCCGGGGCTTGAACCCGGGACCTTTCACATGCAAAGCGAACGCTCTACCAACTGAGCTACGCCCCCAAGCACAACCAAGCTGCGCTGTTCTCCGTTCTTTGCTACTCTTATGTGCACGGACACGATGGTTGGTTGGTTTGCAGGGGTGAAGGGACCAGAGTACAAAGGCGCGGACACGTTCATATACGCAAGAGTTCCAAGTAGTTTCGATGCTCTGGTATTACGACTGCAAATTCCGTCCGTTTTTAACGTCTTAAATTGAAGGGACAGTCACAAGTTGGTCCGTTTTCACTCCATGTCGACAATCACACAGCACCTGAGGTAACAAGCACATCTGAAGACCCATTGTGCACTCGACTGTTCATGCCAACTCACTGCCTCGCACTTTACTACTGTGTACCACTCTTGTCGTCCAACTGCAAAAGACTGGGCCACAACAACTTTCCGCGTCTCCATTGCACTGCGCAAACTACGAAACGCTCCCCAAACATGGCACTCACCCACGCAGACGACTTTTCCGACTTTACACGACGCTCACGCTAGTGACAGCCTTATTTAGGGCTTGACGTCGCACACAAGCGAATGAGCACATTTCGCCTACGACTTAGGCCGCCCTCCTAGTGTGGCTGTTCGGTGTCTGCAGGCAGCGAGGGGCTGCAAGCCTCCTGTGTTCGCGCCTATGTCACCTCTGCTTGCTTGTCAGAGACAGAGTATCGCAAAACATACAACTCACTCCATGAATTGATTGCTACGGCATCTGTCATCAGCAGTCACAACTAGCAACACCAGTAGCAGCCGACTGCACGTAAAGAATTGGAATGTGCAGTGGGATTTTTGTGAATTCGGCGCAAGGCTGATCTTTGCGACATAGGTTTGAGAATCTTATGGGAACACTTGTACTGTTTCTAAATTAAGTGTAGTGGTGGGAGGAGGGTGCTTCGTGCGAATTACAGCACGTTTGCCAATTGTGGCTGCTAATCGTTGGCTCGTATCTGCCTTGACACATTTTCTGGCTGTGAATTATTCCACTTGCATGGCAGTGTGCGCATGTTGGTGTGTTAAAAATTCTGGAGGCGCTGGGTATCGATCCCAGTACCTCTCGCATGCAAAGCGAGCGCTCTACCATCTGAGCTACGCCCCCTGCTGACGAACTGCGCTATCATACAGCCATATCAATGGCACAGACCCTTGCACTCCCATTATTCCGCTGACAAACACTACTCTCAATGTGTCCGTGAGGGTGTCTTTCAGGTTTCCTGCATTCTGTATCGAATCGTAGTTGGCCAAAATCAAAGTGGCACGCACGACGTCGAAAATAGCGTTCGGCCAACGCTCTGAGGTAGACGAACGTGTTGTCCACTCTCTAGACTTCATTGAGGTTAGGCCGTTATACCTAAGGCAGATTTGCACTCGATGACACCTCGACAACAGCCGGTCCTCACATTTACGTTTTGCTCTCCTTACGTCAGTATACGAGTCTGTGACGCTGGCTTTGCAACATCTTGCGTGCCTTTAGGCTCGCCGCGACCAACACTTACCACGCACTGACCACAAAACATGGAGGCGCCGGGGCTTGAACCCGGGACCTTTCACATGCAAAGCGAACGCTCTACCAACTGAGCTACGCCCCCAAGCACAACCAAGCTGCGCTGTTCTCCGTTCTTTGCTACTCTTATGTGCACGGACACGATGGTTGGTTGGTTTGCAGGGGTGAAGGGACCAGAGTACAAAGGCGCGGACACGTTCATATACGCAAGAGTTCCAAGTAGTTTCGATGCTCTGGTATTACGACTGCAAATTCCGTCCGTTTTTAACGTCTTAAATTGAAGGGACAGTCACAAGTTGGTCCGTTTTCACTCCATGTCGACAATCACACAGCACCTGAGGTAACAAGCACATCTGAAGACCCATTGTGCACTCGACTGTTCATGCCAACTCACTGCCTCGCACTTTACTACTGTGTACCACTCTTGTCGTCCAACTGCAAAAGACTGGGCCACAACAACTTTCCGCGTCTCCATTGCACTGCGCAAACTACGAAACGCTCCCCAAACATGGCACTCACCCACGCAGACGACTTTTCCGACTTTACACGACGCTCACGCTAGTGACAGCCTTATTTAGGGCTTGACGTCGCACACAAGCGAATGAGCACATTTCGCCTACGACTTAGGCCGCCCTCCTAGTGTGGCTGTTCGGTGTCTGCAGGCAGCGAGGGGCTGCAAGCCTCCTGTGTTCGCGCCTATGTCACCTCTGCTTGCTTGTCAGAGACAGAGTATCGCAAAACATACAACTCACTCCATGAATTGATTGCTACGGCATCTGTCATCAGCAGTCACAACTAGCAACACCAGTAGCAGCCGACTGCACGTAAAGAATTGGAATGTGCAGTGGGATTTTTGTGAATTCGGCGCAAGGCTGATCTTTGCGACATAGGTTTGAGAATCTTATGGGAACACTTGTACTGTTTCTAAATTAAGTGTAGTGGTGGGAGGAGGGTGCTTCGTGCGAATTACAGCACGTTTGCCAATTGTGGCTGCTAATCGTTGGCTCGTATCTGCCTTGACACATTTTCTGGCTGTGAATTATTCCACTTGCATGGCAGTGTGCGCATGTTGGTGTGTTAAAAATTCTGGAGGCGCTGGGTATCGATCCCAGTACCTCTCGCATGCAAAGCGAGCGCTCTACCATCTGAGCTACGCCCCCTGCTGACGAACTGCGCTATCATACAGCCATATCAATGGCACAGACCCTTGCACTCCCATTATTCCGCTGACAAACACTACTCTCAATGTGTCCGTGAGGGTGTCTTTCAGGTTTCCTGCATTCTGTATCGAATCGTAGTTGGCCAAAATCAAAGTGGCACGCACGACGTCGAAAATAGCGTTCGGCCAACGCTCTGAGGTAGACGAACGTGTTGTCCACTCTCTAGACTTCATTGAGGTTAGGCCGTTATACCTAAGGCAGATTTGCACTCGATGACACCTCGACAACAGCCGGTCCTCACATTTACGTTTTGCTCTCCTTACGTCAGTATACGAGTCTGTGACGCTGGCTTTGCAACATCTTGCGTGCCTTTAGGCTCGCCGCGACCAACACTTACCACGCACTGACCACAAAACATGGAGGCGCCGGGGCTTGAACCCGGGACCTTTCACATGCAAAGCGAACGCTCTACCAACTGAGCTACGCCCCCAAGCACAACCAAGCTGCGCTGTTCTCCGTTCTTTGCTACTCTTATGTGCACGGACACGATGGTTGGTTGGTTTGCAGGGGTGAAGGGACCAGAGTACAAAGGCGCGGACACGTTCATATACGCAAGAGTTCCAAGTAGTTTCGATGCTCTGGTATTATGACTGCAAATTCCGTCCGTTTTTAACGTCTTAAATTGAAGGGACAGTCACAAGTTGGTCCGTTTTCACTCCATGTCGACAATCACACAGCACCTGAGGTAACAAGCACATCTGAAGACCCATTGTGCACTCGACTGTTCATGCCAACTCACTGCCTCGCACTTTACTACTGTGTACCACTCTTGTCGTCCAACTGCAAAAGACTGGGCCACAACAACTTTCCGCGTCTCCATTGCACTGCGCAAACTACGAAACGCTCCCCAAACATGGCACTCACCCACGCAGACGACTTTTCCGACTTTACACGACGCTCACGCTAGTGACAGCCTTATTTAGGGCTTGACGTCGCACACAAGCGAATGAGCACATTTCGCCTACGACTTAGGCCGCCCTCCTAGTGTGGCTGTTCGGTGTCTGCAGGCAGCGAGGGGCTGCAAGCCTCCTGTGTTCGCGCCTATGTCACCTCTGCTTGCTTGTCAGAGACAGAGTATCGCAAAACATACAACTCACTCCATGAATTGATTGCTACGGCATCTGTCATCAGCAGTCACAACTAGCAACACCAGTAGCAGCCGACTGCACGTAAAGAATTGGAATGTGCAGTGGGATTTTTGTGAATTCGGCGCAAGGCTGATCTTTGCGACATAGGTTTGAGAATCTTATGGGAACACTTGTACTGTTTCTAAATTAAGTGTAGTGGTGGGAGGAGGGTGCTTCGTGCGAATTACAGCACGTTTGCCAATTGTGGCTGCTAATCGTTGGCTCGTATCTGCCTTGACACATTTTCTGGCTGTGAATTATTCCACTTGCATGGCAGTGTGCGCATGTTGGTGTGTTAAAAATTCTGGAGGCGCTGGGTATCGATCCCAGTACCTCTCGCATGCAAAGCGAGCGCTCTACCATCTGAGCTACGCCCCCTGCTGACGAACTGCGCTATCATACAGCCATATCAATGGCACAGACCCTTGCACTCCCATTATTCCGCTGACAAACACTACTCTCAATGTGTCCGTGAGGGTGTCTTTCAGGTTTCCTGCATTCTGTATCGAATCGTAGTTGGCCAAAATCAAAGTGGCACGCACGACGTCGAAAATAGCGTTCGGCCAACGCTCTGAGGTAGACGAACGTGTTGTCCACTCTCTAGACTTCATTGAGGTTAGGCCGTTATACCTAAGGCAGATTTGCACTCGATGACACCTCGACAACAGCCGGTCCTCACATTTACGTTTTGCTCTCCTTACGTCAGTATACGAGTCTGTGACGCTGGCTTTGCAACATCTTGCGTGCCTTTAGGCTCGCCGCGACCAACACTTACCACGCACTGACCACAAAACATGGAGGCGCCGGGGCTTGAACCCGGGACCTTTCACATGCAAAGCGAACGCTCTACCAACTGAGCTACGCCCCCAAGCACAACCAAGCTGCGCTGTTCTCCGTTCTTTGCTACTCTTATGTGCACGGACACGATGGTTGGTTGGTTTGCAGGGGTGAAGGGACCAGAGTACAAAGGCGCGGACACGTTCATATACGCAAGAGTTCCAAGTAGTTTCGATGCTCTGGTATTACGACTGCAAATTCCGTCCGTTTTTAACGTCTTAAATTGAAGGGACAGTCACAAGTTGGTCCGTTTTCACTCCATGTCGACAATCACACAGCACCTGAGGTAACAAGCACATCTGAAGACCCATTGTGCACTCGACTGTTCATGCCAACTCACTGCCTCGCACTTTACTACTGTGTACCACTCTTGTCGTCCAACTGCAAAAGACTGGGCCACAACAACTTTCCGCGTCTCCATTGCACTGCGCAAACTACGAAACGCTCCCCAAACATGGCACTCACCCACGCAGACGACTTTTCCGACTTTACACGACGCTCACGCAACGCTCACGCTAGTGACAGTCTTATTTAGGGCTTGACGTCGCACACAAGCGAATGAGCACATTTCGCCTACGACTTAGGCCGCCCTCCTAGTGTGGCTGTTCGGTGTCTGCAGGCAGCGAGGGGCTGCAAGCCTCCTGTGTTCGCGCCTATGTCACCTCTGCTTGCTTGTCAGAGACAGAGTATCGCAAAACATACAACTCACTCCATGAATTGATTGCTACGGCATCTGTCATCAGCAGTCACAACTAGCAACACCAGTAGCAGCCGACTGCACGTAAAGAATTGGAATGTGCAGTGGGATTTTTGTGAATTCGGCGCAAGGCTGATCTTTGCGACATAGGTTTGAGAATCTTATGGGAACACTTGTACTGTTTCTAAATTAAGTGTAGTGGTGGGAGGAGGGTGCTTCGTGCGAATTACAGCACGTTTGCCAATTGTGGCTGCTAATCGTTGGCTCGTATCTGCCTTGACACATTTTCTGGCTGTGAATTATTCCACTTGCATGGCAGTGTGCGCATGTTGGTGTGTTAAAAATTCTGGAGGCGCTGGGTATCGATCCCAGTACCTCTCGCATGCAAAGCGAGCGCTCTACCATCTTTTTTTTTTTTTTTTTTTTTTTTTTTTTTTTTAGCAGGACGGGAAACGGCCGCTCGGACAGCTCAAACTTGTCACGACTCGTGTGGAAAAAATTCCGTTCCGGTACCGGGAATCGAACCCGGGCCTCCTGGGTGAAAGCCAGGTATCCTAGCCACTTTTTTTTTTTTTTTTTTTTGTTATATCCACGTGCTATAACAGGCGTCTACTCTTCATTGAGGAGCTGCAACCGAGGCTGAGTTCCACCTACTCTTCAGCACGGTCAAAATGGCAGGGCTCGTCCGGGATTTGAACCCGGGACCTCCTGCACCCAAAGCAGGAATCATACCCCTTTTTTTTTCTTTTTTTTTTTTTTTAGTCCAGAGTGCTAACCGTTACACCATTTTTTTTTTTTTTTTTTTAAGACCACTCGAACGAATATATCTATTGAAAAAAATATTAAAGAATATCCACCACACAGCCACTTCAAAAGAAGTACAGTACTGAAATTAAAATCCTAAAACATGACTATATAATGTAGACTGCTTACTGAAATAAAGGTTAAAACACGAAAACTTCAGTCCTGGTGTAGAGAAGAAACATACATAAAGGCGGCAAAATCAGAAACAGTATAAAAGAAAATGGCTCACACAGGTGACCTTAGCCAACACCCTCTCTTTCAAATGTCAGGCTAAGCATATTGGCAAAATCATCTCGGAGGCCTGGCAATCGCAAGCGCTGCCAGTAAGCAGTAAGCATGTACTGCCGAAACGCTAGGTGTCCATCCTCTTCATGACAACTGTTGACAAAGTGTACGAAATGGCCAATCAACCACATGACGGTATGGAGCTTCGTCCGCGGAAAAAAGGAAGAATCGGGCCGGACGATGATGTCAATAGTATAAGCGGCTTCAGCAGACCTAGTGACAAAAGCAAGTTGTTTCCTGAGCCAACGCCAATTAGCAAGGTGCCCACAGCAGGTGAATCGATGTTCAAGGGTATCCAGGAGACCACACCGAGTACAGGTGTCCGTGTCAGAAAGACCAATACGGTGCAGTCGTACATTGGTGGGAACCAAATTATTTATTACCCTATACCACGTGGACGCCACGGCCATAGAGTGGATCGGCAGACTAACGTTCTTCCAGGCGTTCCTCCAGGACACGGATGGAGACGCCAGTTCTATTGGATTGGGACTGGCCAGCCCCTCCCAGCGGGCAATCAAGCTCTTGGTCGTTGGCACCGGTCGCCGCAAGAAGACGTCACCGAGGTAACTCACCGCAATGTAAAATTCCCGAATGTGTTTCAACTTAAAATTTAGGCGTCCGACATCGACAGGTGGAGCAAGGCTCGCCGGACGCACAACAGTAAAAAGCCTGGATGTAATTGAAGTCACTTCTTGCGTAACAATTAGAGTCGTTCGGCGGACGTACAAAGCAGACGCCTTGCGAGTAATGTCAGAGAGGCCCAAGCCTCCGGAGAGACGCGGTTTCGTCATTACCTCGTAACGTAACTTGAATAGATGGCCCTTCCATATAAACCTGCTAGACAATTGGCGCAACCTTTTCGCCATCATCATGGGAAGTGGGAACAGCTGAGCAACATAATAAGCTTTACATAGGACGTAGGTGTCTAAAATTCTGACTTTTTGCAAAATGGTAGCAGAGCGCTGCTCATGGACCATCAGAGCCCCCTGTACCTTCTCGGTGACAGATTTCCAATTGAGAGCCGCCATTTTTAGAGGACACCGATCAATGATAATCCCCAAGGACGTATGGCGATCGACAAAAGTGGCCCAAGGGACGTCAGCATCGCGAAATCCTCGAATATCAAGGAACTTACATTTACCCTGATTGAGACGCGCTCCAGAGACACGACAGTATGCATCAACTGCCCCTTTCAACAACGGGATATCATCACGTTGACGGAGGAGAACAACGACATCATCCGCATATGCCTTAACCGAGAGCTTCCCACCAGAGAGGGACATACCCTGAAGCTTGAGAGCAATAGTCCGAAGCAGCGGTTCCAGGGACAAAACGAATAAAGACATAGAGAGCGGACTACCCTGAGGCACTCCGCGGCGGATAGCAATGGGCGGCGTCAGCTGCCCATTGACTGACACCCGAGCTGTTATTCCCCTGTACAAATTGCCAAGAACACCACGTGATGAAGCGTTAAAACCTATTGTACCTAAAACACGATCTAAAAACACATGACTGACGTGATCAAAAGCCTTATAAAAATCAAGGAAGGCAAAGGCACAATGTACGTTTGTAACCGCCGCAACCGAGACAACATCCCGATATTCGGCTACTGGTGTCAGAATAGATCTATCATGAAAACAACATTGATGTGCACCAATCACACCCCGAAGCAGAGAAGACAGCCGGCTATTGAGCGCTCTAGCAGCTGTCTTATAGTCAAAATTCAGCAATGTGAGCGGACGAAGATTGGCAGCAGATAAACGACCAGAGGACTTCGGAATTAAAACAATTTTCCCTACTTTAAAATCGGCAGGCACATCCATCCCTCTGACAATCTCATTTAAAATCTGCGTAAAAATGCCACCCAAAAGAGGCCAAAAACGGAGATAAAATTCTTTAGGCAGGCCGTCTGGACCCGGCGATTTACTGGACGGAGAGCGAGCAATAAAATCGAAAACATCATCTACCTGGAACTCCCGGAGAAATTCGCCGTTCGCGTCAGGCGCGATCGTCGCAGTTAGATCCCCAAAGACATCATCCGAAAGAGACTCACCAGAATCATCGGCAGAATAGAGACTAGTGTAATACTGATGAAGAGCACGAACCATTTCCTCCTGTGCACTAAGCTGTCGCCCATCATCCACCGTAAGAGAAGAGATGAAGGAGCGACGACGACGAGTCTGATGCCGTAGCAGGTGGTACAAGGATGTCAGTTCACCTTCAACAAGAGAGTGAGGTTTCGACTTAACTCGCAGACCATCCATCTGTCGTCGTTTAAGGCTCAAGAGCTTGGCTTTAATACGACGAACATCATGGATCCGCAGTGGAGAGGTACCCGCCGCGTCATATAGTTCACGCAGGACAGAGTAGTAATATTCATACGTGTTCTTAAAATCACGCGTCCTAGCAGCACAGTAGAAAATCAAAGTCTGACGAATCTTGGGCTTGGCAAACGCAGTCCACCAAACCAGCAAGGAGGGGTATCGCGGGACAGAGCGAAGACATCGCTCCCACACGCCACTTATAACATCATCCATAGCACTGTCGGCAAGGTGGGAAACATTTAACATCCACTGGGAACGATAAAGTTTTGCAGGTTGGCGGCTAAGATTTACAGTTGCAGTAAAAGCACAATGGTCAGAAAAACTAGTAGGAATAACATCGACAGAAAGAATTTTATCACATAAAAAATCAGATAAATAGAATCTGTCGAGTCTACTGCATGAGGACGCGGTAAAAAACGTATATTTCACCAGGGTTGGATATTTGTGTTCCCAAACATCACGCAGATGCATCGTACGAACTAAGTCATGGAAATCACGGCAATAATTAAAATTGGGTGACTGGTCTGCAGGGCGTAAAACACAATTAAAATCGCCTCCGAGCAGGAGACTCCGAGGACTCTGGCGCAAAAGATAAATAAGCTCTTCTTTATAAAAGCGCGAACGAGCCACAGTGTGACCCGAACCAGAGGGGGCATACAAAACAACGAGGCGGAGATCAAAAAGACGACAACCAATCCCACGGCCAGAGTCAAGGAATTCAATGTCAGTAATAGGAATGCCCTCTCGAAAGAAAAGAGCAGTTCCTGTTGAATATTCCGGCGCGACATTAAAAACAGTTTGAAATCCAGGTAGAGAGAGATCAGAAAACAACACTTCCTGCAAAAACACTACGTCCGCACAGGCGTCGTAAATAAACTGCCGCAAAGAGGCAATGCGAACGTCGGACTCAATACGGTTAACATTTAAGGTAAGAAAGGTGTATGCTTGAACCATAGAGAGAAAAGCGAGAAAACAAATCACCTACACCGACGCACCAGCGTCACAGTCCATAGCAGGGGTGACGGAGGCATCCGAGGGAGGGGGACTGCTACCCCGTTCCGCGGATCCCTTACGTTTCGGTTTTTTACGAACAGCATTAACGTTCGGCTGAACGCGTAACTTGCGTCGGCTGACGGGCAAGGAAACTTCAGCCGCCGGTGACGTAGGAGGGTCAAGTTCTGTATCCGACACCACCCGCGCCGGTCCACATGCGGGATCCGGGGTCGCGGCGGAAACATCCGACAAAACGGAATGGTCAACACCTGCACTAGCTTCCGGCAAACATGGACTGCACGGAGGCGAAACGTGAGCAGGAAGGTCCGAGGCCGCAGAGTTGGAAGGAAGCGGAGCAGCTCCGCTGGCAGAGGTATGGGGCAGCGAAGCAGGAAGTTGTCGCGGCTCCACTTGTTGTGACATCGAAGTCGGTTCGGAAGACGGCGCCAACAGGCCCGACCGACGACCCGACTCGAGAGAAGCTGCGTCGGAGGCCGGAGGGGCGCCAGCAGCCGCCACCGGAACCGCTACCTCAGGAGGGCAGGGAGCAGCTACAGTACACAGTGGCTCGGAGGATGCCGGTCGCTCGGACTGGGGCATCTCAGGGAGATCCTCATCCGTACTATTTCCATCGTGTGGGCGACGCCTCTTATTATTCAAAAGTGGCACACCCACCTGAGGGACAGACGGAACAACATCAGATTTAGCACGCAAAGGAGGAAATTCTGTATCAGGGGTGCGCAAAACCTGTGGCGGGGCGCTACTACCACTGGACTGTGCTACACCAAGAGCAGAACCACCTGCAACGAGGTCAGCGACCGTTAACTTGCGACGCTGTTCGAGAGAATTTTTTAAAACAAAAACTCTCCGCGGACAGTCGGTACGCACGTCACCACTTTCATTGCACAAAAAACAGGTGCCAACCTGACCACTATATGTTACATGGACACGATATCCACCGATCTGCAGGTGAGATGGAATATTCTGCTTAACGTGCATTTCGACTGAACGAATACCACTGTAACATTGCAGGCGATGTTGGCTTGACCAGCGTTCAAGGCGAATGCTCTTTACATCACCATACTTCTGTAGACCCTCCTTAAGATAGACATTATCCACCTCCGGTGGAAGGTTGTAAACACGAACATTGGTATACGTGATGGAAGCATTGGAAAGCAGCACGGTACTTACAGAATCATCCCGATGCCGAAAGAGAACTTGATGACCATATTTAGAAAGAATTTTATCAACCTGAAGTGGGTCCATAAACTTAACAAAGAAAACATACAGTTCGGTATCAAAATAAGCAGTGTGCACCTGATCCGAATGAACACCAAAGGTATCTACCAACCAATCATGAATCTCAAGAGAACTAGGTTGCACATGGCGGGTTGACTTGTCAAAAGCAAAACTAACTGTAGCCTGACGAGGAATAACCTGGGACGACATTTTCAAAATATGCGGTCGAAACCGCTACACAAAAAACACTGAAATAAGGACAGAAAGTAACACAAGGTACGAAACAACGACGGAGAAATACTCTCAGAAGTTGCAACACAACACGTAACAAAAACGATAGTCCACTATACGTAACGCTACGGCGGAGCGGAAGATTAGGCACGTCCACACTGCACGGCGTCTAAAGCGGAACTGGTCGATCCCAGTACCTCTCGCATGCAAAGCGAGCGCTCTACCATCTGAGCTACGCCCCCTGCTGACGAACTGCGCTATCATACAGCCATATCAATGGCACAGACCCTTGCACTCCCATTATTCCGCTGACAAACACTACTCTCAATGTGTCCGTGAGGGTGTCTTTCAGGTTTCCTGCATTCTGTATCGAATCGTAGTTGGCCAAAATCAAAGTGGCACGCACGACGTCGAAAATAGCGTTCGGCCAACGCTCTGAGGTAGACGAACGTGTTGTCCACTCTCTAGACTTCATTGAGGTTAGGCCGTTATACCTAAGGCAGATTTGCACTCGATGACACCTCGACAACAGCCGGTCCTCACATTTACGTTTTGCTCTCCTTACGTCAGTATACGAGTCTGTGACGCTGGCTTTGCAACATCTTGCGTGCCTTTAGGCTCGCCGCGACCAACACTTACCACGCACTGACCACAAAACATGGAGGCGCCGGGGCTTGAACCCGGGACCTTTCACATGCAAAGCGAACGCTCTACCAACTGAGCTACGCCCCCAAGCACAACCAAGCTGCGCTGTTCTCCGTTCTTTGCTACTCTTATGTGCACGGACACGATGGTTGGTTGGTTTGCAGGGGTGAAGGGACCAGAGTACAAAGGCGCGGACACGTTCATATACGCAAGAGTTCCAAGTAGTTTCGATGCTCTGGTATTACGACTGCAAATTCCGTCCGTTTTTAACGTCTTAAATTGAAGGGACAGTCACAAGTTGGTCCGTTTTCACTCCATGTCGACAATCACACAGCACCTGAGGTAACAAGCACATCTGAAGACCCATTGTGCACTCGACTGTTCATGCCAACTCACTGCCTCGCACTTTACTACTGTGTACCACTCTTGTCGTCCAACTGCAAAAGACTGGGCCACAACAACTTTCCGCGTCTCCATTGCACTGCGCAAACTACGAAACGCTCCCCAAACATGGCACTCACCCACGCAGACGACTTTTCCGACTTTACACGACGCTCACGCTAGTGACAGCCTTATTTAGGGCTTGACGTCGCACACAAGCGAATGAGCACATTTCGCCTACGACTTAGGCCGCCCTCCTAGTGTGGCTGTTCGGTGTCTGCAGGCAGCGAGGGGCTGCAAGCCTCCTGTGTTCGCGCCTATGTCACCTCTGCTTGCTTGTCAGAGACAGAGTATCGCAAAACATACAACTCACTCCATGAATTGATTGCTACGGCATCTGTCATCAGCAGTCACAACTAGCAACACCAGTAGCAGCCGACTGCACGTAAAGAATTGGAATGTGCAGTGGGATTTTTGTGAATTCGGCGCAAGGCTGATCTTTGCGACATAGGTTTGAGAATCTTATGGGAACACTTGTACTGTTTCTAAATTAAGTGTAGTGGTGGGAGGAGGGTGCTTCGTGCGAATTACAGCACGTTTGCCAATTGTGGCTGCTAATCGTTGGCTCGTATCTGCCTTGACACATTTTCTGGCTGTGAATTATTCCACTTGCATGGCAGTGTGCGCATGTTGGTGTGTTAAAAATTCTGGAGGCGCTGGGTATCGATCCCAGTACCTCTCGCATGCAAAGCGAGCGCTCTACCATCTGAGCTACGCCCCCTGCTGACGAACTGCGCTATCATACAGCCATATCAATGGCACAGACCCTTGCACTCCCATTATTCCGCTGACAAACACTACTCTCAATGTGTCCGTGAGGGTGTCTTTCAGGTTTCCTGCATTCTGTATCGAATCGTAGTTGGCCAAAATCAAAGTGGCACGCACGACGTCGAAAATAGCGTTCGGCCAACGCTCTGAGGTAGACGAACGTGTTGTCCACTCTCTAGACTTCATTGAGGTTAGGCCGTTATACCTAAGGCAGATTTGCACTCGATGACACCTCGACAACAGCCGGTCCTCACATTTACGTTTTGCTCTCCTTACGTCAGTATACGAGTCTGTGACGCTGGCTTTGCAACATCTTGCGTGCCTTTAGGCTCGCCGCGACCAACACTTACCACGCACTGACCACAACACATGGAGGCGCCGGGGCTTGAACCCGGGACCTTTCACATGCAAAGCGAACGCTCTACCAACTGAGCTACGCCCCCAAGCACAACCAAGCTGCGCTGTTCTCCGTTCTTTGCTACTCTTATGTGCACGGACACGATGGTTGGTTGGTTTGCAGGGGTGAAGGGACCAGAGTACAAAGGCGCGGACACGTTCATATACGCAAGAGTTCCAAGTAGTTTCGATGCTCTGGTATTACGACTGCAAATTCCGTCCGTTTTTAACGTCTTAAATTGAAGGGACAGTCACAAGTTGGTCCGTTTTCACTCCATGTCGACAATCACACAGCACCTGAGGTAACAAGCACATCTGAAGACCCATTGTGCACTCGACTGTTCATGCCAACTCACTGCCTCGCACTTTACTACTGTGTACCACTCTTGTCGTCCAACTGCAAAAGACTGGGCCACAACAACTTTCCGCGTCTCCATTGCACTGCGCAAACTACGAAACGCTCCCCAAACATGGCACTCACCCACGCAGACGACTTTTCCGACTTTACACGACGCTCACGCAACGCTCACGCTAGTGACAGCCTTATTTAGGGCTTGACGTCGCACACAAGCGAATGAGCACATTTCGCCTACGACTTAGGCCGCCCTCCTAGTGTGGCTGTTCGGTGTCTGCAGGCAGCGAGGGGCTGCAAGCCTCCTGTGTTCGCGCCTATGTCACCTCTGCTTGCTTGTCAGAGACAGAGTATCGCAAAACATACAACTCACTCCATGAATTGATTGCTACGGCATCTGTCATCAGCAGTCACAACTAGCAACACCAGTAGCAGCCGACTGCACGTAAAGAATTGGAATGTGCAGTGGGATTTTTGTGAATTCGGCGCAAGGCTGATCTTTGCGACATAGGTTTGAGAATCTTATGGGAACACTTGTACTGTTTCTAAATTAAGTGTAGTGGTGGGAGGAGGGTGCTTCGTGCGAATTACAGCACGTTTGCCAATTGTGGCTGCTAATCGTTGGCTCGTATCTGCCTTGACACATTTTCTGGCTGTGAATTATTCCACTTGCATGGCAGTGTGCGCATGTTGGTGTGTTAAAAATTCTGGAGGCGCTGGGTATCGATCCCAGTACCTCTCGCATGCAAAGCGAGCGCTCTACCATCTGAGCTACGCCCCCTGCTGACGAACTGCGCTATCATACAGCCATATCAATGGCACAGACCCTTGCACTCCCATTATTCCGCTGACAAACACTACTCTCAATGTGTCCGTGAGGGTGTCTTTCAGGTTTCCTGCATTCTGTATCGAATCGTAGTTGGCCAAAATCAAAGTGGCACGCACGACGTCGAAAATAGCGTTCGGCCAACGCTCTGAGGTAGACGAACGTGTTGTCCACTCTCTAGACTTCATTGAGGTTAGGCCGTTATACCTAAGGCAGATTTGCACTCGATGACACCTCGACAACAGCCGGTCCTCACATTTACGTTTTGCTCTCCTTACGTCAGTATACGAGTCTGTGACGCTGGCTTTGCAACATCTTGCGTGCCTTTAGGCTCGCCGCGACCAACACTTACCACGCACTGACCACAAAACATGGAGGCGCCGGGGCTTGAACCCGGGACCTTTCACATGCAAAGCGAACGCTCTACCAACTGAGCTACGCCCCCAAGCACAACCAAGCTGCGCTGTTCTCCGTTCTTTGCTACTCTTATGTGCACGGACACGATGGTTGGTTGGTTTGCAGGGGTGAAGGGACCAGAGTACAAAGGCGCGGACACGTTCATATACGCAAGAGTTCCAAGTAGTTTCGATGCTCTGGTATTACGACTGCAAATTCCGTCCGTTTTTAACGTCTTAAATTGAAGGGACAGTCACAAGTTGGTCCGTTTTCACTCCATGTCGACAATCACACAGCACCTGAGGTAACAAGCACATCTGAAGACCCATTGTGCACTCGACTGTTCATGCCAACTCACTGCCTCGCACTTTACTACTGTGTACCACTCTTGTCGTCCAACTGCAAAAGACTGGGCCACAACAACTTTCCGCGTCTCCATTGCACTGCGCAAACTACGAAACGCTCCCCAAACATGGCACTCACCCACGCAGACGACTTTTCCGACTTTACACGACGCTCACGCAACGCTCACGCTAGTGACAGCCTTATTTAGGGCTTGACGTCGCACACAAGCGAATGAGCACATTTCGCCTACGACTTAGGCCGCCCTCCTAGTGTGGCTGTTCGGTGTCTGCAGGCAGCGAGGGGCTGCAAGCCTCCTGTGTTCGCGCCTATGTCACCTCTGCTTGCTTGTCAGAGACAGAGTATCGCAAAACATACAACTCACTCCATGAATTGATTGCTACGGCATCTGTCATCAGCAGTCACAACTAGCAACACCAGTAGCAGCCGACTGCACGTAAAGAATTGGAATGTGCAGTGGGATTTTTGTGAATTCGGCGCAAGGCTGATCTTTGCGACATAGGTTTGAGAATCTTATGGGAACACTTGTACTGTTTCTAAATTAAGTGTAGTGGTGGGAGGAGGGTGCTTCGTGCGAATTACAGCACGTTTGCCAATTGTGGCTGCTAATCGTTGGCTCGTATCTGCCTTGACACATTTTCTGGCTGTGAATTATTCCACTTGCATGGCAGTGTGCGCATGTTGGTGTGTTAAAAATTCTGGAGGCGCTGGGTATCGATCCCAGTACCTCTCGCATGCAAAGCGAGCGCTCTACCATCTGAGCTACGCCCCCTGCTGACGAACTGCGCTATCATACAGCCATATCAATGGCACAGACCCTTGCACTCCCATTATTCCGCTGACAAACACTACTCTCAATGTGTCCGTGAGGGTGTCTTTCAGGTTTCCTGCATTCTGTATCGAATCGTAGTTGGCCAAAATCAAAGTGGCACGCACGACGTCGAAAATAGCGTTCGGCCAACGCTCTGAGGTAGACGAACGTGTTGTCCACTCTCTAGACTTCATTGAGGTTAGGCCGTTATACCTAAGGCAGATTTGCACTCGATGACACCTCGACAACAGCCGGTCCTCACATTTACGTTTTGCTCTCCTTACGTCAGTATACGAGTCTGTGACGCTGGCTTTGCAACATCTTGCGTGCCTTTAGGCTCGCCGCGACCAACACTTACCACGCACTGACCACAAAACATGGAGGCGCCGGGGCTTGAACCCGGGACCTTTCGCATGCAAAGCGAACGCTCTACCAACTGAGCTACGCCCCCAAGCACAACCAAGCTGCGCTGTTCTCCGTTCTTTGCTACTCTTATGTGCACGGACACGATGGTTGGTTGGTTTGCAGGGGTGAAGGGACCAGAGTACAAAGGCGCGGACACGTTCATATACGCAAGAGTTCCAAGTAGTTTCGATGCTCTGGTATTACGACTGCAAATTCCGTCCGTTTTTAACGTCTTAAATTGAAGGGACAGTCACAAGTTGGTCCGTTTTCACTCCATGTCGACAATCACACAGCACCTGAGGTAACAAGCACATCTGAAGACCCATTGTGCACTCGACTGTTCATGCCAACTCACTGCCTCGCACTTTACTACTGTGTACCACTCTTGTCGTCCAACTGCAAAAGACTGGGCCACAACAACTTTCCGCGTCTCCATTGCACTGCGCAAACTACGAAACGCTCCCCAAACATGGCACTCACCCACGCAGACGACTTTTCCGACTTTACACGACGCTCACGCTAGTGACAGCCTTATTTAGGGCTTGACGTCGCACACAAGCGAATGAGCACATTTCGCCTACGACTTAGGCCGCCCTCCTAGTGTGGCTGTTCGGTGTCTGCAGGCAGCGAGGGGCTGCAAGCCTCCTGTGTTCGCGCCTATGTCACCTCTGCTTGCTTGTCAGAGACAGAGTATCGCAAAACATACAACTCACTCCATGAATTGATTGCTACGGCATCTGTCATCAGCAGTCACAACTAGCAACACCAGTAGCAGCCGACTGCACGTAAAGAATTGGAATGTGCAGTGGGATTTTTGTGAATTCGGCGCAAGGCTGATCTTTGCGACATAGGTTTGAGAATCTTATGGGAACACTTGTAAAGTTTCTAAATTAAGTGTAGTGGTGGGAGGAGGGTGCTTCGTGCGAATTACAGCACGTTTGCCAATTGTGGCTGCTAATCGTTGGCTCGTATCTGCCTTGACACATTTTCTGGCTGTGAATTATTCCACTTGCATGGCAGTGTGCGCATGTTGGTGTGTTAAAAATTCTGGAGGCGCTGGGTATCGATCCCAGTACCTCTCGCATGCAAAGCGAGCGCTCTACCATCTGAGCTACGCCCCCTGCTGACGAACTGCGCTATCATACAGCCATATCAATGGCACAGACCCTTGCACTCCCATTATTCCGCTGACAAACACTACTCTCAATGTGTCCGTGAGGGTGTCTTTCAGGTTTCCTGCATTCTGTATCGAATCGTAGTTGGCCAAAATCAAAGTGGCACGCACGACGTCGAAAATAGCGTTCGGCCAACGCTCTGAGGTAGACGAACGTGTTGTCCACTCTCTAGACTTCATTGAGGTTAGGCCGTTATACCTAAGGCAGATTTGCACTCGATGACACCTCGACAACAGCCGGTCCTCACATTTACGTTTTGCTCTCCTTACGTCAGTATACGAGTCTGTGACGCTGGCTTTGCAACATCTTGCGTGCCTTTAGGCTCGCCGCGACCAACACTTACCACGCACTGACCACAAAACATGGAGGCGCCGGGGCGTGAACCCGGGACCTTTCACATGCAAAGCGAACGCTCTACCAACTGAGCTACGCCCCCAAGCACAACCAAGCTGCGCTGTTCTCCGTTCTTTGCTACTCTTATGTGCACGGACACGATGGTTGGTTGGTTTGCAGGGGTGAAGGGACCAGAGTACAAAGGCGCGGACACGTTCATATACGCAAGAGTTCCAAGTAGTTTCGATGCTCTGGTATTACGACTGCAAATTCCGTCCGTTTTTAACGTCTTAAATTGAAGGGACAGTCACAAGTTGGTCCGTTTTCACTCCATGTCGACAATCACACAGCACCTGAGGTAACAAGCACATCTGAAGACCCATTGTGCACTCGACTGTTCATGCCAACTCACTGCCTCGCACTTTACTACTGTGTACCACTCTTGTCGTCCAACTGCAAAAGACTGGGCCACAACAACTTTCCGCGTCTCCATTGCACTGCGCAAACTACGAAACGCTCCCCAAACATGGCACTCACCCACGCAGACGACTTTTCCGACTTTACACGACGCTCACGCAACGCTCACGCTAGTGACAGCCTTATTTAGGGCTTGACGTCGCACACAAGCGAATGAGCACATTTCGCCTACGACTTAGGCCGCCCTCCTAGTGTGGCTGTTCGGTGTCTGCAGGCAGCGAGGGGCTGCAAGCCTCCTGTGTTCGCGCCTATGTCACCTCTGCTTGCTTGTCAGAGACAGAGTATCGCAAAACATACAACTCACTCCATGAATTGATTGCTACGGCATCTGTCATCAGCAGTCACAACTAGCAACACCAGTAGCAGCCGACTGCACGTAAAGAATTGGAATGTGCAGTGGGATTTTTGTGAATTCGGCGCAAGGCTGATCTTTGCGACATAGGTTTGAGAATCTTATGGGAACACTTGTACTGTTTCTAAATTAAGTGTAGTGGTGGGAGGAGGGTGCTTCGTGCGAATTACAGCACGTTTGCCAATTGTGGCTGCTAATCGTTGGCTCGTATCTGCCTTGACACATTTTCTGGCTGTGAATTATTCCACTTGCATGGCAGTGTGCGCATGTTGGTGTGTTAAAAATTCTGGAGGCGCTGGGTATCGATCCCAGTACCTCTCGCATGCAAAGCGAGCGCTCTACCATCTGAGCTACGCCCCCTGCTGACGAACTGCGCTATCATACAGCCATATCAATGGCACAGACCCTTGCACTCCCATTATTCCGCTGACAAACACTACTCTCAATGTGTCCGTGAGGGTGTCTTTCAGGTTTCCTGCATTCTGTATCGAATCGTAGTTGGCCAAAATCAAAGTGGCACGCACGACGTCGAAAATAGCGTTCGGCCAACGCTCTGAGGTAGACGAACGTGTTGTCCACTCTCTAGACTTCATTGAGGTTAGGCCGTTATACCTAAGGCAGATTTGCACTCGATGACACCTCGACAACAGCCGGTCCTCACATTTACGTTTTGCTCTCCTTACGTCAGTATACGAGTCTGTGACGCTGGCTTTGCAACATCTTGCGTGCCTTTAGGCTCGCCGCGACCAACACTTACCACGCACTGACCACAAAACATGGAGGCGCCGGGGCTTGAACCCGGGACCTTTCACATGCAAAGCGAACGCTCTACCAACTGAGCTACGCCCCCAAGCACAACCAAGCTGCGCTGTTCTCCGTTCTTTGCTACTCTTATGTGCACGGACACGATGGTTGGTTGGTTTGCAGGGGTGAAGGGACCAGAGTACAAAGGCGCGGACACGTTCATATACGCAAGAGTTCCAAGTAGTTTCGATGCTCTGGTATTACGACTGCAAATTCCGTCCGTTTTTAACGTCTTAAATTGAAGGGACAGTCACAAGTTGGTCCGTTTTCACTCCATGTCGACAATCACACAGCACCTGAGGTAACAAGCACATCTGAAGACCCATTGTGCACTCGACTGTTCATGCCAACTCACTGCCTCGCACTTTACTACTGTGTACCACTCTTGTCGTCCAACTGCAAAAGACTGGGCCACAACAACTTTCCGCGTCTCCATTGCACTGCGCAAACTACGAAACGCTCCCCAAACATGGCACTCACCCACGCAGACGACTTTTCCGACTTTACACGACGCTCACGCTAGTGACAGCCTTATTTAGGGCTTGACGTCGCACACAAGCGAATGAGCACATTTCGCCTACGACTTAGGCCGCCCTCCTAGTGTGGCTGTTCGGTGTCTGCAGGCAGCGAGGGGCTGCAAGCCTCCTGTGTTCGCGCCTATGTCACCTCTGCTTGCTTGTCAGAGACAGAGTATCGCAAAACATACAACTCACTCCATGAATTGATTGCTACGGCATCTGTCATCAGCAGTCACAACTAGCAACACCAGTAGCAGCCGACTGCACGTAAAGAATTGGAATGTGCAGTGGGATTTTTGTGAATTCGGCGCAAGGCTGATCTTTGCGACATAGGTTTGAGAATCTTATGGGAACACTTGTACTGTTTCTAAATTAAGTGTAGTGGTGGGAGGAGGGTGCTTCGTGCGAATTACAGCACGTTTGCCAATTGTGGCTGCTAATCGTTGGCTCGTATCTGCCTTGACACATTTTCTGGCTGTGAATTATTCCACTTGCATGGCAGTGTGCGCATGTTGGTGTGTTAAAAATTCTGGAGGCGCTGGGTATCGATCCCAGTACCTCTCGCATGCAAAGCGAGCGCTCTACCATCTGAGCTACGCCCCCTGCTGACGAACTGCGCTATCATACAGCCATATCAATGGCACAGACCCTTGCACTCCCATTATTCCGCTGACAAACACTACTCTCAATGTGTCCGTGAGGGTGTCTTTCAGGTTTCCTGCATTCTGTATCGAATCGTAGTTGGCCAAAATCAAAGTGGCACGCACGACGTCGAAAATAGCGTTCGGCCAACGCTCTGAGGTAGACGAACGTGTTGTCCACTCTCTAGACTTCATTGAGGTTAGGCCGTTATACCTAAGGCAGATTTGCACTCGATGACACCTCGACAACAGCCGGTCCTCACATTTACGTTTTGCTCTCCTTACGTCAGTATACGAGTCTGTGACGCTGGCTTTGCAACATCTTGCGTGCCTTTAGGCTCGCCGCGACCAACACTTACCACGCACTGACCACAAAACATGGAGGCGCCGGGGCGTGAACCCGGGACCTTTCGCATGCAAAGCGAACGCTCTACCAACTGAGCTACGCCCCCAAGCACAACCAAGCTGCGCTGTTCTCCGTTCTTTGCTACTCTTATGTGCACGGACACGATGGTTGGTTGGTTTGCAGGGGTGAAGGGACCAGAGTACAAAGGCGCGGACACGTTCATATACGCAAGAGTTCCAAGTAGTTTCGATGCTCTGGTATTACGACTGCAAATTCCGTCCGTTTTTAACGTCTTAAATTGAAGGGACAGTCACAAGTTGGTCCGTTTTCACTCCATGTCGACAATCACACAGCACCTGAGGTAACAAGCACATCTGAAGACCCATTGTGCACTCGACTGTTCATGCCAACTCACTGCCTCGCACTTTACTACTGTGTACCACTCTTGTCGTCCAACTGCAAAAGACTGGGCCACAACAACTTTCCGCGTCTCCATTGCACTGCGCAAACTACGAAACGCTCCCCAAACATGGCACTCACCCACGCAGACGACTTTTCCGACTTTACACGACGCTCACGCAACGCTCACGCTAGTGACAGCCTTATTTAGGGCTTGACGTCGCACACAAGCGAATGAGCACATTTCGCCTACGACTTAGGCCGCCCTCCTAGTGTGGCTGTTCGGTGTCTGCAGGCAGCGAGGGGCTGCAAGCCTCCTGTGTTCGCGCCTATGTCACCTCTGCTTGCTTGTCAGAGACAGAGTATCGCAAAACATACAACTCACTCCATGAATTGATTGCTACGGCATCTGTCATCAGCAGTCACAACTAGCAACACCAGTAGCAGCCGACTGCACGTAAAGAATTGGAATGTGCAGTGGGATTTTTGTGAATTCGGCGCAAGGCTGATCTTTGCGACATAGGTTTGAGAATCTTATGGGAACACTTGTACTGTTTCTAAATTAAGTGTAGTGGTGGGAGGAGGGTGCTTCGTGCGAATTACAGCACGTTTGCCAATTGTGGCTGCTAATCGTTGGCTCGTATCTGCCTTGACACATTTTCTGGCTGTGAATTATTCCACTTGCATGGCAGTGTGCGCATGTTGGTGTGTTAAAAATTCTGGAGGCGCTGGGTATCGATCCCAGTACCTCTCGCATGCAAAGCGAGCGCTCTACCATCTGAGCTACGCCCCCTGCTGACGAACTGCGCTATCATACAGCCATATCAATGGCACAGACCCTTGCACTCCCATTATTCCGCTGACAAACACTACTCTCAATGTGTCCGTGAGGGTGTCTTTCAGGTTTCCTGCATTCTGTATCGAATCGTAGTTGGCCAAAATCAAAGTGGCACGCACGACGTCGAAAATAGCGTTCGGCCAACGCTCTGAGGTAGACGAACGTGTTGTCCACTCTCTAGACTTCATTGAGGTTAGGCCGTTATACCTAAGGCAGATTTGCACTCGATGACACCTCGACAACAGCCGGTCCTCACATTTACGTTTTGCTCTCCTTACGTCAGTATACGAGTCTGTGACGCTGGCTTTGCAACATCTTGCGTGCCTTTAGGCTCGCCGCGACCAACACTTACCACGCACTGACCACAAAACATGGAGGCGCCGGGGCTTGAACCCGGGACCTTTCGCATGCAAAGCGAACGCTCTACCAACTGAGCTACGCCCCCAAGCACAACCAAGCTGCGCTGTTCTCCGTTCTTTGCTACTCTTATGTGCACGGACACGATGGTTGGTTGGTTTGCAGGGGTGAAGGGACCAGAGTACAAAGGCGCGGACACGTTCATATACGCAAGAGTTCCAAGTAGTTTCGATGCTCTGGTATTACGACTGCAAATTCCGTCCGTTTTTAACGTCTTAAATTGAAGGGACAGTCACAAGTTGGTCCGTTTTCACTCCATGTCGACAATCACACAGCACCTGAGGTAACAAGCACATCTGAAGACCCATTGTGCACTCGACTGTTCATGCCAACTCACTGCCTCGCACTTTACTACTGTGTACCACTCTTGTCGTCCAACTGCAAAAGACTGGGCCACAACAACTTTCCGCGTCTCCATTGCACTGCGCAAACTACGAAACGCTCCCCAAACATGGCACTCACCCACGCAGACGACTTTTCCGACTTTACACGACGCTCACGCTAGTGACAGCCTTATTTAGGGCTTGACGTCGCACACAAGCGAATGAGCACATTTCGCCTACGACTTAGGCCGCCCTCCTAGTGTGGCTGTTCGGTGTCTGCAGGCAGCGAGGGGCTGCAAGCCTCCTGTGTTCGCGCCTATGTCACCTCTGCTTGCTTGTCAGAGACAGAGTATCGCAAAACATACAACTCACTCCATGAATTGATTGCTACGGCATCTGTCATCAGCAGTCACAACTAGCAACACCAGTAGCAGCCGACTGCACGTAAAGAATTGGAATGTGCAGTGGGATTTTTGTGAATTCGGCGCAAGGCTGATCTTTGCGACATAGGTTTGAGAATCTTATGGGAACACTTGTAAAGTTTCTAAATTAAGTGTAGTGGTGGGAGGAGGGTGCTTCGTGCGAATTACAGCACGTTTGCCAATTGTGGCTGCTAATCGTTGGCTCGTATCTGCCTTGACACATTTTCTGGCTGTGAATTATTCCACTTGCATGGCAGTGTGCGCATGTTGGTGTGTTAAAAATTCTGGAGGCGCTGGGTATCGATCCCAGTACCTCTCGCATGCAAAGCGAGCGCTCTACCATCTGAGCTACGCCCCCTGCTGACGAACTGCGCTATCATACAGCCATATCAATGGCACAGACCCTTGCACTCCCATTATTCCGCTGACAAACACTACTCTCAATGTGTCCGTGAGGGTGTCTTTCAGGTTTCCTGCATTCTGTATCGAATCGTAGTTGGCCAAAATCAAAGTGGCACGCACGACGTCGAAAATAGCGTTCGGCCAACGCTCTGAGGTAGACGAACGTGTTGTCCACTCTCTAGACTTCATTGAGGTTAGGCCGTTATACCTAAGGCAGATTTGCACTCGATGACACCTCGACAACAGCCGGTCCTCACATTTACGTTTTGCTCTCCTTACGTCAGTATACGAGTCTGTGACGCTGGCTTTGCAACATCTTGCGTGCCTTTAGGCTCGCCGCGACCAACACTTACCACGCACTGACCACAAAACATGGAGGCGCCGGGGCGTGAACCCGGGACCTTTCACATGCAAAGCGAACGCTCTACCAACTGAGCTACGCCCCCAAGCACAACCAAGCTGCGCTGTTCTCCGTTCTTTGCTACTCTTATGTGCACGGACACGATGGTTGGTTGGTTTGCAGGGGTGAAGGGACCAGAGTACAAAGGCGCGGACACGTTCATATACGCAAGAGTTCCAAGTAGTTTCGATGCTCTGGTATTACGACTGCAAATTCCGTCCGTTTTTAACGTCTTAAATTGAAGGGACAGTCACAAGTTGGTCCGTTTTCACTCCATGTCGACAATCACACAGCACCTGAGGTAACAAGCACATCTGAAGACCCATTGTGCACTCGACTGTTCATGCCAACTCACTGCCTCGCACTTTACTACTGTGTACCACTCTTGTCGTCCAACTGCAAAAGACTGGGCCACAACAACTTTCCGCGTCTCCATTGCACTGCGCAAACTACGAAACGCTCCCCAAACATGGCACTCACCCACGCAGACGACTTTTCCGACTTTACACGACGCTCACGCAACGCTCACGCTAGTGACAGCCTTATTTAGGGCTTGACGTCGCACACAAGCGAATGAGCACATTTCGCCTACGACTTAGGCCGCCCTCCTAGTGTGGCTGTTCGGTGTCTGCAGGCAGCGAGGGGCTGCAAGCCTCCTGTGTTCGCGCCTATGTCACCTCTGCTTGCTTGTCAGAGACAGAGTATCGCAAAACATACAACTCACTCCATGAATTGATTGCTACGGCATCTGTCATCAGCAGTCACAACTAGCAACACCAGTAGCAGCCGACTGCACGTAAAGAATTGGAATGTGCAGTGGGATTTTTGTGAATTCGGCGCAAGGCTGATCTTTGCGACATAGGTTTGAGAATCTTATGGGAACACTTGTACTGTTTCTAAATTAAGTGTAGTGGTGGGAGGAGGGTGCTTCGTGCGAATTACAGCACGTTTGCCAATTGTGGCTGCTAATCGTTGGCTCGTATCTGCCTTGACACATTTTCTGGCTGTGAATTATTCCACTTGCATGGCAGTGTGCGCATGTTGGTGTGTTAAAAATTCTGGAGGCGCTGGGTATCGATCCCAGTACCTCTCGCATGCAAAGCGAGCGCTCTACCATCTGAGCTACGCCCCCTGCTGACGAACTGCGCTATCATACAGCCATATCAATGGCACAGACCCTTGCACTCCCATTATTCCGCTGACAAACACTACTCTCAATGTGTCCGTGAGGGTGTCTTTCAGGTTTCCTGCATTCTGTATCGAATCGTAGTTGGCCAAAATCAAAGTGGCACGCACGACGTCGAAAATAGCGTTCGGCCAACGCTCTGAGGTAGACGAACGTGTTGTCCACTCTCTAGACTTCATTGAGGTTAGGCCGTTATACCTAAGGCAGATTTGCACTCGATGACACCTCGACAACAGCCGGTCCTCACATTTACGTTTTGCTCTCCTTACGTCAGTATACGAGTCTGTGACGCTGGCTTTGCAACATCTTGCGTGCCTTTAGGCTCGCCGCGACCAACACTTACCACGCACTGACCACAAAACATGGAGGCGCCGGGGCTTGAACCCGGGACCTTTCACATGCAAAGCGAACGCTCTACCAACTGAGCTACGCCCCCAAGCACAACCAAGCTGCGCTGTTCTCCGTTCTTTGCTACTCTTATGTGCACGGACACGATGGTTGGTTGGTTTGCAGGGGTGAAGGGACCAGAGTACAAAGGCGCGGACACGTTCATATACGCAAGAGTTCCAAGTAGTTTCGATGCTCTGGTATTACGACTGCAAATTCCGTCCGTTTTTAACGTCTTAAATTGAAGGGACAGTCACAAGTTGGTCCGTTTTCACTCCATGTCGACAATCACACAGCACCTGAGGTAACAAGCACATCTGAAGACCCATTGTGCACTCGACTGTTCATGCCAACTCACTGCCTCGCACTTTACTACTGTGTACCACTCTTGTCGTCCAACTGCAAAAGACTGGGCCACAACAACTTTCCGCGTCTCCATTGCACTGCGCAAACTACGAAACGCTCCCCAAACATGGCACTCACCCACGCAGACGACTTTTCCGACTTTACACGACGCTCACGCAACGCTCACGCTAGTGACAGCCTTATTTAGGGCTTGACGTCGCACACAAGCGAATGAGCACATTTCGCCTACGACTTAGGCCGCCCTCCTAGTGTGGCTGTTCGGTGTCTGCAGGCAGCGAGGGGCTGCAAGCCTCCTGTGTTCGCGCCTATGTCACCTCTGCTTGCTTGTCAGAGACAGAGTATCGCAAAACATACAACTCACTCCATGAATTGATTGCTACGGCATCTGTCATCAGCAGTCACAACTAGCAACACCAGTAGCAGCCGACTGCACGTAAAGAATTGGAATGTGCAGTGGGATTTTTGTGAATTCGGCGCAAGGCTGATCTTTGCGACATAGGTTTGAGAATCTTATGGGAACACTTGTACTGTTTCTAAATTAAGTGTAGTGGTGGGAGGAGGGTGCTTCGTGCGAATTACAGCACGTTTGCCAATTGTGGCTGCTAATCGTTGGCTCGTATCTGCCTTGACACATTTTCTGGCTGTGAATTATTCCACTTGCATGGCAGTGTGCGCATGTTGGTGTGTTAAAAATTCTGGAGGCGCTGGGTATCGATCCCAGTACCTCTCGCATGCAAAGCGAGCGCTCTACCATCTGAGCTACGCCCCCTGCTGACGAATTGCGCTATCATACAGCCATATCAATGGCACAGACCCTTGCACTCCCATTATTCCGCTGACAAACACTACTCTCAATGTGTCCGTGAGGGTGTCTTTCAGGTTTCCTGCATTCTGTATCGAATCGTAGTTGGCCAAAATCAAAGTGGCACGCACGACGTCGAAAATAGCGTTCGGCCAACGCTCTGAGGTAGACGAACGTGTTGTCCACTCTCTAGACTTCATTGAGGTTAGGCCGTTATACCTAAGGCAGATTTGCACTCGATGACACCTCGACAACAGCCGGTCCTCACATTTACGTTTTGCTCTCCTTACGTCAGTATACGAGTCTGTGACGCTGGCTTTGCAACATCTTGCGTGCCTTTAGGCTCGCCGCGACCAACACTTACCACGCACTGACCACAAAACATGGAGGCGCCGGGGCGTGAACCCGGGACCTTTCGCATGCAAAGCGAACGCTCTACCAACTGAGCTACGCCCCCAAGCACAACCAAGCTGCGCTGTTCTCCGTTCTTTGCTACTCTTATGTGCACGGACACGATGGTTGGTTGGTTTGCAGGGGTGAAGGGACCAGAGTACAAAGGCGCGGACACGTTCATATACGCAAGAGTTCCAAGTAGTTTCGATGCTCTGGTATTACGACTGCAAATTCCGTCCGTTTTTAACGTCTTAAATTGAAGGGACAGTCACAAGTTGGTCCGTTTTCACTCCATGTCGACAATCACACAGCACCTGAGGTAACAAGCACATCTGAAGACCCATTGTGCACTCGACTGTTCATGCCAACTCACTGCCTCGCACTTTACTACTGTGTACCACTCTTGTCGTCCAACTGCAAAAGACTGGGCCACAACAACTTTCCGCGTCTCCATTGCACTGCGCAAACTACGAAACGCTCCCCAAACATGGCACTCACCCACGCAGACGACTTTTCCGACTTTACACGACGCTCACGCAACGCTCACGCTAGTGACAGCCTTATTTAGGGCTTGACGTCGCACACAAGCGAATGAGCACATTTCGCCTACGACTTAGGCCGCCCTCCTAGTGTGGCTGTTCGGTGTCTGCAGGCAGCGAGGGGCTGCAAGCCTCCTGTGTTCGCGCCTATGTCACCTCTGCTTGCTTGTCAGAGACAGAGTATCGCAAAACATACAACTCACTCCATGAATTGATTGCTACGGCATCTGTCATCAGCAGTCACAACTAGCAACACCAGTAGCAGCCGACTGCACGTAAAGAATTGGAATGTGCAGTGGGATTTTTGTGAATTCGGCGCAAGGCTGATCTTTGCGACATAGGTTTGAGAATCTTATGGGAACACTTGTACTGTTTCTAAATTAAGTGTAGTGGTGGGAGGAGGGTGCTTCGTGCGAATTACAGCACGTTTGCCAATTGTGGCTGCTAATCGTTGGCTCGTATCTGCCTTGACACATTTTCTGGCTGTGAATTATTCCACTTGCATGGCAGTGTGCGCATGTTGGTGTGTTAAAAATTCTGGAGGCGCTGGGTATCGATCCCAGTACCTCTCGCATGCAAAGCGAGCGCTCTACCATCTGAGCTACGCCCCCTGCTGACGAACTGCGCTATCATACAGCCATATCAATGGCACAGACCCTTGCACTCCCATTATTCCGCTGACAAACACTACTCTCAATGTGTCCGTGAGGGTGTCTTTCAGGTTTCCTGCATTCTGTATCGAATCGTAGTTGGCCAAAATCAAAGTGGCACGCACGACGTCGAAAATAGCGTTCGGCCAACGCTCTGAGGTAGACGAACGTGTTGTCCACTCTCTAGACTTCATTGAGGTTAGGCCGTTATACCTAAGGCAGATTTGCACTCGATGACACCTCGACAACAGCCGGTCCTCACATTTACGTTTTGCTCTCCTTACGTCAGTATACGAGTCTGTGACGCTGGCTTTGCAACATCTTGCGTGCCTTTAGGCTCGCCGCGACCAACACTTACCACGCACTGACCACAAAACATGGAGGCGCCGGGGCGTGAACCCGGGACCTTTCGCATGCAAAGCGAACGCTCTACCAACTGAGCTACGCCCCCAAGCACAACCAAGCTGCGCTGTTCTCCGTTCTTTGCTACTCTTATGTGCACGGACACGATGGTTGGTTGGTTTGCAGGGGTGAAGGGACCAGAGTACAAAGGCGCGGACACGTTCATATACGCAAGAGTTCCAAGTAGTTTCGATGCTCTGGTATTACGACTGCAAATTCCGTCCGTTTTTAACGTCTTAAATTGAAGGGACAGTCACAAGTTGGTCCGTTTTCACTCCATGTCGACAATCACACAGCACCTGAGGTAACAAGCACATCTGAAGACCCATTGTGCACTCGACTGTTCATGCCAACTCACTGCCTCGCACTTTACTACTGTGTACCACTCTTGTCGTCCAACTGCAAAAGACTGGGCCACAACAACTTTCCGCGTCTCCATTGCACTGCGCAAACTACGAAACGCTCCCCAAACATGGCACTCACCCACGCAGACGACTTTTCCGACTTTACACGACGCTCACGCAACGCTCACGCTAGTGACAGCCTTATTTAGGGCTTGACGTCGCACACAAGCGAATGAGCACATTTCGCCTACGACTTAGGCCGCCCTCCTAGTGTGGCTGTTCGGTGTCTGCAGGCAGCGAGGGGCTGCAAGCCTCCTGTGTTCGCGCCTATGTCACCTCTGCTTGCTTGTCAGAGACAGAGTATCGCAAAACATACAACTCACTCCATGAATTGATTGCTACGGCATCTGTCATCAGCAGTCACAACTAGCAACACCAGTAGCAGCCGACTGCACGTAAAGAATTGGAATGTGCAGTGGGATTTTTGTGAATTCGGCGCAAGGCTGATCTTTGCGACATAGGTTTGAGAATCTTATGGGAACACTTGTACTGTTTCTAAATTAAGTGTAGTGGTGGGAGGAGGGTGCTTCGTGCGAATTACAGCACGTTTGCCAATTGTGGCTGCTAATCGTTGGCTCGTATCTGCCTTGACACATTTTCTGGCTGTGAATTATTCCACTTGCATGGCAGTGTGCGCATGTTGGTGTGTTAAAAATTCTGGAGGCGCTGGGTATCGATCCCAGTACCTCTCGCATGCAAAGCGAGCGCTCTACCATCTGAGCTACGCCCCCTGCTGACGAACTGCGCTATCATACAGCCATATCAATGGCACAGACCCTTGCACTCCCATTATTCCGCTGACAAACACTACTCTCAATGTGTCCGTGAGGGTGTCTTTCAGGTTTCCTGCATTCTGTATCGAATCGTAGTTGGCCAAAATCAAAGTGGCACGCACGACGTCGAAAATAGCGTTCGGCCAACGCTCTGAGGTAGACGAACGTGTTGTCCACTCTCTAGACTTCATTGAGGTTAGGCCGTTATACCTAAGGCAGATTTGCACTCGATGACACCTCGACAACAGCCGGTCCTCACATTTACGTTTTGCTCTCCTTACGTCAGTATACGAGTCTGTGACGCTGGCTTTGCAACATCTTGCGTGCCTTTAGGCTCGCCGCGACCAACACTTACCACGCACTGACCACAAAACATGGAGGCGCCGGGGCTTGAACCCGGGACCTTTCACATGCAAAGCGAACGCTCTACCAACTGAGCTACGCCCCCAAGCACAACCAAGCTGCGCTGTTCTCCGTTCTTTGCTACTCTTATGTGCACGGACACGATGGTTGGTTGGTTTGCAGGGGTGAAGGGACCAGAGTACAAAGGCGCGGACACGTTCATATACGCAAGAGTTCCAAGTAGTTTCGATGCTCTGGTATTACGACTGCAAATTCCGTCCGTTTTTAACGTCTTAAATTGAAGGGACAGTCACAAGTTGGTCCGTTTTCACTCCATGTCGACAATCACACAGCACCTGAGGTAACAAGCACATCTGAAGACCCATTGTGCACTCGACTGTTCATGCCAACTCACTGCCTCGCACTTTACTACTGTGTACCACTCTTGTCGTCCAACTGCAAAAGACTGGGCCACAACAACTTTCCGCGTCTCCATTGCACTGCGCAAACTACGAAACGCTCCCCAAACATGGCACTCACCCACGCAGACGACTTTTCCGACTTTACACGACGCTCACGCAACGCTCACGCTAGTGACAGCCTTATTTAGGGCTTGACGTCGCACACAAGCGAATGAGCACATTTCGCCTACGACTTAGGCCGCCCTCCTAGTGTGGCTGTTCGGTGTCTGCAGGCAGCGAGGGGCTGCAAGCCTCCTGTGTTCGCGCCTATGTCACCTCTGCTTGCTTGTCAGAGACAGAGTATCGCAAAACATACAACTCACTCCATGAATTGATTGCTACGGCATCTGTCATCAGCAGTCACAACTAGCAACACCAGTAGCAGCCGACTGCACGTAAAGAATTGGAATGTGCAGTGGGATTTTTGTGAATTCGGCGCAAGGCTGATCTTTGCGACATAGGTTTGAGAATCTTATGGGAACACTTGTACTGTTTCTAAATTAAGTGTAGTGGTGGGAGGAGGGTGCTTCGTGCGAATTACAGCACGTTTGCCAATTGTGGCTGCTAATCGTTGGCTCGTATCTGCCTTGACACATTTTCTGGCTGTGAATTATTCCACTTGCATGGCAGTGTGCGCATGTTGGTGTGTTAAAAATTCTGGAGGCGCTGGGTATCGATCCCAGTACCTCTCGCATGCAAAGCGAGCGCTCTACCATCTGAGCTACGCCCCCTGCTGACGAACTGCGCTATCATACAGCCATATCAATGGCACAGACCCTTGCACTCCCATTATTCCGCTGACAAACACTACTCTCAATGTGTCCGTGAGGGTGTCTTTCAGGTTTCCTGCATTCTGTATCGAATCGTAGTTGGCCAAAATCAAAGTGGCACGCACGACGTCGAAAATAGCGTTCGGCCAACGCTCTGAGGTAGACGAACGTGTTGTCCACTCTCTAGACTTCATTGAGGTTAGGCCGTTATACCTAAGGCAGATTTGCACTCGATGACACCTCGACAACAGCCGGTCCTCACATTTACGTTTTGCTCTCCTTACGTCAGTATACGAGTCTGTGACGCTGGCTTTGCAACATCTTGCGTGCCTTTAGGCTCGCCGCGACCAACACTTACCACGCACTGACCACAAAACATGGAGGCGCCGGGGCTTGAACCCGGGACCTTTCACATGCAAAGCGAACGCTCTACCAACTGAGCTACGCCCCCAAGCACAACCAAGCTGCGCTGTTCTCCGTTCTTTGCTACTCTTATGTGCACGGACACGATGGTTGGTTGGTTTGCAGGGGTGAAGGGACCAGAGTACAAAGGCGCGGACACGTTCATATACGCAAGAGTTCCAAGTAGTTTCGATGCTCTGGTATTACGACTGCAAATTCCGTCCGTTTTTAACGTCTTAAATTGAAGGGACAGTCACAAGTTGGTCCGTTTTCACTCCATGTCGACAATCACACAGCACCTGAGGTAACAAGCACATCTGAAGACCCATTGTGCACTCGACTGTTCATGCCAACTCACTGCCTCGCACTTTACTACTGTGTACCACTCTTGTCGTCCAACTGCAAAAGACTGGGCCACAACAACTTTCCGCGTCTCCATTGCACTGCGCAAACTACGAAACGCTCCCCAAACATGGCACTCACCCACGCAGACGACTTTTCCGACTTTACACGACGCTCACGCAACGCTCACGCTAGTGACAGCCTTATTTAGGGCTTGACGTCGCACACAAGCGAATGAGCACATTTCGCCTACGACTTAGGCCGCCCTCCTAGTGTGGCTGTTCGGTGTCTGCAGGCAGCGAGGGGCTGCAAGCCTCCTGTGTTCGCGCCTATGTCACCTCTGCTTGCTTGTCAGAGACAGAGTATCGCAAAACATACAACTCACTCCATGAATTGATTGCTACGGCATCTGTCATCAGCAGTCACAACTAGCAACACCAGTAGCAGCCGACTGCACGTAAAGAATTGGAATGTGCAGTGGGATTTTTGTGAATTCGGCGCAAGGCTGATCTTTGCGACATAGGTTTGAGAATCTTATGGGAACACTTGTACTGTTTCTAAATTAAGTGTAGTGGTGGGAGGAGGGTGCTTCGTGCGAATTACAGCACGTTTGCCAATTGTGGCTGCTAATCGTTGGCTCGTATCTGCCTTGACACATTTTCTGGCTGTGAATTATTCCACTTGCATGGCAGTGTGCGCATGTTGGTGTGTTAAAAATTCTGGAGGCGCTGGGTATCGATCCCAGTACCTCTCGCATGCAAAGCGAGCGCTCTACCATCTGAGCTACGCCCCCTGCTGACGAACTGCGCTATCATACAGCCATATCAATGGCACAGACCCTTGCACTCCCATTATTCCGCTGACAAACACTACTCTCAATGTGTCCGTGAGGGTGTCTTTCAGGTTTCCTGCATTCTGTATCGAATCGTAGTTGGCCAAAATCAAAGTGGCACGCACGACGTCGAAAATAGCGTTCGGCCAACGCTCTGAGGTAGACGAACGTGTTGTCCACTCTCTAGACTTCATTGAGGTTAGGCCGTTATACCTAAGGCAGATTTGCACTCGATGACACCTCGACAACAGCCGGTCCTCACATTTACGTTTTGCTCTCCTTACGTCAGTATACGAGTCTGTGACGCTGGCTTTGCAACATCTTGCGTGCCTTTAGGCTCGCCGCGACCAACACTTACCACGCACTGACCACAAAACATGGAGGCGCCGGGGCTTGAACCCGGGACCTTTCACATGCAAAGCGAACGCTCTACCAACTGAGCTACGCCCCCAAGCACAACCAAGCTGCGCTGTTCTCCGTTCTTTGCTACTCTTATGTGCACGGACACGATGGTTGGTTGGTTTGCAGGGGTGAAGGGACCAGAGTACAAAGGCGCGGACACGTTCATATACGCAAGAGTTCCAAGTAGTTTCGATGCTCTGGTATTACGACTGCAAATTCCGTCCGTTTTTAACGTCTTAAATTGAAGGGACAGTCACAAGTTGGTCCGTTTTCACTCCATGTCGACAATCACACAGCACCTGAGGTAACAAGCACATCTGAAGACCCATTGTGCACTCGACTGTTCATGCCAACTCACTGCCTCGCACTTTACTACTGTGTACCACTCTTGTCGTCCAACTGCAAAAGACTGGGCCACAACAACTTTCCGCGTCTCCATTGCACTGCGCAAACTACGAAACGCTCCCCAAACATGGCACTCACCCACGCAGACGACTTTTCCGACTTTACACGACGCTCACGCAACGCTCACGCTAGTGACAGCCTTATTTAGGGCTTGACGTCGCACACAAGCGAATGAGCACATTTCGCCTACGACTTAGGCCGCCCTCCTAGTGTGGCTGTTCGGTGTCTGCAGGCAGCGAGGGGCTGCAAGCCTCCTGTGTTCGCGCCTATGTCACCTCTGCTTGCTTGTCAGAGACAGAGTATCGCAAAACATACAACTCACTCCATGAATTGATTGCTACGGCATCTGTCATCAGCAGTCACAACTAGCAACACCAGTAGCAGCCGACTGCACGTAAAGAATTGGAATGTGCAGTGGGATTTTTGTGAATTCGGCGCAAGGCTGATCTTTGCGACATAGGTTTGAGAATCTTATGGGAACACTTGTACTGTTTCTAAATTAAGTGTAGTGGTGGGAGGAGGGTGCTTCGTGCGAATTACAGCACGTTTGCCAATTGTGGCTGCTAATCGTTGGCTCGTATCTGCCTTGACACATTTTCTGGCTGTGAATTATTCCACTTGCATGGCAGTGTGCGCATGTTGGTGTGTTAAAAATTCTGGAGGCGCTGGGTATCGATCCCAGTACCTCTCGCATGCAAAGCGAGCGCTCTACCATCTGAGCTACGCCCCCTGCTGACGAACTGCGCTATCATACAGCCATATCAATGGCACAGACCCTTGCACTCCCATTATTCCGCTGACAAACACTACTCTCAATGTGTCCGTGAGGGTGTCTTTCAGGTTTCCTGCATTCTGTATCGAATCGTAGTTGGCCAAAATCAAAGTGGCACGCACGACGTCGAAAATAGCGTTCGGCCAACGCTCTGAGGTAGACGAACGTGTTGTCCACTCTCTAGACTTCATTGAGGTTAGGCCGTTATACCTAAGGCAGATTTGCACTCGATGACACCTCGACAACAGCCGGTCCTCACATTTACGTTTTGCTCTCCTTACGTCAGTATACGAGTCTGTGACGCTGGCTTTGCAACATCTTGCGTGCCTTTAGGCTCGCCGCGACCAACACTTACCACGCACTGACCACAAAACATGGAGGCGCCGGGGCGTGAACCCGGGACCTTTCGCATGCAAAGCGAACGCTCTACCAACTGAGCTACGCCCCCAAGCACAACCAAGCTGCGCTGTTCTCCGTTCTTTGCTACTCTTATGTGCACGGACACGATGGTTGGTTGGTTTGCAGGGGTGAAGGGACCAGAGTACAAAGGCGCGGACACGTTCATATACGCAAGAGTTCCAAGTAGTTTCGATGCTCTGGTATTACGACTGCAAATTCCGTCCGTTTTTAACGTCTTAAATTGAAGGGACAGTCACAAGTTGGTCCGTTTTCACTCCATGTCGACAATCACACAGCACCTGAGGTAACAAGCACATCTGAAGACCCATTGTGCACTCGACTGTTCATGCCAACTCACTGCCTCGCACTTTACTACTGTGTACCACTCTTGTCGTCCAACTGCAAAAGACTGGGCCACAACAACTTTCCGCGTCTCCATTGCACTGCGCAAACTACGAAACGCTCCCCAAACATGGCACTCACCCACGCAGACGACTTTTCCGACTTTACACGACGCTCACGCAACGCTCACGCTAGTGACAGCCTTATTTAGGGCTTGACGTCGCACACAAGCGAATGAGCACATTTCGCCTACGACTTAGGCCGCCCTCCTAGTGTGGCTGTTCGGTGTCTGCAGGCAGCGAGGGGCTGCAAGCCTCCTGTGTTCGCGCCTATGTCACCTCTGCTTGCTTGTCAGAGACAGAGTATCGCAAAACATACAACTCACTCCATGAATTGATTGCTACGGCATCTGTCATCAGCAGTCACAACTAGCAACACCAGTAGCAGCCGACTGCACGTAAAGAATTGGAATGTGCAGTGGGATTTTTGTGAATTCGGCGCAAGGCTGATCTTTGCGACATAGGTTTGAGAATCTTATGGGAACACTTGTACTGTTTCTAAATTAAGTGTAGTGGTGGGAGGAGGGTGCTTCGTGCGAATTACAGCACGTTTGCCAATTGTGGCTGCTAATCGTTGGCTCGTATCTGCCTTGACACATTTTCTGGCTGTGAATTATTCCACTTGCATGGCAGTGTGCGCATGTTGGTGTGTTAAAAATTCTGGAGGCGCTGGGTATCGATCCCAGTACCTCTCGCATGCAAAGCGAGCGCTCTACCATCTGAGCTACGCCCCCTGCTGACGAACTGCGCTATCATACAGCCATATCAATGGCACAGACCCTTGCACTCCCATTATTCCGCTGACAAACACTACTCTCAATGTGTCCGTGAGGGTGTCTTTCAGGTTTCCTGCATTCTGTATCGAATCGTAGTTGGCCAAAATCAAAGTGGCACGCACGACGTCGAAAATAGCGTTCGGCCAACGCTCTGAGGTAGACGAACGTGTTGTCCACTCTCTAGACTTCATTGAGGTTAGGCCGTTATACCTAAGGCAGATTTGCACTCGATGACACCTCGACAACAGCCGGTCCTCACATTTACGTTTTGCTCTCCTTACGTCAGTATACGAGTCTGTGACGCTGGCTTTGCAACATCTTGCGTGCCTTTAGGCTCGCCGCGACCAACACTTACCACGCACTGACCACAAAACATGGAGGCGCCGGGGCGTGAACCCGGGACCTTTCGCATGCAAAGCGAACGCTCTACCAACTGAGCTACGCCCCCAAGCACAACCAAGCTGCGCTGTTCTCCGTTCTTTGCTACTCTTATGTGCACGGACACGATGGTTGGTTGGTTTGCAGGGGTGAAGGGACCAGAGTACAAAGGCGCGGACACGTTCATATACGCAAGAGTTCCAAGTAGTTTCGATGCTCTGGTATTACGACTGCAAATTCCGTCCGTTTTTAACGTCTTAAATTGAAGGGACAGTCACAAGTTGGTCCGTTTTCACTCCATGTCGACAATCACACAGCACCTGAGGTAACAAGCACATCTGAAGACCCATTGTGCACTCGACTGTTCATGCCAACTCACTGCCTCGCACTTTACTACTGTGTACCACTCTTGTCGTCCAACTGCAAAAGACTGGGCCACAACAACTTTCCGCGTCTCCATTGCACTGCGCAAACTACGAAACGCTCCCCAAACATGGCACTCACCCACGCAGACGACTTTTCCGACTTTACACGACGCTCACGCAACGCTCACGCTAGTGACAGCCTTATTTAGGGCTTGACGTCGCACACAAGCGAATGAGCACATTTCGCCTACGACTTAGGCCGCCCTCCTAGTGTGGCTGTTCGGTGTCTGCAGGCAGCGAGGGGCTGCAAGCCTCCTGTGTTCGCGCCTATGTCACCTCTGCTTGCTTGTCAGAGACAGAGTATCGCAAAACATACAACTCACTCCATGAATTGATTGCTACGGCATCTGTCATCAGCAGTCACAACTAGCAACACCAGTAGCAGCCGACTGCACGTAAAGAATTGGAATGTGCAGTGGGATTTTTGTGAATTCGGCGCAAGGCTGATCTTTGCGACATAGGTTTGAGAATCTTATGGGAACACTTGTACTGTTTCTAAATTAAGTGTAGTGGTGGGAGGAGGGTGCTTCGTGCGAATTACAGCACGTTTGCCAATTGTGGCTGCTAATCGTTGGCTCGTATCTGCCTTGACACATTTTCTGGCTGTGAATTATTCCACTTGCATGGCAGTGTGCGCATGTTGGTGTGTTAAAAATTCTGGAGGCGCTGGGTATCGATCCCAGTACCTCTCGCATGCAAAGCGAGCGCTCTACCATCTGAGCTACGCCCCCTGCTGACGAACTGCGCTATCATACAGCCATATCAATGGCACAGACCCTTGCACTCCCATTATTCCGCTGACAAACACTACTCTCAATGTGTCCGTGAGGGTGTCTTTCAGGTTTCCTGCATTCTGTATCGAATCGTAGTTGGCCAAAATCAAAGTGGCACGCACGACGTCGAAAATAGCGTTCGGCCAACGCTCTGAGGTAGACGAACGTGTTGTCCACTCTCTAGACTTCATTGAGGTTAGGCCGTTATACCTAAGGCAGATTTGCACTCGATGACACCTCGACAACAGCCGGTCCTCACATTTACGTTTTGCTCTCCTTACGTCAGTATACGAGTCTGTGACGCTGGCTTTGCAACATCTTGCGTGCCTTTAGGCTCGCCGCGACCAACACTTACCACGCACTGACCACAAAACATGGAGGCGCCGGGGCTTGAACCCGGGACCTTTCACATGCAAAGCGAACGCTCTACCAACTGAGCTACGCCCCCAAGCACAACCAAGCTGCGCTGTTCTCCGTTCTTTGCTACTCTTATGTGCACGGACACGATGGTTGGTTGGTTTGCAGGGGTGAAGGGACCAGAGTACAAAGGCGCGGACACGTTCATATACGCAAGAGTTCCAAGTAGTTTCGATGCTCTGGTATTACGACTGCAAATTCCGTCCGTTTTTAACGTCTTAAATTGAAGGGACAGTCACAAGTTGGTCCGTTTTCACTCCATGTCGACAATCACACAGCACCTGAGGTAACAAGCACATCTGAAGACCCATTGTGCACTCGACTGTTCATGCCAACTCACTGCCTCGCACTTTACTACTGTGTACCACTCTTGTCGTCCAACTGCAAAAGACTGGGCCACAACAACTTTCCGCGTCTCCATTGCACTGCGCAAACTACGAAACGCTCCCCAAACATGGCACTCACCCACGCAGACGACTTTTCCGACTTTACACGACGCTCACGCAACGCTCACGCTAGTGACAGCCTTATTTAGGGCTTGACGTCGCACACAAGCGAATGAGCACATTTCGCCTACGACTTAGGCCGCCCTCCTAGTGTGGCTGTTCGGTGTCTGCAGGCAGCGAGGGGCTGCAAGCCTCCTGTGTTCGCGCCTATGTCACCTCTGCTTGCTTGTCAGAGACAGAGTATCGCAAAACATACAACTCACTCCATGAATTGATTGCTACGGCATCTGTCATCAGCAGTCACAACTAGCAACACCAGTAGCAGCCGACTGCACGTAAAGAATTGGAATGTGCAGTGGGATTTTTGTGAATTCGGCGCAAGGCTGATCTTTGCGACATAGGTTTGAGAATCTTATGGGAACACTTGTACTGTTTCTAAATTAAGTGTAGTGGTGGGAGGAGGGTGCTTCGTGCGAATTACAGCACGTTTGCCAATTGTGGCTGCTAATCGTTGGCTCGTATCTGCCTTGACACATTTTCTGGCTGTGAATTATTCCACTTGCATGGCAGTGTGCGCATGTTGGTGTGTTAAAAATTCTGGAGGCGCTGGGTATCGATCCCAGTACCTCTCGCATGCAAAGCGAGCGCTCTACCATCTGAGCTACGCCCCCTGCTGACGAACTGCGCTATCATACAGCCATATCAATGGCACAGACCCTTGCACTCCCATTATTCCGCTGACAAACACTACTCTCAATGTGTCCGTGAGGGTGTCTTTCAGGTTTCCTGCATTCTGTATCGAATCGTAGTTGGCCAAAATCAAAGTGGCACGCACGACGTCGAAAATAGCGTTCGGCCAACGCTCTGAGGTAGACGAACGTGTTGTCCACTCTCTAGACTTCATTGAGGTTAGGCCGTTATACCTAAGGCAGATTTGCACTCGATGACACCTCGACAACAGCCGGTCCTCACATTTACGTTTTGCTCTCCTTACGTCAGTATACGAGTCTGTGACGCTGGCTTTGCAACATCTTGCGTGCCTTTAGGCTCGCCGCGACCAACACTTACCACGCACTGACCACAAAACATGGAGGCGCCGGGGCTTGAACCCGGGACCTTTCACATGCAAAGCGAACGCTCTACCAACTGAGCTACGCCCCCAAGCACAACCAAGCTGCGCTGTTCTCCGTTCTTTGCTACTCTTATGTGCACGGACACGATGGTTGGTTGGTTTGCAGGGGTGAAGGGACCAGAGTACAAAGGCGCGGACACGTTCATATACGCAAGAGTTCCAAGTAGTTTCGATGCTCTGGTATTACGACTGCAAATTCCGTCCGTTTTTAACGTCTTAAATTGAAGGGACAGTCACAAGTTGGTCCGTTTTCACTCCATGTCGACAATCACACAGCACCTGAGGTAACAAGCACATCTGAAGACCCATTGTGCACTCGACTGTTCATGCCAACTCACTGCCTCGCACTTTACTACTGTGTACCACTCTTGTCGTCCAACTGCAAAAGACTGGGCCACAACAACTTTCCGCGTCTCCATTGCACTGCGCAAACTACGAAACGCTCCCCAAACATGGCACTCACCCACGCAGACGACTTTTCCGACTTTACACGACGCTCACGCAACGCTCACGCTAGTGACAGCCTTATTTAGGGCTTGACGTCGCACACAAGCGAATGAGCACATTTCGCCTACGACTTAGGCCGCCCTCCTAGTGTGGCTGTTCGGTGTCTGCAGGCAGCGAGGGGCTGCAAGCCTCCTGTGTTCGCGCCTATGTCACCTCTGCTTGCTTGTCAGAGACAGAGTATCGCAAAACATACAACTCACTCCATGAATTGATTGCTACGGCATCTGTCATCAGCAGTCACAACTAGCAACACCAGTAGCAGCCGACTGCACGTAAAGAATTGGAATGTGCAGTGGGATTTTTGTGAATTCGGCGCAAGGCTGATCTTTGCGACATAGGTTTGAGAATCTTATGGGAACACTTGTACTGTTTCTAAATTAAGTGTAGTGGTGGGAGGAGGGTGCTTCGTGCGAATTACAGCACGTTTGCCAATTGTGGCTGCTAATCGTTGGCTCGTATCTGCCTTGACACATTTTCTGGCTGTGAATTATTCCACTTGCATGGCAGTGTGCGCATGTTGGTGTGTTAAAAATTCTGGAGGCGCTGGGTATCGATCCCAGTACCTCTCGCATGCAAAGCGAGCGCTCTACCATCTGAGCTACGCCCCCTGCTGACGAATTGCGCTATCATACAGCCATATCAATGGCACAGACCCTTGCACTCCCATTATTCCGCTGACAAACACTACTCTCAATGTGTCCGTGAGGGTGTCTTTCAGGTTTCCTGCATTCTGTATCGAATCGTAGTTGGCCAAAATCAAAGTGGCACGCACGACGTCGAAAATAGCGTTCGGCCAACGCTCTGAGGTAGACGAACGTGTTGTCCACTCTCTAGACTTCATTGAGGTTAGGCCGTTATACCTAAGGCAGATTTGCACTCGATGACACCTCGACAACAGCCGGTCCTCACATTTACGTTTTGCTCTCCTTACGTCAGTATACGAGTCTGTGACGCTGGCTTTGCAACATCTTGCGTGCCTTTAGGCTCGCCGCGACCAACACTTACCACGCACTGACCACAAAACATGGAGGCGCCGGGGCGTGAACCCGGGACCTTTCGCATGCAAAGCGAACGCTCTACCAACTGAGCTACGCCCCCAAGCACAACCAAGCTGCGCTGTTCTCCGTTCTTTGCTACTCTTATGTGCACGGACACGATGGTTGGTTGGTTTGCAGGGGTGAAGGGACCAGAGTACAAAGGCGCGGACACGTTCATATACGCAAGAGTTCCAAGTAGTTTCGATGCTCTGGTATTACGACTGCAAATTCCGTCCGTTTTTAACGTCTTAAATTGAAGGGACAGTCACAAGTTGGTCCGTTTTCACTCCATGTCGACAATCACACAGCACCTGAGGTAACAAGCACATCTGAAGACCCATTGTGCACTCGACTGTTCATGCCAACTCACTGCCTCGCACTTTACTACTGTGTACCACTCTTGTCGTCCAACTGCAAAAGACTGGGCCACAACAACTTTCCGCGTCTCCATTGCACTGCGCAAACTACGAAACGCTCCCCAAACATGGCACTCACCCACGCAGACGACTTTTCCGACTTTACACGACGCTCACGCAACGCTCACGCTAGTGACAGCCTTATTTAGGGCTTGACGTCGCACACAAGCGAATGAGCACATTTCGCCTACGACTTAGGCCGCCCTCCTAGTGTGGCTGTTCGGTGTCTGCAGGCAGCGAGGGGCTGCAAGCCTCCTGTGTTCGCGCCTATGTCACCTCTGCTTGCTTGTCAGAGACAGAGTATCGCAAAACATACAACTCACTCCATGAATTGATTGCTACGGCATCTGTCATCAGCAGTCACAACTAGCAACACCAGTAGCAGCCGACTGCACGTAAAGAATTGGAATGTGCAGTGGGATTTTTGTGAATTCGGCGCAAGGCTGATCTTTGCGACATAGGTTTGAGAATCTTATGGGAACACTTGTACTGTTTCTAAATTAAGTGTAGTGGTGGGAGGAGGGTGCTTCGTGCGAATTACAGCACGTTTGCCAATTGTGGCTGCTAATCGTTGGCTCGTATCTGCCTTGACACATTTTCTGGCTGTGAATTATTCCACTTGCATGGCAGTGTGCGCATGTTGGTGTGTTAAAAATTCTGGAGGCGCTGGGTATCGATCCCAGTACCTCTCGCATGCAAAGCGAGCGCTCTACCATCTGAGCTACGCCCCCTGCTGACGAACTGCGCTATCATACAGCCATATCAATGGCACAGACCCTTGCACTCCCATTATTCCGCTGACAAACACTACTCTCAATGTGTCCGTGAGGGTGTCTTTCAGGTTTCCTGCATTCTGTATCGAATCGTAGTTGGCCAAAATCAAAGTGGCACGCACGACGTCGAAAATAGCGTTCGGCCAACGCTCTGAGGTAGACGAACGTGTTGTCCACTCTCTAGACTTCATTGAGGTTAGGCCGTTATACCTAAGGCAGATTTGCACTCGATGACACCTCGACAACAGCCGGTCCTCACATTTACGTTTTGCTCTCCTTACGTCAGTATACGAGTCTGTGACGCTGGCTTTGCAACATCTTGCGTGCCTTTAGGCTCGCCGCGACCAACACTTACCACGCACTGACCACAAAACATGGAGGCGCCGGGGCGTGAACCCGGGACCTTTCGCATGCAAAGCGAACGCTCTACCAACTGAGCTACGCCCCCAAGCACAACCAAGCTGCGCTGTTCTCCGTTCTTTGCTACTCTTATGTGCACGGACACGATGGTTGGTTGGTTTGCAGGGGTGAAGGGACCAGAGTACAAAGGCGCGGACACGTTCATATACGCAAGAGTTCCAAGTAGTTTCGATGCTCTGGTATTACGACTGCAAATTCCGTCCGTTTTTAACGTCTTAAATTGAAGGGACAGTCACAAGTTGGTCCGTTTTCACTCCATGTCGACAATCACACAGCACCTGAGGTAACAAGCACATCTGAAGACCCATTGTGCACTCGACTGTTCATGCCAACTCACTGCCTCGCACTTTACTACTGTGTACCACTCTTGTCGTCCAACTGCAAAAGACTGGGCCACAACAACTTTCCGCGTCTCCATTGCACTGCGCAAACTACGAAACGCTCCCCAAACATGGCACTCACCCACGCAGACGACTTTTCCGACTTTACACGACGCTCACGCAACGCTCACGCTAGTGACAGCCTTATTTAGGGCTTGACGTCGCACACAAGCGAATGAGCACATTTCGCCTACGACTTAGGCCGCCCTCCTAGTGTGGCTGTTCGGTGTCTGCAGGCAGCGAGGGGCTGCAAGCCTCCTGTGTTCGCGCCTATGTCACCTCTGCTTGCTTGTCAGAGACAGAGTATCGCAAAACATACAACTCACTCCATGAATTGATTGCTACGGCATCTGTCATCAGCAGTCACAACTAGCAACACCAGTAGCAGCCGACTGCACGTAAAGAATTGGAATGTGCAGTGGGATTTTTGTGAATTCGGCGCAAGGCTGATCTTTGCGACATAGGTTTGAGAATCTTATGGGAACACTTGTACTGTTTCTAAATTAAGTGTAGTGGTGGGAGGAGGGTGCTTCGTGCGAATTACAGCACGTTTGCCAATTGTGGCTGCTAATCGTTGGCTCGTATCTGCCTTGACACATTTTCTGGCTGTGAATTATTCCACTTGCATGGCAGTGTGCGCATGTTGGTGTGTTAAAAATTCTGGAGGCGCTGGGTATCGATCCCAGTACCTCTCGCATGCAAAGCGAGCGCTCTACCATCTGAGCTACGCCCCCTGCTGACGAACTGCGCTATCATACAGCCATATCAATGGCACAGACCCTTGCACTCCCATTATTCCGCTGACAAACACTACTCTCAATGTGTCCGTGAGGGTGTCTTTCAGGTTTCCTGCATTCTGTATCGAATCGTAGTTGGCCAAAATCAAAGTGGCACGCACGACGTCGAAAATAGCGTTCGGCCAACGCTCTGAGGTAGACGAACGTGTTGTCCACTCTCTAGACTTCATTGAGGTTAGGCCGTTATACCTAAGGCAGATTTGCACTCGATGACACCTCGACAACAGCCGGTCCTCACATTTACGTTTTGCTCTCCTTACGTCAGTATACGAGTCTGTGACGCTGGCTTTGCAACATCTTGCGTGCCTTTAGGCTCGCCGCGACCAACACTTACCACGCACTGACCACAAAACATGGAGGCGCCGGGGCTTGAACCCGGGACCTTTCACATGCAAAGCGAACGCTCTACCAACTGAGCTACGCCCCCAAGCACAACCAAGCTGCGCTGTTCTCCGTTCTTTGCTACTCTTATGTGCACGGACACGATGGTTGGTTGGTTTGCAGGGGTGAAGGGACCAGAGTACAAAGGCGCGGACACGTTCATATACGCAAGAGTTCCAAGTAGTTTCGATGCTCTGGTATTACGACTGCAAATTCCGTCCGTTTTTAACGTCTTAAATTGAAGGGACAGTCACAAGTTGGTCCGTTTTCACTCCATGTCGACAATCACACAGCACCTGAGGTAACAAGCACATCTGAAGACCCATTGTGCACTCGACTGTTCATGCCAACTCACTGCCTCGCACTTTACTACTGTGTACCACTCTTGTCGTCCAACTGCAAAAGACTGGGCCACAACAACTTTCCGCGTCTCCATTGCACTGCGCAAACTACGAAACGCTCCCCAAACATGGCACTCACCCACGCAGACGACTTTTCCGACTTTACACGACGCTCACGCAACGCTCACGCTAGTGACAGCCTTATTTAGGGCTTGACGTCGCACACAAGCGAATGAGCACATTTCGCCTACGACTTAGGCCGCCCTCCTAGTGTGGCTGTTCGGTGTCTGCAGGCAGCGAGGGGCTGCAAGCCTCCTGTGTTCGCGCCTATGTCACCTCTGCTTGCTTGTCAGAGACAGAGTATCGCAAAACATACAACTCACTCCATGAATTGATTGCTACGGCATCTGTCATCAGCAGTCACAACTAGCAACACCAGTAGCAGCCGACTGCACGTAAAGAATTGGAATGTGCAGTGGGATTTTTGTGAATTCGGCGCAAGGCTGATCTTTGCGACATAGGTTTGAGAATCTTATGGGAACACTTGTACTGTTTCTAAATTAAGTGTAGTGGTGGGAGGAGGGTGCTTCGTGCGAATTACAGCACGTTTGCCAATTGTGGCTGCTAATCGTTGGCTCGTATCTGCCTTGACACATTTTCTGGCTGTGAATTATTCCACTTGCATGGCAGTGTGCGCATGTTGGTGTGTTAAAAATTCTGGAGGCGCTGGGTATCGATCCCAGTACCTCTCGCATGCAAAGCGAGCGCTCTACCATCTGAGCTACGCCCCCTGCTGACGAACTGCGCTATCATACAGCCATATCAATGGCACAGACCCTTGCACTCCCATTATTCCGCTGACAAACACTACTCTCAATGTGTCCGTGAGGGTGTCTTTCAGGTTTCCTGCATTCTGTATCGAATCGTAGTTGGCCAAAATCAAAGTGGCACGCACGACGTCGAAAATAGCGTTCGGCCAACGCTCTGAGGTAGACGAACGTGTTGTCCACTCTCTAGACTTCATTGAGGTTAGGCCGTTATACCTAAGGCAGATTTGCACTCGATGACACCTCGACAACAGCCGGTCCTCACATTTACGTTTTGCTCTCCTTACGTCAGTATACGAGTCTGTGACGCTGGCTTTGCAACATCTTGCGTGCCTTTAGGCTCGCCGCGACCAACACTTACCACGCACTGACCACAAAACATGGAGGCGCCGGGGCTTGAACCCGGGACCTTTCGCATGCAAAGCGAACGCTCTACCAACTGAGCTACGCCCCCAAGCACAACCAAGCTGCGCTGTTCTCCGTTCTTTGCTACTCTTATGTGCACGGACACGATGGTTGGTTGGTTTGCAGGGGTGAAGGGACCAGAGTACAAAGGCGCGGACACGTTCATATACGCAAGAGTTCCAAGTAGTTTCGATGCTCTGGTATTACGACTGCAAATTCCGTCCGTTTTTAACGTCTTAAATTGAAGAGACAGTCACAAGTTGGTCCGTTTTCACTCCATGTCGACAATCACACAGCACCTGAGGTAACAAGCACATCTGAAGACCCATTGTGCACTCGACTGTTCATGCCAACTCACTGCCTCGCACTTTACTACTGTGTACCACTCTTGTCGTCCAACTGCAAAAGACTGGGCCACAACAACTTTCCGCGTCTCCATTGCACTGCGCAAACTACGAAACGCTCCCCAAACATGGCACTCACCCACGCAGACGACTTTTCCGACTTTACACGACGCTCACGCTAGTGACAGCCTTATTTAGGGCTTGACGTCGCACACAAGCGAATGAGCACATTTCGTCTACGACTTAGGCCGCCCTCCTAGTGTGGCTGTTCGGTGTCTGCAGGCAGCGAGGGGCTGCAAGCCTCCTGTGTTCGCGCCTATGTCACCTCTGCTTGCTTGTCAGAGACAGAGTATCGCAAAACATACAACTCACTCCATGAATTGATTGCTACGGCATCTGTCATCAGCAGTCACAACTAGCAACACCAGTAGCAGCCGACTGCACGTAAAGAATTGGAATGTGCAGTGGGATTTTTGTGAATTCGGCGCAAGGCTGATCTTTGCGACATAGGTTTGAGAATCTTATGGGAACACTTGTACTGTTTCTAAATTAAGTGTAGTGGTGGGAGGAGGGTGCTTCGTGCGAATTACAGCACGTTTGCCAATTGTGGCTGCTAATCGTTGGCTCGTATCTGCCTTGACACATTTTCTGGCTGTGAATTATTCCACTTGCATGGCAGTGTGCGCATGTTGGTGTGTTAAAAATTCTGGAGGCGCTGGGTATCGATCCCAGTACCTCTCGCATGCAAAGCGAGCGCTCTACCATCTGAGCTACGCCCCCTGCTGACGAACTGCGCTATCATACAGCCATATCAATGGCACAGACCCTTGCACTCCCATTATTCCGCTGACAAACACTACTCTCAATGTGTCCGTGAGGGTGTCTTTCAGGTTTCCTGCATTCTGTATCGAATCGTAGTTGGCCAAAATCAAAGTGGCACGCACGACGTCGAAAATAGCGTTCGGCCAACGCTCTGAGGTAGACGAACGTGTTGTCCACTCTCTAGACTTCATTGAGGTTAGGCCGTTATACCTAAGGCAGATTTGCACTCGATGACACCTCGACAACAGCCGGTCCTCACATTTACGTTTTGCTCTCCTTACGTCAGTATACGAGTCTGTGACGCTGGCTTTGCAACATCTTGCGTGCCTTTAGGCTCGCCGCGACCAACACTTACCACGCACTGACCACAAAACATGGAGGCGCCGGGGCTTGAACCCGGGACCTTTCGCATGCAAAGCGAACGCTCTACCAACTGAGCTACGCCCCCAAGCACAACCAAGCTGCGCTGTTCTCCGTTCTTTGCTACTCTTATGTGCACGGACACGATGGTTGGTTGGTTTGCAGGGGTGAAGGGACCAGAGTACAAAGGCGCGGACACGTTCATATACGCAAGAGTTCCAAGTAGTTTCGATGCTCTGGTATTACGACTGCAAATTCCGTCCGTTTTTAACGTCTTAAATTGAAGGGACAGTCACAAGTTGGTCCGTTTTCACTCCATGTCGACAATCACACAGCACCTGAGGTAACAAGCACATCTGAAGACCCATTGTGCACTCGACTGTTCATGCCAACTCACTGCCTCGCACTTTACTACTGTGTACCACTCTTGTCGTCCAACTGCAAAAGACTGGGCCACAACAACTTTCCGCGTCTCCATTGCACTGCGCAAACTACGAAACGCTCCCCAAACATGGCACTCACCCACGCAGACGACTTTTCCGACTTTACACGACGCTCACGCTAGTGACAGCCTTATTTAGGGCTTGACGTCGCACACAAGCGAATGAGCACATTTCGCCTACGACTTAGGCCGCCCTCCTAGTGTGGCTGTTCGGTGTCTGCAGGCAGCGAGGGGCTGCAAGCCTCCTGTGTTCGCGCCTATGTCACCTCTGCTTGCTTGTCAGAGACAGAGTATCGCAAAACATACAACTCACTCCATGAATTGATTGCTACGGCATCTGTCATCAGCAGTCACAACTAGCAACACCAGTAGCAGCCGACTGCACGTAAAGAATTGGAATGTGCAGTGGGACTTTTGTGAATTCGGCGCAAGGCTGATCTTTGCGACATAGGTTTGAGAATCTTATGGGAACACTTGTACTGTTTCTAAATTAAGTGTAGTGGTGGGAGGAGGGTGCTTCGTGCGAATTACAGCACGTTTGCCAATTGTGGCTGCTAATCGTTGGCTCGTATCTGCCTTGACACATTTTCTGGCTGTGAATTATTCCACTTGCATGGCAGTGTGCGCATGTTGGTGTGTTAAAAATTCTGGAGGCGCTGGGTATCGATCCCAGTACCTCTCGCATGCTAAGCGAGCGCTCTACCATCTGAGCTACGCCCCCTGCTGACGAACTGCGCTATCATACAGCCATATCAATGGCACAGACCCTTGCACTCCCATTATTCCGCTGACAAACACTACTCTCAATGTGTCCGTGAGGGTGTCTTTCAGGTTTCCTGCATTCTGTATCGAATCGTAGTTGGCCAAAATCAAAGTGGCACGCACGACGTCGAAAATAGCGTTCGGCCAACGCTCTGAGGTAGACGAACGTGTTGTCCACTCTCTAGACTTCATTGAGGTTAGGCCGTTATACCTAAGGCAGATTTGCACTCGATGACACCTCGACAACAGCCGGTCCTCACATTTACGTTTTGCTCTCCTTACGTCAGTATACGAGTCTGTGACGCTGGCTTTGCAACATCTTGCGTGCCTTTAGGCTCGCCGCGACCAACACTTACCACGCACTGACCACAAAACATGGAGGCGCCGGGGCTTGAACCCGGGACCTTTCACATGCAAAGCGAACGCTCTACCAACTGAGCTACGCCCCCAAGCACAACCAAGCTGCGCTGTTCTCCGTTCTTTGCTACTCTTATGTGCACGGACACGATGGTTGGTTGGTTTGCAGGGGTGAAGGGACCAGAGTACAAAGGCGCGGACACGTTCATATACGCAAGAGTTCCAAGTAGTTTCGATGCTCTGGTATTACGACTGCAAATTCCGTCCGTTTTTAACGTCTTAAATTGAAGGGACAGTCACAAGTTGGTCCGTTTTCACTCCATGTCGACAATCACACAGCACCTGAGGTAACAAGCACATCTGAAGACCCATTGTGCACTCGACTGTTCATGCCAACTCACTGCCTCGCACTTTACTACTGTGTACCACTCTTGTCGTCCAACTGCAAAAGACTGGGCCACAACAACTTTCCGCGTCTCCATTGCACTGCGCAAACTACGAAACGCTCCCCAAACATGGCACTCACCCACGCAGACGACTTTTCCGACTTTACACGACGCTCACGCTAGTGACAGCCTTATTTAGAGCTTGACGTCGCACACAAGCGAATGAGCACATTTCGCCTACGACTTAGGCCGCCCTCCTAGTGTGGCTGTTCGGTGTCTGCAGGCAGCGAGGGGCTGCAAGCCTCCTGTGTTCGCGCCTATGTCACCTCTGCTTGCTTGTCAGAGACAGAGTATCGCAAAACATACAACTCACTCCATGAATTGATTGCTACGGCATCTGTCATCAGCAGTCACAACTAGCAACACCAGTAGCAGCCGACTGCACGTAAAGAATTGGAATGTGCAGTGGGATTTTTGTGAATTCGGCGCAAGGCTGATCTTTGCGACATAGGTTTGAGAATCTTATGGGAACACTTGTACTGTTTCTAAATTAAGTGTAGTGGTGGGAGGAGGGTGCTTCGTGCGAATTACAGCACGTTTGCCAATTGTGGCTGCTAATCGTTGGCTCGTATCTGCCTTGACACATTTTCTGGCTGTGAATTATTCCACTTGCATGGCAGTGTGCGCATGTTGGTGTGTTAAAAATTCTGGAGGCGCTGGGTATCGATCCCAGTACCTCTCGCATGCTAAGCGAGCGCTCTACCATCTGAGCTACGCCCCCTGCTGACGAACTGCGCTATCATACAGCCATATCAATGGCACAGACCCTTGCACTCCCATTATTCCGCTGACAAACACTACTCTCAATGTGTCCGTGAGGGTGTTTTTCAGGTTTCCTGCATTCTGTATCGAATCGTAGTTGGCCAAAATCAAAGTGGCACGCACGACGTCGAAAATAGCGTTCGGCCAACGCTCTGAGGTAGACGAACGTGTTGTCCACTCTCTAGACTTCATTGAGGTTAGGCCGTTATACCTAAGGCAGATTTGCACTCGATGACACCTCGACAACAGCCGGTCCTCACATTTACGTTTTGCTCTCCTTACGTCAGTATACGAGTCTGTGACGCTGGCTTTGCAACATCTTGCGTGCCTTTAGGCTCGCCGCGACCAACACTTACCACGCACTGACCACAAAACATGGAGGCGCCGGGGCTTGAACCCAGGACCTTTCACATGCAAAGCGAACGCTCTACCAACTGAGCTACGCCCCCAAGCACAACCAAGCTGCGCTGTTCTCCGTTCTTTGCTACTCTTATGTGCACGGACACGATGGTTGGTTGGTTTGCAGGGGTGAAGGGACCAGAGTACAAAGGCGCGGACACGTTCATATACGCAAGAGTTCCAAGTAGTTTCGATGCTCTGGTATTACGACTGCAAATTCCGTCCGTTTTTAACGTCTTAAATTGAAGGGACAGTCACAAGTTGGTCCGTTTTCACTCCATGTCGACAATCACACAGCACCTGAGGTAACAAGCACATCTGAAGACCCATTGTGCACTCGACTGTTCATGCCAACTCACTGCCTCGCACTTTACTACTGTGTACCACTCTTGTCGTCCAACTGCAAAAGACTGGGCCACAACAACTTTCCGCGTCTCCATTGCACTGCGCAAACTACGAAACGCTCCCCAAACATGGCACTCACCCACGCAGACGACTTTTCCGACTTTACACGACGCTCACGCAACGCTCACGCTAGTGACAGCCTTATTTAGGGCTTGACGTCGCACACAAGCGAATGAGCACATTTCGCCTACGACTTAGGCCGCCCTCCTAGTGTGGCTGTTCGGTGTCTGCAGGCAGCGAGGGGCTGCAAGCCTCCTGTGTTCGCGCCTATGTCACCTCTGCTTGCTTGTCAGAGACAGAGTATCGCAAAACATACAACTCACTCCATGAATTGATTGCTACGGCATCTGTCATCAGCAGTCACAACTAGCAACACCAGTAGCAGCCGACTGCACGTAAAGAATTGGAATGTGCAGTGGGACTTTTGTGAATTCGGCGCAAGGCTGATCTTTGCGACATAGGTTTGAGAATCTTATGGGAACACTTGTACTGTTTCTAAATTAAGTGTAGTGGTGGGAGGAGGGTGCTTCGTGCGAATTACAGCACGTTTGCCAATTGTGGCTGCTAATCGTTGGCTCGTATCTGCCTTGACACATTTTCTGGCTGTGAATTATTCCACTTGCATGGCAGTGTGCGCATGTTGGTGTGTTAAAAATTCTGGAGGCGCTGGGTATCGATCCCAGTACCTCTCGCATGCTAAGCGAGCGCTCTACCATCTGAGCTACGCCCCCTGCTGACGAACTGCGCTATCATACAGCCATATCAATGGCACAGACCCTTGCACTCCCATTATTCCGCTGACAAACACTACTCTCAATGTGTCCGTGAGGGTGTCTTTCAGGTTTCCTGCATTCTGTATCGAATCGTAGTTGGCCAAAATCAAAGTGGCACGCACGACGTCGAAAATAGCGTTCGGCCAACGCTCTGAGGTAGACGAACGTGTTGTCCACTCTCTAGACTTCATTGAGGTTAGGCCGTTATACCTAAGGCAGATTTGCACTCGATGACACCTCGACAACAGCCGGTCCTCACATTTACGTTTTGCTCTCCTTACGTCAGTATACGAGTCTGTGACGCTGGCTTTGCAACATCTTGCGTGCCTTTAGGCTCGCCGCGACCAACACTTACCACGCACTGACCACAAAACATGGAGGCGCCGGGGCTTGAACCCGGGACCTTTCACATGCAAAGCGAACGCTCTACCAACTGAGCTACGCCCCCAAGCACAACCAAGCTGCGCTGTTCTCCGTTCTTTGCTACTCTTATGTGCACGGACACGATGGTTGGTTGGTTTGCAGGGGTGAAGGGACCAGAGTACAAAGGCGCGGACACGTTCATATACGCAAGAGTTCCAAGTAGTTTCGATGCTCTGGTATTACGACTGCAAATTCCGTCCGTTTTTAACGTCTTAAATTGAAGGGACAGTCACAAGTTGGTCCGTTTTCACTCCATGTCGACAATCACACAGCACCTGAGGTAACAAGCACATCTGAAGACCCATTGTGCACTCGACTGTTCATGCCAACTCACTGCCTCGCACTTTACTACTGTGTACCACTCTTGTCGTCCAACTGCAAAAGACTGGGCCACAACAACTTTCCGCGTCTCCATTGCACTGCGCAAACTACGAAACGCTCCCCAAACATGGCACTCACCCACGCAGACGACTTTTCCGACTTTACACGACGCTCACGCTAGTGACAGCCTTATTTAGGGCTTGACGTCGCACACAAGCGAATGAGCACATTTCGCCTACGACTTAGGCCGCCCTCCTAGTGTGGCTGTTCGGTGTCTGCAGGCAGCGAGGGGCTGCAAGCCTCCTGTGTTCGCGCCTATGTCACCTCTGCTTGCTTGTCAGAGACAGAGTATCGCAAAACATACAACTCACTCCATGAATTGATTGCTACGGCATCTGTCATCAGCAGTCACAACTAGCAACACCAGTAGCAGCCGACTGCACGTAAAGAATTGGAATGTGCAGTGGGATTTTTGTGAATTCGGCGCAAGGCTGATCTTTGCGACATAGGTTTGAGAATCTTATGGGAACACTTGTACTGTTTCTAAATTAAGTGTAGTGGTGGGAGGAGGGTGCTTCGTGCGAATTACAGCACGTTTGCCAATTGTGGCTGCTAATCGTTGGCTCGTATCTGCCTTGACACATTTTCTGGCTGTGAATTATTCCACTTGCATCTCAGTGTGCGCATGTTGGTGTGTTAAAAATTCTGGAGGCGCTGGGTATCGATCCCAGTACCTCTCGCATGCTAAGCGAGCGCTCTACCATCTGAGCTACGCCCCCTGCTGACGAACTGCGCTATCATACAGCCATATCAATGGCACAGACCCTTGCACTCCCATTATTCCGCTGACAAACACTACTCTCAATGTGTCCGTGAGGGTGTCTTTCAGGTTTCCTGCATTCTGTATCGAATCGTAGTTGGCCAAAATCAAAGTGGCACGCACGACGTCGAAAATAGCGTTCGGCCAACGCTCTGAGGTAGACGAACGTGTTGTCCACTCTCTAGACTTCATTGAGGTTAGGCCGTTATACCTAAGGCAGATTTGCACTCGATGACACCTCGACAACAGCCGGTCCTCACATTTACGTTTTGCTCTCCTTACGTCAGTATACGAGTCTGTGACGCTGGCTTTGCAACATCTTGCGTGCCTTTAGGCTCGCCGCGACCAACACTTACCACGCACTGACCACAAAACATGGAGGCGCCGGGGCTTGAACCCGGGACCTTTCACATGCAAAGCGAACGCTCTACCAACTGAGCTACGCCCCCAAGCACAACCAAGCTGCGCTGTTCTCCGTTCTTTGCTACTCTTATGTGCACGGACACGATGGTTGGTTGGTTTGCAGGGGTGAAGGGACCAGAGTACAAAGGCGCGGACACGTTCATATACGCAAGAGTTCCAAGTAGTTTCGATGCTCTGGTATTACGACTGCAAATTCCGTCCGTTTTTAACGTCTTAAATTGAAGGGACAGTCACAAGTTGGTCCGTTTTCACTCCATGTCGACAATCACACAGCACCTGAGGTAACAAGCACATCTGAAGACCCATTGTGCACTCGACTGTTCATGCCAACTCACTGCCTCGCACTTTACTACTGTGTACCACTCTTGTCGTCCAACTGCAAAAGACTGGGCCACAACAACTTTCCGCGTCTCCATTGCACTGCGCAAACTACGAAACGCTCCCCAAACATGGCACTCACCCACGCAGACGACTTTTCCGACTTTACACGACGCTCACGCTAGTGACAGCCTTATTTAGGGCTTGACGTCGCACACAAGCGAATGAGCACATTTCGCCTACGACTTAGGCCGCCCTCCTAGTGTGGCTGTTCGGTGTCTGCAGGCAGCGAGGGGCTGCAAGCCTCCTGTGTTCGCGCCTATGTCACCTCTGCTTGCTTGTCAGAGACAGAGTATCGCAAAACATACAACTCACTCCATGAATTGATTGCTACGGCATCTGTCATCAGCAGTCACAACTAGCAACACCAGTAGCAGCCGACTGCACGTAAAGAATTGGAATGTGCAGTGGGATTTTTGTGAATTCGGCGCAAGGCTGATCTTTGCGACATAGGTTTGAGAATCTTATGGGAACACTTGTACTGTTTCTAAATTAAGTGTAGTGGTGGGAGGAGGGTGCTTCGTGCGAATTACAGCACGTTTGCCAATTGTGGCTGCTAATCGTTGGCTCGTATCTGCCTTGACACATTTTCTGGCTGTGAATTATTCCACTTGCATGGCAGTGTGCGCATGTTGGTGTGTTAAAAATTCTGGAGGCGCTGGGTATCGATCCCAGTACCTCTCGCATGCTAAGCGAGCGCTCTACCATCTGAGCTACGCCCCCTGCTGACGAACTGCGCTATCATACAGCCATATCAATGGCACAGACCCTTGCACTCCCATTATTCCGCTGACAAACACTACTCTCAATGTGTCCGTGAGGGTGTCTTTCAGGTTTCCTGCATTCTGTATCGAATCGTAGTTGGCCAAAATCAAAGTGGCACGCACGACGTCGAAAATAGCGTTCGGCCAACGCTCTGAGGTAGACGAACGTGTTGTCCACTCTCTAGACTTCATTGAGGTTAGGCCGTTATACCTAAGGCAGATTTGCACTCGATGACACCTCGACAACAGCCGGTCCTCACATTTACGTTTTGCTCTCCTTACGTCAGTATACGAGTCTGTGACGCTGGCTTTGCAACATCTTGCGTGCCTTTAGGCTCGCCGCGACCAACACTTACCACGCACTGACCACAAAACATGGAGGCGCCGGGGCTTGAACCCGGGACCTTTCACATGCAAAGCGAACGCTCTACCAACTGAGCTACGCCCCCAAGCACAACCAAGCTGCGCTGTTCTCCGTTCTTTGCTACTCTTATGTGCACGGACACGATGGTTGGTTGGTTTGCAGGGGTGAAGGGACCAGAGTACAAAGGCGCGGACACGTTCATATACGCAAGAGTTCCAAGTAGTTTCGATGCTCTGGTATTACGACTGCAAATTCCGTCCGTTTTTAACGTCTTAAATTGAAGGGACAGTCACAAGTTGGTCCGTTTTCACTCCATGTCGACAATCACACAGCACCTGAGGTAACAAGCACATCTGAAGACCCATTGTGCACTCGACTGTTCATGCCAACTCACTGCCTCGCACTTTACTACTGTGTACCACTCTTGTCGTCCAACTGCAAAAGACTGGGCCACAACAACTTTCCGCGTCTCCATTGCACTGCGCAAACTACGAAACGCTCCCCAAACATGGCACTCACCCACGCAGACGACTTTTCCGACTTTACACGACGCTCACGCTAGTGACAGCCTTATTTAGAGCTTGACGTCGCACACAAGCGAATGAGCACATTTCGCCTACGACTTAGGCCGCCCTCCTAGTGTGGCTGTTCGGTGTCTGCAGGCAGCGAGGGGCTGCAAGCCTCCTGTGTTCGCGCCTATGTCACCTCTGCTTGCTTGTCAGAGACAGAGTATCGCAAAACATACAACTCACTCCATGAATTGATTGCTACGGCATCTGTCATCAGCAGTCACAACTAGCAACACCAGTAGCAGCCGACTGCACGTAAAGAATTGGAATGTGCAGTGGGATTTTTGTGAATTCGGCGCAAGGCTGATCTTTGCGACATAGGTTTGAGAATCTTATGGGAACACTTGTACTGTTTCTAAATTAAGTGTAGTGGTGGGAGGAGGGTGCTTCGTGCGAATTACAGCACGTTTGCCAATTGTGGCTGCTAATCGTTGGCTCGTATCTGCCTTGACACATTTTCTGGCTGTGAATTATTCCACTTGCATGGCAGTGTGCGCATGTTGGTGTGTTAAAAATTCTGGAGGCGCTGGGTATCGATCCCAGTACCTCTCGCATGCTAAGCGAGCGCTCTACCATCTGAGCTACGCCCCCTGCTGACGAACTGCGCTATCATACAGCCATATCAATGGCACAGACCCTTGCACTCCCATTATTCCGCTGACAAACACTACTCTCAATGTGTCCGTGAGGGTGTTTTTCAGGTTTCCTGCATTCTGTATCGAATCGTAGTTGGCCAAAATCAAAGTGGCACGCACGACGTCGAAAATAGCGTTCGGCCAACGCTCTGAGGTAGACGAACGTGTTGTCCACTCTCTAGACTTCATTGAGGTTAGGCCGTTATACCTAAGGCAGATTTGCACTCGATGACACCTCGACAACAGCCGGTCCTCACATTTACGTTTTGCTCTCCTTACGTCAGTATACGAGTCTGTGACGCTGGCTTTGCAACATCTTGCGTGCCTTTAGGCTCGCCGCGACCAACACTTACCACGCACTGACCACAAAACATGGAGGCGCCGGGGCTTGAACCCAGGACCTTTCACATGCAAAGCGAACGCTCTACCAACTGAGCTACGCCCCCAAGCACAACCAAGCTGCGCTGTTCTCCGTTCTTTGCTACTCTTATGTGCACGGACACGATGGTTGGTTGGTTTGCAGGGGTGAAGGGACCAGAGTACAAAGGCGCGGACACGTTCATATACGCAAGATTTCCAAGTAGTTTCGATGCTCTGGTATTACGACTGCAAATTCCGTCCGTTTTTAACGTCTTAAATTGAAGGGACAGTCACAAGTTGGTCCGTTTTCACTCCATGTCGACAATCACACAGCACCTGAGGTAACAAGCACATCTGAAGACCCATTGTGCACTCGACTGTTCATGCCAACTCACTGCCTCGCACTTTACTACTGTGTACCACTCTTGTCGTCCAACTGCAAAAGACTGGGCCACAACAACTTTCCGCGTCTCCATTGCACTGCGCAAACTACGAAACGCTCCCCAAACATGGCACTCACCCACGCAGACGACTTTTCCGACTTTACGCAACGCTCACGCTAGTGACAGCCTTATTTAGGGCTTGACGTCGCACACAAGCGAATGAGCACATTTCGCCTACGACTTAGGCCGCCCTCCTAGTGTGGCTGTTCGGTGTCTGCAGGCAGCGAGGGGCTGCAAGCCTCCTGTGTTCGCGCCTATGTCACCTCTGCTTGCTTGTCAGAGACAGAGTATCGCAAAACATACAACTCACTCCATGAATTGATTGCTACGGCATCTGTCATCAGCAGTCACAACTAGCAACACCAGTAGCAGCCGACTGCACGTAAAGAATTGGAATGTGCAGTGGGACTTTTGTGAATTCGGCGCAAGGCTGATCTTTGCGACATAGGTTTGAGAATCTTATGGGAACACTTGTACTGTTTCTAAATTAAGTGTAGTGGTGGGAGGAGGGTGCTTCGTGCGAATTACAGCACGTTTGCCAATTGTGGCTGCTAATCGTTGGCTCGTATCTGCCTTGACACATTTTCTGGCTGTGAATTATTCCACTTGCATGGCAGTGTGCGCATGTTGGTGTGTTAAAAATTCTGGAGGCGCTGGGTATCGATCCCAGTACCTCTCGCATGCTAAGCGAGCGCTCTACCATCTGAGCTACGCCCCCTGCTGACGAACTGCGCTATCATACAGCCATATCAATGGCACAGACCCTTGCACTCCCATTATTCCGCTGACAAACACTACTCTCAATGTGTCCGTGAGGGTGTCTTTCAGGTTTCCTGCATTCTGTATCGAATCGTAGTTGGCCAAAATCAAAGTGGCACGCACGACGTCGAAAATAGCGTTCGGCCAACGCTCTGAGGTAGACGAACGTGTTGTCCACTCTCTAGACTTCATTGAGGTTAGGCCGTTATACCTAAGGCAGATTTGCACTCGATGACACCTCGACAACAGCCGGTCCTCACATTTACGTTTTGCTCTCCTTACGTCAGTATACGAGTCTGTGACGCTGGCTTTGCAACATCTTGCGTGCCTTTAGGCTCGCCGCGACCAACACTTACCACGCACTGACCACAAAACATGGAGGCGCCGGGGCTTGAACCCGGGACCTTTCACATGCAAAGCGAACGCTCTACCAACTGAGCTACGCCCCCAAGCACAACCAAGCTGCGCTGTTCTCCGTTCTTTGCTACTCTTATGTGCACGGACACGATGGTTGGTTGGTTTGCAGGGGTGAAGGGACCAGAGTACAAAGGCGCGGACACGTTCATATACGCAAGAGTTCCAAGTAGTTTCGATGCTCTGGTATTACGACTGCAAATTCCGTCCGTTTTTAACGTCTTAAATTGAAGGGACAGTCACAAGTTGGTCCGTTTTCACTCCATGTCGACAATCACACAGCACCTGAGGTAACAAGCACATCTGAAGACCCATTGTGCACTCGACTGTTCATGCCAACTCACTGCCTCGCACTTTACTACTGTGTACCACTCTTGTCGTCCAACTGCAAAAGACTGGGCCACAACAACTTTCCGCGTCTCCATTGCACTGCGCAAACTACGAAACGCTCCCCAAACATGGCACTCACCCACGCAGACGACTTTTCCGACTTTACACGACGCTCACGCTAGTGACAGCCTTATTTAGGGCTTGACGTCGCACACAAGCGAATGAGCACATTTCGCCTACGACTTAGGCCGCCCTCCTAGTGTGGCTGTTCGGTGTCTGCAGGCAGCGAGGGGCTGCAAGCCTCCTGTGTTCGCGCCTATGTCACCTCTGCTTGCTTGTCAGAGACAGAGTATCGCAAAACATACAACTCACTCCATGAATTGATTGCTACGGCATCTGTCATCAGCAGTCACAACTAGCAACACCAGTAGCAGCCGACTGCACGTAAAGAATTGGAATGTGCAGTGGGATTTTTGTGAATTCGGCGCAAGGCTGATCTTTGCGACATAGGTTTGAGAATCTTATGGGAACACTTGTACTGTTTCTAAATTAAGTGTAGTGGTGGGAGGAGGGTGCTTCGTGCGAATTACAGCACGTTTGCCAATTGTGGCTGCTAATCGTTGGCTCGTATCTGCCTTGACACATTTTCTGGCTGTGAATTATTCCACTTGCATGGCAGTGTGCGCATGTTGGTGTGTTAAAAATTCTGGAGGCGCTGGGTATCGATCCCAGTACCTCTCGCATGCTAAGCGAGCGCTCTACCATCTGAGCTACGCCCCCTGCTGACGAACTGCGCTATCATACAGCCATATCAATGGCACAGACCCTTGCACTCCCATTATTCCGCTGACAAACACTACTCTCAATGTGTCCGTGAGGGTGTTTTTCAGGTTTCCTGCATTCTGTATCGAATCGTAGTTGGCCAAAATCAAAGTGGCACGCACGACGTCGAAAATAGCGTTCGGCCAACGCTCTGAGGTAGACGAACGTGTTGTCCACTCTCTAGACTTCATTGAGGTTAGGCCGTTATACCTAAGGCAGATTTGCACTCGATGACACCTCGACAACAGCCGGTCCTCACATTTACGTTTTGCTCTCCTTACGTCAGTATACGAGTCTGTGACGCTGGCTTTGCAACATCTTGCGTGCCTTTAGGCTCGCCGCGACCAACACTTACCACGCACTGACCACAAAACATGGAGGCGCCGGGGCTTGAACCCGGGACCTTTCACATGCAAAGCGAACGCTCTACCAACTGAGCTACGCCCCCAAGCACAACCAAGCTGCGCTGTTCTCCGTTCTTTGCTACTCTTATGTGCACGGACACGATGGTTGGTTGGTTTGCAGGGGTGAAGGGACCAGAGTACAAAGGCGCGGACACGTTCATATACGCAAGAGTTCCAAGTAGTTTCGATGCTCTGGTATTACGACTGCAAATTCCGTCCGTTTTTAACGTCTTAAATTGAAGGGACAGTCACAAGTTGGTCCGTTTTCACTCCATGTCGACAATCACACAGCACCTGAGGTAACAAGCACATCTGAAGACCCATTGTGCACTCGACTGTTCATGCCAACTCACTGCCTCGCACTTTACTACTGTGTACCACTCTTGTCGTCCAACTGCAAAAGACTGGGCCACAACAACTTTCCGCGTCTCCATTGCACTGCGCAAACTACGAAACGCTCCCCAAACATGGCACTCACCCACGCAGACGACTTTTCCGACTTTACACGACGCTCACGCAACGCTCACGCTAGTGACAGCCTTATTTAGGGCTTGACGTCGCACACAAGCGAATGAGCACATTTCGCCTACGACTTAGGCCGCCCTCCTAGTGTGGCTGTTCGGTGTCTGCAGGCAGCGAGGGGCTGCAAGCCTCCTGTGTTCGCGCCTATGTCACCTCTGCTTGCTTGTCAGAGACAGAGTATCGCAAAACATACAACTCACTCCATGAATTGATTGCTACGGCATCTGTCATCAGCAGTCACAACTAGCAACACCAGTAGCAGCCGACTGCACGTAAAGAATTGGAATGTGCAGTGGGATTTTTGTGAATTCGGCGCAAGGCTGATCTTTGCGACATAGGTTTGAGAATCTTATGGGAACACTTGTACTGTTTCTAAATTAAGTGTAGTGGTGGGAGGAGGGTGCTTCGTGCGAATTACAGCACGTTTGCCAATTGTGGCTGCTAATCGTTGGCTCGTATCTGCCTTGACACATTTTCTGGCTGTGAATTATTCCACTTGCATGGCAGTGTGCGCATGTTGGTGTGTTAAAAATTCTGGAGGCGCTGGGTATCGATCCCAGTACCTCTCGCATGCTAAGCGAGCGCTCTACCATCTGAGCTACGCCCCCTGCTGACGAACTGCGCTATCATACAGCCATATCAATGGCACAGACCCTTGCACTCCCATTATTCCGCTGACAAACACTACTCTCAATGTGTCCGTGAGGGTGTCTTTCAGGTTTCCTGCATTCTGTATCGAATCGTAGTTGGCCAAAATCAAAGTGGCACGCACGACGTCGAAAATAGCGTTCGGCCAACGCTCTGAGGTAGACGAACGTGTTGTCCACTCTCTAGACTTCATTGAGGTTAGGCCGTTATACCTAAGGCAGATTTGCACTCGATGACACCTCGACAACAGCCGGTCCTCACATTTACGTTTTGCTCTCCTTACGTCAGTATACGAGTCTGTGACGCTGGCTTTGCAACATCTTGCGTGCCTTTAGGCTCGCCGCGACCAACACTTACCACGCACTGACCACAAAACATGGAGGCGCCGGGGCTTGAACCCGGGACCTTTCACATGCAAAGCGAACGCTCTACCAACTGAGCTACGCCCCCAAGCACAACCAAGCTGCGCTGTTCTCCGTTCTTTGCTACTCTTATGTGCACGGACACGATGGTTGGTTGGTTTGCAGGGGTGAAGGGACCAGAGTACAAAGGCGCGGACACGTTCATATACGCAAGAGTTCCAAGTAGTTTCGATGCTCTGGTATTACGACTGCAAATTCCGTCCGTTTTTAACGTCTTAAATTGAAGGGACAGTCACAAGTTGGTCCGTTTTCACTCCATGTCGACAATCACACAGCACCTGAGGTAACAAGCACATCTGAAGACCCATTGTGCACTCGACTGTTCATGCCAACTCACTGCCTCGCACTTTACTACTGTGTACCACTCTTGTCGTCCAACTGCAAAAGACTGGGCCACAACAACTTTCCGCGTCTCCATTGCACTGCGCAAACTACGAAACGCTCCCCAAACATGGCACTCACCCACGCAGACGACTTTTCCGACTTTACACGACGCTCACGCAACGCTCACGCTAGTGACAGCCTTATTTAGGGCTTGACGTCGCACACAAGCGAATGAGCACATTTCGCCTACGACTTAGGCCGCCCTCCTAGTGTGGCTGTTCGGTGTCTGCAGGCAGCGAGGGGCTGCAAGCCTCCTGTGTTCGCGCCTATGTCACCTCTGCTTGCTTGTCAGAGACAGAGTATCGCAAAACATACAACTCACTCCATGAATTGATTGCTACGGCATCTGTCATCAGCAGTCACAACTAGCAACACCAGTAGCAGCCGACTGCACGTAAAGAATTGGAATGTGCAGTGGGATTTTTGTGAATTCGGCGCAAGGCTGATCTTTGCGACATAGGTTTGAGAATCTTATGGGAACACTTGTACTGTTTCTAAATTAAGTGTAGTGGTGGGAGGAGGGTGCTTCGTGCGAATTACAGCACGTTTGCCAATTGTGGCTGCTAATCGTTGGCTCGTATCTGCCTTGACACATTTTCTGGCTGTGAATTATTCCACTTGCATGGCAGTGTGCGCATGTTGGTGTGTTAAAAATTCTGGAGGCGCTGGGTATCGATCCCAGTACCTCTCGCATGCTAAGCGAGCGCTCTACCATCTGAGCTACGCCCCCTGCTGACAAACTGCGCTATCATACAGCCATATCAATGGCACAGACCCTTGCACTCCCATTATTCCGCTGACAAACACTACTCTCAATGTGTCCGTGAGGGTGTCTTTCAGGTTTCCTGCATTCTGTATCGAATCGTAGTTGGCCAAAATCAAAGTGGCACGCACGACGTCGAAAATAGCGTTCGGCCAACGCTCTGAGGTAGACGAACGTGTTGTCCACTCTCTAGACTTCATTGAGGTTAGGCCGTTATACCTAAGGCAGATTTGCACTCGATGACACCTCGACAACAGCCGGTCCTCACATTTACGTTTTGCTCTCCTTACGTCAGTATACGAGTCTGTGACGCTGGCTTTGCAACATCTTGCGTGCCTTTAGGCTCGCCGCGACCAACACTTACCACGCACTGACCACAAAACATGGAGGCGCCGGGGCTTGAACCCGGGACCTTTCACATGCAAAGCGAACGCTCTACCAACTGAGCTACGCCCCCAAGCACAACCAAGCTGCGCTGTTCTCCGTTCTTTGCTACTCTTATGTGCACGGACACGATGGTTGGTTGGTTTGCAGGGGTGAAGGGACCAGAGTACAAAGGCGCGGACACGTTCATATACGCAAGAGTTCCAAGTAGTTTCGATGCTCTGGTATTACGACTGCAAATTCCGTCCGTTTTTAACGTCTTAAATTGAAGGGACAGTCACAAGTTGGTCCGTTTTCACTCCATGTCGACAATCACACAGCACCTGAGGTAACAAGCACATCTGAAGACCCATTGTGCACTCGACTGTTCATGCCAACTCACTGCCTCGCACTTTACTACTGTGTACCACTCTTGTCGTCCAACTGCAAAAGACTGGGCCACAACAACTTTCCGCGTCTCCATTGCACTGCGCAAACTACGAAACGCTCCCCAAACATGGCACTCACCCACGCAGACGACTTTTCCGACTTTACACGACGCTCACGCAACGCTCACGCTAGTGACAGCCTTATTTAGGGCTTGACGTCGCACACAAGCGAATGAGCACATTTCGCCTACGACTTAGGCCGCCCTCCTAGTGTGGCTGTTCGGTGTCTGCAGGCAGCGAGGGGCTGCAAGCCTCCTGTGTTCGCGCCTATGTCACCTCTGCTTGCTTGTCAGAGACAGAGTATCGCAAAACATACAACTCACTCCATGAATTGATTGCTACGGCATCTGTCATCAGCAGTCACAACTAGCAACACCAGTAGCAGCCGACTGCACGTAAAGAATTGGAATGTGCAGTGGGATTTTTGTGAATTCGGCGCAAGGCTGATCTTTGCGACATAGGTTTGAGAATCTTATGGGAACACTTGTACTGTTTCTAAATTAAGTGTAGTGGTGGGAGGAGGGTGCTACGTGCGAATTACAGCACGTTTGCCAATTGTGGCTGCTAATCGTTGGCTCGTATCTGCCTTGACACATTTTCTGGCTGTGAATTATTCCACTTGCATGGCAGTGTGCGCATGTTGGTGTGTTAAAAATTCTGGAGGCGCTGGGTATCGATCCCAGTACCTCTCGCATGCAAAGCGAGCGCTCTACCATCTGAGCTACGCCCCCTGCTGACGAACTGCGCTATCATACAGCCATATCAATGGCACAGACCCTTGCACTCCCATTATTCCGCTGACAAACACTACTCTCAATGTGTCCGTGAGGGTGTCTTTCAGGTTTCCTGCATTCTGTATCGAATCGTAGTTGGCCAAAATCAAAGTGGCACGCACGACGTCGAAAATAGCGTTCGGCCAACGCTCTGAGGTAGACGAACGTGTTGTCCACTCTCTAGACTTCATTGAGGTTAGGCCGTTATACCTAAGGCAGATTTGCACTCGATGACACCTCGACAACAGCCGGTCCTCACATTTACGTTTTGCTCTCCTTACGTCAGTATACGAGTCTGTGACGCTGGCTTTGCAACATCTTGCGTGCCTTTAGGCTCGCCGCGACCAACACTTACCACGCACTGACCACAAAACATGGAGGCGCCGGGGCTTGAACCCGGGACCTTTCACATGCAAAGCGAACGCTCTACCAACTGAGCTACGCCCCCAAGCACAACCAAGCTGCGCTGTTCTCCGTTCTTTGCTACTCTTATGTGCACGGACACGATGGTTGGTTGGTTTGCAGGGGTGAAGGGACCAGAGTACAAAGGCGCGGACACGTTCATATACGCAAGAGTTCCAAGTAGTTTCGATGCTCTGGTATTACGACTGCAAATTCCGTCCGTTTTTAACGTCTTAAATTGAAGGGACAGTCACAAGTTGGTCCGTTTTCACTCCATGTCGACAATCACACAGCACCTGAGGTAACAAGCACATCTGAAGACCCATTGTGCACTCGACTGTTCATGCCAACTCACTGCCTCGCACTTTACTACTGTGTACCACTCTTGTCGTCCAACTGCAAAAGACTGGGCCACAACAACTTTCCGCGTCTCCATTGCACTGCGCAAACTACGAAACGCTCCCCAAACATGGCACTCACCCACGCAGACGACTTTTCCGACTTTACACGACGCTCACGCAACGCTCACGCTAGTGACAGCCTTATTTAGGGCTTGACGTCGCACACAAGCGAATGAGCACATTTCGCCTACGACTTAGGCCGCCCTCCTAGTGTGGCTGTTCGGTGTCTGCAGGCAGCGAGGGGCTGCAAGCCTCCTGTGTTCGCGCCTATGTCACCTCTGCTTGCTTGTCAGAGACAGAGTATCGCAAAACATACAACTCACTCCATGAATTGATTGCTACGGCATCTGTCATCAGCAGTCACAACTAGCAACACCAGTAGCAGCCGACTGCACGTAAAGAATTGGAATGTGCAGTGGGATTTTTGTGAATTCGGCGCAAGGCTGATCTTTGCGACATAGGTTTGAGAATCTTATGGGAACACTTGTACTGTTTCTAAATTAAGTGTAGTGGTGGGAGGAGGGTGCTTCGTGCGAATTACAGCACGTTTGCCAATTGTGGCTGCTAATCGTTGGCTCGTATCTGCCTTGACACATTTTCTGGCTGTGAATTATTCCACTTGCATGGCAGTGTGCGCATGTTGGTGTGTTAAAAATTCTGGAGGCGCTGGGTATCGATCCCAGTACCTCTCGCATGCTAAGCGAGCGCTCTACCATCTGAGCTACGCCCCCTGCTGACGAACTGCGCTATCATACAGCCATATCAATGGCACAGACCCTTGCACTCCCATTATTCCGCTGACAAACACTACTCTCAATGTGTCCGTGAGGGTGTCTTTCAGGTTTCCTGCATTCTGTATCGAATCGTAGTTGGCCAAAATCAAAGTGGCACGCACGACGTCGAAAATAGCGTTCGGCCAACGCTCTGAGGTAGACGAACGTGTTGTCCACTCTCTAGACTTCATTGAGGTTAGGCCGTTATACCTAAGGCAGATTTGCACTCGATGACACCTCGACAACAGCCGGTCCTCACATTTACGTTTTGCTCTCCTTACGTCAGTATACGAGTCTGTGACGCTGGCTTTGCAACATCTTGCGTGCCTTTAGGCTCGCCGCGACCAACACTTACCACGCACTGACCACAAAACATGGAGGCGCCGGGGCTTGAACCCGGGACCTTTCACATGCAAAGCGAACGCTCTACCAACTGAGCTACGCCCCCAAGCACAACCAAGCTGCGCTGTTCTCCGTTCTTTGCTACTCTTATGTGCACGGACACGATGGTTGGTTGGTTTGCAGGGGTGAAGGGACCAGAGTACAAAGGCGCGGACACGTTCATATACGCAAGAGTTCCAAGTAGTTTCGATGCTCTGGTATTACGACTGCAAATTCCGTCCGTTTTTAACGTCTTAAATTGAAGGGACAGTCACAAGTTGGTCCGTTTTCACTCCATGTCGACAATCACACAGCACCTGAGGTAACAAGCACATCTGAAGACCCATTGTGCACTCGACTGTTCATGCCAACTCACTGCCTCGCACTTTACTACTGTGTACCACTCTTGTCGTCCAACTGCAAAAGACTGGGCCACAACAACTTTCCGCGTCTCCATTGCACTGCGCAAACTACGAAACGCTCCCCAAACATGGCACTCACCCACGCAGACGACTTTTCCGACTTTACACGACGCTCACGCAACGCTCACGCTAGTGACAGCCTTATTTAGAGCTTGACGTCGCACACAAGCGAATGAGCACATTTCGCCTACGACTTAGGCCGCCCTCCTAGTGTGGCTGTTCGGTGTCTGCAGGCAGCGAGGGGCTGCAAGCCTCCTGTGTTCGCGCCTATGTCACCTCTGCTTGCTTGTCAGAGACAGAGTATCGCAAAACATACAACTCACTCCATGAATTGATTGCTACGGCATCTGTCATCAGCAGTCACAACTAGCAACACCAGTAGCAGCCGACTGCACGTAAAGAATTGGAATGTGCAGTGGGATTTTTGTGAATTCGGCGCAAGGCTGATCTTTGCGACATAGGTTTGAGAATCTTATGGGAACACTTGTACTGTTTCTAAATTAAGTGTAGTGGTGGGAGGAGGGTGCTTCGTGCGAATTACAGCACGTTTGCCAATTGTGGCTGCTAATCGTTGGCTCGTATCTGCCTTGACACATTTTCTGGCTGTGAATTATTCCACTTGCATGGCAGTGTGCGCATGTTGGTGTGTTAAAAATTCTGGAGGCGCTGGGTATCGATCCCAGTACCTCTCGCATGCTAAGCGAGCGCTCTACCATCTGAGCTACGCCCCCTGCTGACGAACTGCGCTATCATACAGCCATATCAATGGCACAGACCCTTGCACTCCCATTATTCCGCTGACAAACACTACTCTCAATGTGTCCGTGAGGGTGTCTTTCAGGTTTCCTGCATTCTGTATCGAATCGTAGTTGGCCAAAATCAAAGTGGCACGCACGACGTCGAAAATAGCGTTCGGCCAACGCTCTGAGGTAGACGAACGTGTTGTCCACTCTCTAGACTTCATTGAGGTTAGGCCGTTATACCTAAGGCAGATTTGCACTCGATGACACCTCGACAACAGCCGGTCCTCACATTTACGTTTTGCTCTCCTTACGTCAGTATACGAGTCTGTGACGCTGGCTTTGCAACATCTTGCGTGCCTTTAGGCTCGCCGCGACCAACACTTACCACGCACTGACCACAAAACATGGAGGCGCCGGGGCTTGAACCCGGGACCTTTCACATGCAAAGCGAACGCTCTACCAACTGAGCTACGCCCCCAAGCACAACCAAGCTGCGCTGTTCTCCGTTCTTTGCTACTCTTATGTGCACGGACACGATGGTTGGTTGGTTTGCAGGGGTGAAGGGACCAGAGTACAAAGGCGCGGACACGTTCATATACGCAAGAGTTCCAAGTAGTTTCGATGCTCTGGTATTACGACTGCAAATTCCGTCCGTTTTTAACGTCTTAAATTGAAGGGACAGTCACAAGTTGGTCCGTTTTCACTCCATGTCGACAATCACACAGCACCTGAGGTAACAAGCACATCTGAAGACCCATTGTGCACTCGACTGTTCATGCCAACTCACTGCCTCGCACTTTACTACTGTGTACCACTCTTGTCGTCCAACTGCAAAAGACTGGGCCACAACAACTTTCCGCGTCTCCATTGCACTGCGCAAACTACGAAACGCTCCCCAAACATGGCACTCACCCACGCAGACGACTTTTCCGACTTTACACGACGCTCACGCAACGCTCACGCTAGTGACAGCCTTATTTAGAGCTTGACGTCGCACACAAGCGAATGAGCACATTTCGCCTACGACTTAGGCCGCCCTCCTAGTGTGGCTGTTCGGTGTCTGCAGGCAGCGAGGGGCTGCAAGCCTCCTGTGTTCGCGCCTATGTCACCTCTGCTTGCTTGTCAGAGACAGAGTATCGCAAAACATACAACTCACTCCATGAATTGATTGCTACGGCATCTGTCATCAGCAGTCACAACTAGCAACACCAGTAGCAGCCGACTGCACGTAAAGAATTGGAATGTGCAGTGGGATTTTTGTGAATTCGGCGCAAGGCTGATCTTTGCGACATAGGTTTGAGAATCTTATGGGAACACTTGTACTGTTTCTAAATTAAGTGTAGTGGTGGGAGGAGGGTGCTTCGTGCGAATTACAGCACGTTTGCCAATTGTGGCTGCTAATCGTTGGCTCGTATCTGCCTTGACACATTTTCTGGCTGTGAATTATTCCACTTGCATGGCAGTGTGCGCATGTTGGTGTGTTAAAAATTCTGGAGGCGCTGGGTATCGATCCCAGTACCTCTCGCATGCTAAGCGAGCGCTCTACCATCTGAGCTACGCCCCCTGCTGACGAACTGCGCTATCATACAGCCATATCAATAGCACAGACCCTTGCACTCCCATTATTCCGCTGACAAACACTACTCTCAATGTGTCCGTGAGGGTGTCTTTCAGGTTTCCTGCATTCTGTATCGAATCGTAGTTGGCCAAAATCAAAGTGGCACGCACGACGTCGAAAATAGCGTTCGGCCAACGCTCTGAGGTAGACGAACGTGTTGTCCACTCTCTAGACTTCATTGAGGTTAGGCCGTTATACCTAAGGCAGATTTGCACTCGATGACACCTCGACAACAGCCGGTCCTCACATTTACGTTTTGCTCTCCTTACGTCAGTATACGAGTCTGTGACGCTGGCTTTGCAACATCTTGCGTGCCTTTAGGCTCGCCGCGACCAACACTTACCACGCACTGACCACAAAACATGGAGGCGCCGGGGCTTGAACCCGGGACCTTTCACATGCAAAGCGAACGCTCTACCAACTGAGCTACGCCCCCAAGCACAACCAAGCTGCGCTGTTCTCCGTTCTTTGCTACTCTTATGTGCACGGACACGATGGTTGGTTGGTTTGCAGGGGTGAAGGGACCAGAGTACAAAGGCGCGGACACGTTCATATACGCAAGAGTTCCAAGTAGTTTCGATGCTCTGGTATTACGACTGCAAATTCCGTCCGTTTTTAACGTCTTAAATTGAAGGGACAGTCACAAGTTGGTCCGTTTTCACTCCATGTCGACAATCACACAGCACCTGAGGTAACAAGCACATCTGAAGACCCATTGTGCACTCGACTGTTCATGCCAACTCACTGCCTCGCACTTTACTACTGTGTACCACTCTTGTCGTCCAACTGCAAAAGACTGGGCCACAACAACTTTCCGCGTCTCCATTGCACTGCGCAAACTACGAAACGCTCCCCAAACATGGCACTCACCCACGCAGACGACTTTTCCGACTTTACACGACGCTCACGCAACGCTCACGCTAGTGACAGCCTTATTTAGGGCTTGACGTCGCACACAAGCGAATGAGCACATTTCGCCTACGACTTAGGCCGCCCTCCTAGTGTGGCTGTTCGGTGTCTGCAGGCAGCGAGGGGCTGCAAGCCTCCTGTGTTCGCGCCTATGTCACCTCTGCTTGCTTGTCAGAGACAGAGTATCGCAAAACATACAACTCACTCCATGAATTGATTGCTACGGCATCTGTCATCAGCAGTCACAACTAGCAACACCAGTAGCAGCCGACTGCACGTAAAGAATTGGAATGTGCAGTGGGATTTTTGTGAATTCGGCGCAAGGCTGATCTTTGCGACATAGGTTTGAGAATCTTATGGGAACACTTGTACTGTTTCTAAATTAAGTGTAGTGGTGGGAGGAGGGTGCTTCGTGCGAATTACAGCACGTTTGCCAATTGTGGCTGCTAATCGTTGGCTCGTATCTGCCTTGACACATTTTCTGGCTGTGAATTATTCCACTTGCATGGCAGTGTGCGCATGTTGGTGTGTTAAAAATTCTGGAGGCGCTGGGTATCGATCCCAGTACCTCTCGCATGCTAAGCGAGCGCTCTACCATCTGAGCTACGCCCCCTGCTGACGAACTGCGCTATCATACAGCCATATCAATGGCACAGACCCTTGCACTCCCATTATTCCGCTGACAAACACTACTCTCAATGTGTCCGTGAGGGTGTCTTTCAGGTTTCCTGCATTCTGTATCGAATCGTAGTTGGCCAAAATCAAAGTGGCACGCACGACGTCGAAAATAGCGTTCGGCCAACGCTCTGAGGTAGACGAACGTGTTGTCCACTCTCTAGACTTCATTGAGGTTAGGCCGTTATACCTAAGGCAGATTTGCACTCGATGACACCTCGACAACAGCCGGTCCTCACATTTACGTTTTGCTCTCCTTACGTCAGTATACGAGTCTGTGACGCTGGCTTTGCAACATCTTGCGTGCCTTTAGGCTCGCCGCGACCAACACTTACCACGCACTGACCACAAAACATGGAGGCGCCGGGGCTTGAACCCGGGACCTTTCACATGCAAAGCGAACGCTCTACCAACTGAGCTACGCCCCCAAGCACAACCAAGCTGCGCTGTTCTCCGTTCTTTGCTACTCTTATGTGCACGGACACGATGGTTGGTTGGTTTGCAGGGGTGAAGGGACCAGAGTACAAAGGCGCGGACACGTTCATATACGCAAGAGTTCCAAGTAGTTTCGATGCTCTGGTATTACGACTGCAAATTCCGTCCGTTTTTAACGTCTTAAATTGAAGGGACAGTCACAAGTTGGTCCGTTTTCACTCCATGTCGACAATCACACAGCACCTGAGGTAACAAGCACATCTGAAGACCCATTGTGCACTCGACTGTTCATGCCAACTCACTGCCTCGCACTTTACTACTGTGTACCACTCTTGTCGTCCAACTGCAAAAGACTGGGCCACAACAACTTTCCGCGTCTCCATTGCACTGCGCAAACTACGAAACGCTCCCCAAACATGGCACTCACCCACGCAGACGACTTTTCCGACTTTACACGACGCTCACGCTAGTGACAGCCTTATTTAGGGCTTGACGTCGCACACAAGCGAATGAGCACATTTCGCCTACGACTTAGGCCGCCCTCCTAGTGTGGCTGTTCGGTGTCTGCAGGCAGCGAGGGGCTGCAAGCCTCCTGTGTTCGCGCCTATGTCACCTCTGCTTGCTTGTCAGAGACAGAGTATCGCAAAACATACAACTCACTCCATGAATTGATTGCTACGGCATCTGTCATCAGCAGTCACAACTAGCAACACCAGTAGCAGCCGACTGCACGTAAAGAATTGGAATGTGCAGTGGGATTTTTGTGAATTCGGCGCAAGGCTGATCTTTGCGACATAGGTTTGAGAATCTTATGGGAACACTTGTACTGTTTCTAAATTAAGTGTAGTGGTGGGAGGAGGGTGCTTCGTGCGAATTACAGCACGTTTGCCAATTGTGGCTGCTAATCGTTGGCTCGTATCTGCCTTGACACATTTTCTGGCTGTGAATTATTCCACTTGCATGGCAGTGTGCGCATGTTGGTGTGTTAAAAATTCTGGAGGCGCTGGGTATCGATCCCAGTACCTCTCGCATGCTAAGCGAGCGCTCTACCATCTGAGCTACGCCCCCTGCTGACGAACTGCGCTATCATACAGCCATATCAATGGCACAGACCCTTGCACTCCCATTATTCCGCTGACAAACACTACTCTCAATGTGTCCGTGAGGGTGTCTTTCAGGTTTCCTGCATTCTGTATCGAATCGTAGTTGGCCAAAATCAAAGTGGCACGCACGACGTCGAAAATAGCGTTCGGCCAACGCTCTGAGGTAGACGAACGTGTTGTCCACTCTCTAGACTTCATTGAGGTTAGGCCGTTATACCTAAGGCAGATTTGCACTCGATGACACCTCGACAACAGCCGGTCCTCACATTTACGTTTTGCTCTCCTTACGTCAGTATACGAGTCTGTGACGCTGGCTTTGCAACATCTTGCGTGCCTTTAGGCTCGCCGCGACCAACACTTACCACGCACTGACCACAAAACATGGAGGCGCCGGGGCTTGAACCCGGGACCTTTCACATGCAAAGCGAACGCTCTACCAACTGAGCTACGCCCCCAAGCACAACCAAGCTGCGCTGTTCTCCGTTCTTTGCTACTCTTATGTGCACGGACACGATGGTTGGTTGGTTTGCAGGGGTGAAGGGACCAGAGTACAAAGGCGCGGACACGTTCATATACGCAAGAGTTCCAAGTAGTTTCGATGCTCTGGTATTACGACTGCAAATTCCGTCCGTTTTTAACGTCTTAAATTGAAGGGACAGTCACAAGTTGGTCCGTTTTCACTCCATGTCGACAATCACACAGCACCTGAGGTAACAAGCACATCTGAAGACCCATTGTGCACTCGACTGTTCATGCCAACTCACTGCCTCGCACTTTACTACTGTGTACCACTCTTGTCGTCCAACTGCAAAAGACTGGGCCACAACAACTTTCCGCGTCTCCATTGCACTGCGCAAACTACGAAACGCTCCCCAAACATGGCACTCACCCACGCAGACGACTTTTCCGACTTTACACGACGCTCACGCAACGCTCACGCTAGTGACAGCCTTATTTAGGGCTTGACGTCGCACACAAGCGAATGAGCACATTTCGCCTACGACTTAGGCCGCCCTCCTAGTGTGGCTGTTCGGTGTCTGCAGGCAGCGAGGGGCTGCAAGCCTCCTGTGTTCGCGCCTATGTCACCTCTGCTTGCTTGTCAGAGACAGAGTATCGCAAAACATACAACTCACTCCATGAATTGATTGCTACGGCATCTGTCATCAGCAGTCACAACTAGCAACACCAGTAGCAGCCGACTGCACGTAAAGAATTGGAATGTGCAGTGGGATTTTTGTGAATTCGGCGCAAGGCTGATCTTTGCGACATAGGTTTGAGAATCTTATGGGAACACTTGTACTGTTTCTAAATTAAGTGTAGTGGTGGGAGGAGGGTGCTTCGTGCGAATTACAGCACGTTTGCCAATTGTGGCTGCTAATCGTTGGCTCGTATCTGCCTTGACACATTTTCTGGCTGTGAATTATTCCACTTGCATGGCAGTGTGCGCATGTTGGTGTGTTAAAAATTCTGGAGGCGCTGGGTATCGATCCCAGTACCTCTCGCATGCTAAGCGAGCGCTCTACCATCTGAGCTACGCCCCCTGCTGACGAACTGCGCTATCATACAGCCATATCAATGGCACAGACCCTTGCACTCCCATTATTCCGCTGACAAACACTACTCTCAATGTGTCCGTGAGGGTGTCTTTCAGGTTTCCTGCATTCTGTATCGAATCGTAGTTGGCCAAAATCAAAGTGGCACGCACGACGTCGAAAATAGCGTTCGGCCAACGCTCTGAGGTAGACGAACGTGTTGTCCACTCTCTAGACTTCATTGAGGTTAGGCCGTTATACCTAAGGCAGATTTGCACTCGATGACACCTCGACAACAGCCGGTCCTCACATTTACGTTTTGCTCTCCTTACGTCAGTATACGAGTCTGTGACGCTGGCTTTGCAACATCTTGCGTGCCTTTAGGCTCGCCGCGACCAACACTTACCACGCACTGACCACAAAACATGGAGGCGCCGGGGCTTGAACCCGGGACCTTTCACATGCAAAGCGAACGCTCTACCAACTGAGCTACGCCCCCAAGCACAACCAAGCTGCGCTGTTCTCCGTTCTTTGCTACTCTTATGTGCACGGACACGATGGTTGGTTGGTTTGCAGGGGTGAAGGGACCAGAGTACAAAGGCGCGGACACGTTCATATACGCAAGAGTTCCAAGTAGTTTCGATGCTCTGGTATTACGACTGCAAATTCCGTCCGTTTTTAACGTCTTAAATTGAAGGGACAGTCACAAGTTGGTCCGTTTTCACTCCATGTCGACAATCACACAGCACCTGAGGTAACAAGCACATCTGAAGACCCATTGTGCACTCGACTGTTCATGCCAACTCACTGCCTCGCACTTTACTACTGTGTACCACTCTTGTCGTCCAACTGCAAAAGACTGGGCCACAACAACTTTCCGCGTCTCCATTGCACTGCGCAAACTACGAAACGCTCCCCAAACATGGCACTCACCCACGCAGACGACTTTTCCGACTTTACACGACGCTCACGCTAGTGACAGCCTTATTTAGGGCTTGACGTCGCACACAAGCGAATGAGCACATTTCGCCTACGACTTAGGCCGCCCTCCTAGTGTGGCTGTTCGGTGTCTGCAGGCAGCGAGGGGCTGCAAGCCTCCTGTGTTCGCGCCTATGTCACCTCTGCTTGCTTGTCAGAGACAGAGTATCGCAAAACATACAACTCACTCCATGAATTGATTGCTACGGCATCTGTCATCAGCAGTCACAACTAGCAACACCAGTAGCAGCCGACTGCACGTAAAGAATTGGAATGTGCAGTGGGATTTTTGTGAATTCGGCGCAAGGCTGATCTTTGCGACATAGGTTTGAGAATCTTATGGGAACACTTGTACTGTTTCTAAATTAAGTGTAGTGGTGGGAGGAGGGTGCTTCGTGCGAATTACAGCACGTTTGCCAATTGTGGCTGCTAATCGTTGGCTCGTATCTGCCTTGACACATTTTCTGGCTGTGAATTATTCCACTTGCATGGCAGTGTGCGCATGTTGGTGTGTTAAAAATTCTGGAGGCGCTGGGTATCGATCCCAGTACCTCTCGCATGCTAAGCGAGCGCTCTACCATCTGAGCTACGCCCCCTGCTGACGAACTGCGCTATCATACAGCCATATCAATGGCACAGACCCTTGCACTCCCATTATTCCGCTGACAAACACTACTCTCAATGTGTCCGTGAGGGTGTCTTTCAGGTTTCCTGCATTCTGTATCGAATCGTAGTTGGCCAAAATCAAAGTGGCACGCACGACGTCGAAAATAGCGTTCGGCCAACGCTCTGAGGTAGACGAACGTGTTGTCCACTCTCTAGACTTCATTGAGGTTAGGCCGTTATACCTAAGGCAGATTTGCACTCGATGACACCTCGACAACAGCCGGTCCTCACATTTACGTTTTGCTCTCCTTACGTCAGTATACGAGTCTGTGACGCTGGCTTTGCAACATCTTGCGTGCCTTTAGGCTCGCCGCGACCAACACTTACCACGCACTGACCACAAAACATGGAGGCGCCGGGGCTTGAACCCGGGACCTTTCACATGCAAAGCGAACGCTCTACCAACTGAGCTACGCCCCCAAGCACAACCAAGCTGCGCTGTTCTCCGTTCTTTGCTACTCTTATGTGCACGGACACGATGGTTGGTTGGTTTGCAGGGGTGAAGGGACCAGAGTACAAAGGCGCGGACACGTTCATATACGCAAGAGTTCCAAGTAGTTTCGATGCTCTGGTATTACGACTGCAAATTCCGTCCGTTTTTAACGTCTTAAATTGAAGGGACAGTCACAAGTTGGTCCGTTTTCACTCCATGTCGACAATCACACAGCACCTGAGGTAACAAGCACATCTGAAGACCCATTGTGCACTCGACTGTTCATGCCAACTCACTGCCTCGCACTTTACTACTGTGTACCACTCTTGTCGTCCAACTGCAAAAGACTGGGCCACAACAACTTTCCGCGTCTCCATTGCACTGCGCAAACTACGAAACGCTCCCCAAACATGGCACTCACCCACGCAGACGACTTTTCCGACTTTACACGACGCTCACGCAACGCTCACGCTAGTGACAGCCTTATTTAGGGCTTGACGTCGCACACAAGCGAATGAGCACATTTCGCCTACGACTTAGGCCGCCCTCCTAGTGTGGCTGTTCGGTGTCTGCAGGCAGCGAGGGGCTGCAAGCCTCCTGTGTTCGCGCCTATGTCACCTCTGCTTGCTTGTCAGAGACAGAGTATCGCAAAACATACAACTCACTCCATGAATTGATTGCTACGGCATCTGTCATCAGCAGTCACAACTAGCAACACCAGTAGCAGCCGACTGCACGTAAAGAATTGGAATGTGCAGTGGGATTTTTGTGAATTCGGCGCAAGGCTGATCTTTGCGACATAGGTTTGAGAATCTTATGGGAACACTTGTACTGTTTCTAAATTAAGTGTAGTGGTGGGAGGAGGGTGCTTCGTGCGAATTACAGCACGTTTGCCAATTGTGGCTGCTAATCGTTGGCTCGTATCTGCCTTGACACATTTTCTGGCTGTGAATTATTCCACTTGCATGGCAGTGTGCGCATGTTGGTGTGTTAAAAATTCTGGAGGCGCTGGGTATCGATCCCAGTACCTCTCGCATGCTAAGCGAGCGCTCTACCATCTGAGCTACGCCCCCTGCTGACGAACTGCGCTATCATACAGCCATATCAATGGCACAGACCCTTGCACTCCCATTATTCCGCTGACAAACACTACTCTCAATGTGTCCGTGAGGGTGTCTTTCAGGTTTCCTGCATTCTGTATCGAATCGTAGTTGGCCAAAATCAAAGTGGCACGCACGACGTCGAAAATAGCGTTCGGCCAACGCTCTGAGGTAGACGAACGTGTTGTCCACTCTCTAGACTTCATTGAGGTTAGGCCGTTATACCTAAGGCAGATTTGCACTCGATGACACCTCGACAACAGCCGGTCCTCACATTTACGTTTTGCTCTCCTTACGTCAGTATACGAGTCTGTGACGCTGGCTTTGCAACATCTTGCGTGCCTTTAGGCTCGCCGCGACCAACACTTACCACGCACTGACCACAAAACATGGAGGCGCCGGGGCTTGAACCCGGGACCTTTCACATGCAAAGCGAACGCTCTACCAACTGAGATACGCCCCCAAGCACAACCAAGCTGCGCTGTTCTCCGTTCTTTGCTACTCTTATGTGCACGGACACGATGGTTGGTTGGTTTGCAGGGGTGAAGGGACCAGAGTACAAAGGCGCGGACACGTTCATATACGCAAGAGTTCCAAGTAGTTTCGATGCTCTGGTATTACGACTGCAAATTCCGTCCGTTTTTAACGTCTTAAATTGAAGGGACAGTCACAAGTTGGTCCGTTTTCACTCCATGTCGACAATCACTCAGCACCTGAGGTAACAAGCACATCTGAAGACCCATTGTGCACTCGACTGTTCATGCCAACTCACTGCCTCGCACTTTACTACTGTGTACCACTCTTGTCGTCCAACTGCAAAAGACTGGGCCACAACAACTTTCCGCGTCTCCATTGCACTGCGCAAACTACGAAACGCTCCCCAAACATGGCACTCACCCACGCAGACGACTTTTCCGACTTTACACGACGCTCACGCAACGCTCACGCTAGTGACAGCCTTATTTAGGGCTTGACGTCGCACACAAGCGAATGAGCACATTTCGCCTACGACTTAGGCCGCCCTCCTAGTGTGGCTGTTCGGTGTCTGCAGGCAGCGAGGGGCTGCAAGCCTCCTGTGTTCGCGCCTATGTCACCTCTGCTTGCTTGTCAGAGACAGAGTATCGCAAAACATACAACTCACTCCATGAATTGATTGCTACGGCATCTGTCATCAGCAGTCACAACTAGCAACACCAGTAGCAGCCGACTGCACGTAAAGAATTGGAATGTGCAGTGGGATTTTTGTGAATTCGGCGCAAGGCTGATCTTTGCGACATAGGTTTGAGAATCTTATGGGAACACTTGTACTGTTTCTAAATTAAGTGTAGTGGTGGGAGGAGGGTGCTTCGTGCGAATTACAGCACGTTTGCCAATTGTGGCTGCTAATCGTTGGCTCGTATCTGCCTTGACACATTTTCTGGCTGTGAATTATTCCACTTGCATGGCAGTGTGCGCATGTTGGTGTGTTAAAAATTCTGGAGGCGCTGGGTATCGATCCCAGTACCTCTCGCATGCTAAGCGAGCGCTCTACCATCTGAGCTACGCCCCCTGCTGACGAACTGCGCTATCATACAGCCATATCAATGGCACAGACCCTTGCACTCCCATTATTCCGCTGACAAACACTACTCTCAATGTGTCCGTGAGGGTGTCTTTCAGGTTTCCTGCATTCTGTATCGAATCGTAGTTGGCCAAAATCAAAGTGGCACGCACGACGTCGAAAATAGCGTTCGGCCAACGCTCTGAGGTAGACGAACGTGTTGTCCACTCTCTAGACTTCATTGAGGTTAGGCCGTTATACCTAAGGCAGATTTGCACTCGATGACACCTCGACAACAGCCGGTCCTCACATTTACGTTTTGCTCTCCTTACGTCAGTATACGAGTCTGTGACGCTGGCTTTGCAACATCTTGCGTGCCTTTAGGCTCGCCGCGACCAACACTTACCACGCACTGACCACAAAACATGGAGGCGCCGGGGCTTGAACCCGGGACCTTTCACATGCAAAGCGAACGCTCTACCAACTGAGATACGCCCCCAAGCACAACCAAGCTGCGCTGTTCTCCGTTCTTTGCTACTCTTATGTGCACGGACACGATGGTTGGTTGGTTTGCAGGGGTGAAGGGACCAGAGTACAAAGGCGCGGACACGTTCATATACGCAAGAGTTCCAAGTAGTTTCGATGCTCTGGTATTACGACTGCAAATTCCGTCCGTTTTTAACGTCTTAAATTGAAGGGACAGTCACAAGTTGGTCCGTTTTCACTCCATGTCGACAATCACACAGCACCTGAGGTAACAAGCACATCTGAAGACCCATTGTGCACTCGACTGTTCATGCCAACTCACTGCCTCGCACTTTACTACTGTGTACCACTCTTGTCGTCCAACTGCAAAAGACTGGGCCACAACAACTTTCCGCGTCTCCATTGCACTGCGCAAACTACGAAACGCTCCCCAAACATGGCACTCACCCACGCAGACGACTTTTCCGACTTTACACGACGCTCACGCAACGCTCACGCTAGTGACAGCCTTATTTAGGGCTTGACGTCGCACACAAGCGAATGAGCACATTTCGCCTACGACTTAGGCCGCCCTCCTAGTGTGGCTGTTCGGTGTCTGCAGGCAGCGAGGGGCTGCAAGCCTCCTGTGTTCGCGCCTATGTCACCTCTGCTTGCTTGTCAGAGACAGAGTATCGCAAAACATACAACTCACTCCATGAATTGATTGCTACGGCATCTGTCATCAGCAGTCACAACTAGCAACACCAGTAGCAGCCGACTGCACGTAAAGAATTGGAATGTGCAGTGGGATTTTTGTGAATTCGGCGCAAGGCTGATCTTTGCGACATAGGTTTGAGAATCTTATGGGAACACTTGTACTGTTTCTAAATTAAGTGTAGTGGTGGGAGGAGGGTGCTTCGTGCGAATTACAGCACGTTTGCCAATTGTGGCTGCTAATCGTTGGCTCGTATCTGCCTTGACACATTTTCTGGCTGTGAATTATTCCACTTGCATGGCAGTGTGCGCATGTTGGTGTGTTAAAAATTCTGGAGGCGCTGGGTATCGATCCCAGTACCTCTCGCATGCTAAGCGAGCGCTCTACCATCTGAGCTACGCCCCCTGCTGACGAACTGCGCTATCATACAGCCATATCAATGGCACAGACCCTTGCACTCCCATTATTCCGCTGACAAACACTACTCTCAATGTGTCCGTGAGGGTGTCTTTCAGGTTTCCTGCATTCTGTATCGAATCGTAGTTGGCCAAAATCAAAGTGGCACGCACGACGTCGAAAATAGCGTTCGGCCAACGCTCTGAGGTAGACGAACGTGTTGTCCACTCTCTAGACTTCATTGAGGTTAGGCCGTTATACCTAAGGCAGATTTGCACTCGATGACACCTCGACAACAGCCGGTCCTCACATTTACGTTTTGCTCTCCTTACGTCAGTATACGAGTCTGTGACGCTGGCTTTGCAACATCTTGCGTGCCTTTAGGCTCGCCGCGACCAACACTTACCACGCACTGACCACAAAACATGGAGGCGCCGGGGCTTGAACCCGGGACCTTTCACATGCAAAGCGAACGCTCTACCAACTGAGATACGCCCCCAAGCACAACCAAGCTGCGCTGTTCTCCGTTCTTTGCTACTCTTATGTGCACGGACACGATGGTTGGTTGGTTTGCAGGGGTGAAGGGACCAGAGTACAAAGGCGCGGACACGTTCATATACGCAAGAGTTCCAAGTAGTTTCGATGCTCTGGTATTACGACTGCAAATTCCGTCCGTTTTTAACGTCTTAAATTGAAGGGACAGTCACAAGTTGGTCCGTTTTCACTCCATGTCGACAATCACACAGCACCTGAGGTAACAAGCACATCTGAAGACCCATTGTGCACTCGACTGTTCATGCCAACTCACTGCCTCGCACTTTACTACTGTGTACCACTCTTGTCGTCCAACTGCAAAAGACTGGGCCACAACAACTTTCCGCGTCTCCATTGCACTGCGCAAACTACGAAACGCTCCCCAAACATGGCACTCACCCACGCAGACGACTTTTCCGACTTTACACGACGCTCACGCAACGCTCACGCTAGTGACAGCCTTATTTAGGGCTTGACGTCGCACACAAGCGAATGAGCACATTTCGCCTACGACTTAGGCCGCCCTCCTAGTGTGGCTGTTCGGTGTCTGCAGGCAGCGAGGGGCTGCAAGCCTCCTGTGTTCGCGCCTATGTCACCTCTGCTTGCTTGTCAGAGACAGAGTATCGCAAAACATACAACTCACTCCATGAATTGATTGCTACGGCATCTGTCATCAGCAGTCACAACTAGCAACACCAGTAGCAGCCGACTGCACGTAAAGAATTGGAATGTGCAGTGGGATTTTTGTGAATTCGGCGCAAGGCTGATCTTTGCGACATAGGTTTGAGAATCTTATGGGAACACTTGTACTGTTTCTAAATTAAGTGTAGTGGTGGGAGGAGGGTGCTTCGTGCGAATTACAGCACGTTTGCCAATTGTGGCTGCTAATCGTTGGCTCGTATCTGCCTTGACACATTTTCTGGCTGTGAATTATTCCACTTGCATGGCAGTGTGCGCATGTTGGTGTGTTAAAAATTCTGGAGGCGCTGGGTATCGATCCCAGTACCTCTCGCATGCTAAGCGAGCGCTCTACCATCTGAGCTACGCCCCCTGCTGACGAACTGCGCTATCATACAGCCATATCAATGGCACAGACCCTTGCACTCCCATTATTCCGCTGACAAACACTACTCTCAATGTGTCCGTGAGGGTGTCTTTCAGGTTTCCTGCATTCTGTATCGAATCGTAGTTGGCCAAAATCAAAGTGGCACGCACGACGTCGAAAATAGCGTTCGGCCAACGCTCTGAGGTAGACGAACGTGTTGTCCACTCTCTAGACTTCATTGAGGTTAGGCCGTTATACCTAAGGCAGATTTGCACTCGATGACACCTCGACAACAGCCGGTCCTCACATTTACGTTTTGCTCTCCTTACGTCAGTATACGAGTCTGTGACGCTGGCTTTGCAACATCTTGCGTGCCTTTAGGCTCGCCGCGACCAACACTTACCACGCACTGACCACAAAACATGGAGGCGCCGGGGCTTGAACCCGGGACCTTTCACATGCAAAGCGAACGCTCTACCAACTGAGATACGCCCCCAAGCACAACCAAGCTGCGCTGTTCTCCGTTCTTTGCTACTCTTATGTGCACGGACACGATGGTTGGTTGGTTTGCAGGGGTGAAGGGACCAGAGTACAAAGGCGCGGACACGTTCATATACGCAAGAGTTCCAAGTAGTTTCGATGCTCTGGTATTACGACTGCAAATTCCGTCCGTTTTTAACGTCTTAAATTGAAGGGACAGTCACAAGTTGGTCCGTTTTCACTCCATGTCGACAATCACACAGCACCTGAGGTAACAAGCACATCTGAAGACCCATTGTGCACTCGACTGTTCATGCCAACTCACTGCCTCGCACTTTACTACTGTGTACCACTCTTGTCGTCCAACTGCAAAAGACTGGGCCACAACAACTTTCCGCGTCTCCATTGCACTGCGCAAACTACGAAACGCTCCCCAAACATGGCACTCACCCACGCAGACGACTTTTCCGACTTTACACGACGCTCACGCAACGCTCACGCTAGTGACAGCCTTATTTAGGGCTTGACGTCGCACACAAGCGAATGAGCACATTTCGCCTACGACTTAGGCCGCCCTCCTAGTGTGGCTGTTCGGTGTCTGCAGGCAGCGAGGGGCTGCAAGCCTCCTGTGTTCGCGCCTATGTCACCTCTGCTTGCTTGTCAGAGACAGAGTATCGCAAAACATACAACTCACTCCATGAATTGATTGCTACGGCATCTGTCATCAGCAGTCACAACTAGCAACACCAGTAGCAGCCGACTGCACGTAAAGAATTGGAATGTGCAGTGGGATTTTTGTGAATTCGGCGCAAGGCTGATCTTTGCGACATAGGTTTGAGAATCTTATGGGAACACTTGTACTGTTTCTAAATTAAGTGTAGTGGTGGGAGGAGGGTGCTTCGTGCGAATTACAGCACGTTTGCCAATTGTGGCTGCTAATCGTTGGCTCGTATCTGCCTTGACACATTTTCTGGCTGTGAATTATTCCACTTGCATGGCAGTGTGCGCATGTTGGTGTGTTAAAAATTCTGGAGGCGCTGGGTATCGATCCCAGTACCTCTCGCATGCTAAGCGAGCGCTCTACCATCTGAGCTACGCCCCCTGCTGACGAACTGCGCTATCATACAGCCATATCAATGGCACAGACCCTTGCACTCCCATTATTCCGCTGACAAACACTACTCTCAATGTGTCCGTGAGGGTGTCTTTCAGGTTTCCTGCATTCTGTATCGAATCGTAGTTGGCCAAAATCAAAGTGGCACGCACGACGTCGAAAATAGCGTTCGGCCAACGCTCTGAGGTAGACGAACGTGTTGTCCACTCTCTAGACTTCATTGAGGTTAGGCCGTTATACCTAAGGCAGATTTGCACTCGATGACACCTCGACAACAGCCGGTCCTCACATTTACGTTTTGCTCTCCTTACGTCAGTATACGAGTCTGTGACGCTGGCTTTGCAACATCTTGCGTGCCTTTAGGCTCGCCGCGACCAACACTTACCACGCACTGACCACAAAACATGGAGGCGCCGGGGCTTGAACCCGGGACCTTTCACATGCAAAGCGAACGCTCTACCAACTGAGATACGCCCCCAAGCACAACCAAGCTGCGCTGTTCTCCGTTCTTTGCTACTCTTATGTGCACGGACACGATGGTTGGTTGGTTTGCAGGGGTGAAGGGACCAGAGTACAAAGGCGCGGACACGTTCATATACGCAAGAGTTCCAAGTAGTTTCGATGCTCTGGTATTACGACTGCAAATTCCGTCCGTTTTTAACGTCTTAAATTGAAGGGACAGTCACAAGTTGGTCCGTTTTCACTCCATGTCGACAATCACACAGCACCTGAGGTAACAAGCACATCTGAAGACCCATTGTGCACTCGACTGTTCATGCCAACTCACTGCCTCGCACTTTACTACTGTGTACCACTCTTGTCGTCCAACTGCAAAAGACTGGGCCACAACAACTTTCCGCGTCTCCATTGCACTGCGCAAACTACGAAACGCTCCCCAAACATGGCACTCACCCACGCAGACGACTTTTCCGACTTTACACGACGCTCACGCAACGCTCACGCTAGTGACAGCCTTATTTAGGGCTTGACGTCGCACACAAGCGAATGAGCACATTTCGCCTACGACTTAGGCCGCCCTCCTAGTGTGGCTGTTCGGTGTCTGCAGGCAGCGAGGGGCTGCAAGCCTCCTGTGTTCGCGCCTATGTCACCTCTGCTTGCTTGTCAGAGACAGAGTATCGCAAAACATACAACTCACTCCATGAATTGATTGCTACGGCATCTGTCATCAGCAGTCACAACTAGCAACACCAGTAGCAGCCGACTGCACGTAAAGAATTGGAATGTGCAGTGGGATTTTTGTGAATTCGGCGCAAGGCTGATCTTTGCGACATAGGTTTGAGAATCTTATGGGAACACTTGTACTGTTTCTAAATTAAGTGTAGTGGTGGGAGGAGGGTGCTTCGTGCGAATTACAGCACGTTTGCCAATTGTGGCTGCTAATCGTTGGCTCGTATCTGCCTTGACACATTTTCTGGCTGTGAATTATTCCACTTGCATGGCAGTGTGCGCATGTTGGTGTGTTAAAAATTCTGGAGGCGCTGGGTATCGATCCCAGTACCTCTCGCATGCTAAGCGAGCGCTCTACCATCTGAGCTACGCCCCCTGCTGACGAACTGCGCTATCATACAGCCATATCAATGGCACAGACCCTTGCACTCCCATTATTCCGCTGACAAACACTACTCTCAATGTGTCCGTGAGGGTGTCTTTCAGGTTTCCTGCATTCTGTATCGAATCGTAGTTGGCCAAAATCAAAGTGGCACGCACGACGTCGAAAATAGCGTTCGGCCAACGCTCTGAGGTAGACGAACGTGTTGTCCACTCTCTAGACTTCATTGAGGTTAGGCCGTTATACCTAAGGCAGATTTGCACTCGATGACACCTCGACAACAGCCGGTCCTCACATTTACGTTTTGCTCTCCTTACGTCAGTATACGAGTCTGTGACGCTGGCTTTGCAACATCTTGCGTGCCTTTAGGCTCGCCGCGACCAACACTTACCACGCACTGACCACAAAACATGGAGGCGCCGGGGCTTGAACCCGGGACCTTTCACATGCAAAGCGAACGCTCTACCAACTGAGATACGCCCCCAAGCACAACCAAGCTGCGCTGTTCTCCGTTCTTTGCTACTCTTATGTGCACGGACACGATGGTTGGTTGGTTTGCAGGGGTGAAGGGACCAGAGTACAAAGGCGCGGACACGTTCATATACGCAAGAGTTCCAAGTAGTTTCGATGCTCTGGTATTACGACTGCAAATTCCGTCCGTTTTTAACGTCTTAAATTGAAGGGACAGTCACAAGTTGGTCCGTTTTCACTCCATGTCGACAATCACACAGCACCTGAGGTAACAAGCACATCTGAAGACCCATTGTGCACTCGACTGTTCATGCCAACTCACTGCCTCGCACTTTACTACTGTGTACCACTCTTGTCGTCCAACTGCAAAAGACTGGGCCACAACAACTTTCCGCGTCTCCATTGCACTGCGCAAACTACGAAACGCTCCCCAAACATGGCACTCACCCACGCAGACGACTTTTCCGACTTTACACGACGCTCACGCAACGCTCACGCTAGTGACAGCCTTATTTAGGGCTTGACGTCGCACACAAGCGAATGAGCACATTTCGCCTACGACTTAGGCCGCCCTCCTAGTGTGGCTGTTCGGTGTCTGCAGGCAGCGAGGGGCTGCAAGCCTCCTGTGTTCGCGCCTATGTCACCTCTGCTTGCTTGTCAGAGACAGAGTATCGCAAAACATACAACTCACTCCATGAATTGATTGCTACGGCATCTGTCATCAGCAGTCACAACTAGCAACACCAGTAGCAGCCGACTGCACGTAAAGAATTGGAATGTGCAGTGGGATTTTTGTGAATTCGGCGCAAGGCTGATCTTTGCGACATAGGTTTGAGAATCTTATGGGAACACTTGTACTGTTTCTAAATTAAGTGTAGTGGTGGGAGGAGGGTGCTTCGTGCGAATTACAGCACGTTTGCCAATTGTGGCTGCTAATCGTTGGCTCGTATCTGCCTTGACACATTTTCTGGCTGTGAATTATTCCACTTGCATGGCAGTGTGCGCATGTTGGTGTGTTAAAAATTCTGGAGGCGCTGGGTATCGATCCCAGTACCTCTCGCATGCTAAGCGAGCGCTCTACCATCTGAGCTACGCCCCCTGCTGACGAACTGCGCTATCATACAGCCATATCAATGGCACAGACCCTTGCACTCCCATTATTCCGCTGACAAACACTACTCTCAATGTGTCCGTGAGGGTGTCTTTCAGGTTTCCTGCATTCTGTATCGAATCGTAGTTGGCCAAAATCAAAGTGGCACGCACGACGTCGAAAATAGCGTTCGGCCAACGCTCTGAGGTAGACGAACGTGTTGTCCACTCTCTAGACTTCATTGAGGTTAGGCCGTTATACCTAAGGCAGATTTGCACTCGATGACACCTCGACAACAGCCGGTCCTCACATTTACGTTTTGCTCTCCTTACGTCAGTATACGAGTCTGTGACGCTGGCTTTGCAACATCTTGCGTGCCTTTAGGCTCGCCGCGACCAACACTTACCACGCACTGACCACAAAACATGGAGGCGCCGGGGCTTGAACCCGGGACCTTTCACATGCAAAGCGAACGCTCTACCAACTGAGCTACGCCCCCAAGCACAACCAAGCTGCGCTGTTCTCCGTTCTTTGCTACTCTTATGTGCACGGACACGATGGTTGGTTGGTTTGCAGGGGTGAAGGGACCAGAGTACAAAGGCGCGGACACGTTCATATACGCAAGAGTTCCAAGTAGTTTCGATGCTCTGGTATTACGACTGCAAATTCCGTCCGTTTTTAACGTCTTAAATTGAAGGGACAGTCACAAGTTGGTCCGTTTTCACTCCATGTCGACAATCACACAGCACCTGAGGTAACAAGCACATCTGAAGACCCATTGTGCACTCGACTGTTCATGCCAACTCACTGCCTCGCACTTTACTACTGTGTACCACTCTTGTCGTCCAACTGCAAAAGACTGGGCCACAACAACTTTCCGCGTCTCCATTGCACTGCGCAAACTACGAAACGCTCCCCAAACATGGCACTCACCCACGCAGACGACTTTTCCGACTTTACACGACGCTCACGCAACGCTCACGCTAGTGACAGCCTTATTTAGGGCTTGACGTCGCACACAAGCGAATGAGCACATTTCGCCTACGACTTAGGCCGCCCTCCTAGTGTGGCTGTTCGGTGTCTGCAGGCAGCGAGGGGCTGCAAGCCTCCTGTGTTCGCGCCTATGTCACCTCTGCTTGCTTGTCAGAGACAGAGTATCGCAAAACATACAACTCACTCCATGAATTGATTGCTACGGCATCTGTCATCAGCAGTCACAACTAGCAACACCAGTAGCAGCCGACTGCACGTAAAGAATTGGAATGTGCAGTGGGATTTTTGTGAATTCGGCGCAAGGCTGATCTTTGCGACATAGGTTTGAGAATCTTATGGGAACACTTGTACTGTTTCTAAATTAAGTGTAGTGGTGGGAGGAGGGTGCTTCGTGCGAATTACAGCACGTTTGCCAATTGTGGCTGCTAATCGTTGGCTCGTATCTGCCTTGACACATTTTCTGGCTGTGAATTATTCCACTTGCATGGCAGTGTGCGCATGTTGGTGTGTTAAAAATTCTGGAGGCGCTGGGTATCGATCCCAGTACCTCTCGCATGCTAAGCGAGCGCTCTACCATCTGAGCTACGCCCCCTGCTGACGAACTGCGCTATCATACAGCCATATCAATGGCACAGACCCTTGCACTCCCATTATTCCGCTGACAAACACTACTCTCAATGTGTCCGTGAGGGTGTCTTTCAGGTTTCCTGCATTCTGTATCGAATCGTAGTTGGCCAAAATCAAAGTGGCACGCACGACGTCGAAAATAGCGTTCGGCCAACGCTCTGAGGTAGACGAACGTGTTGTCCACTCTCTAGACTTCATTGAGGTTAGGCCGTTATACCTAAGGCAGATTTGCACTCGATGACACCTCGACAACAGCCGGTCCTCACATTTACGTTTTGCTCTCCTTACGTCAGTATACGAGTCTGTGACGCTGGCTTTGCAACATCTTGCGTGCCTTTAGGCTCGCCGCGACCAACACTTACCACGCACTGACCACAAAACATGGAGGCGCCGGGGCTTGAACCCGGGACCTTTCACATGCAAAGCGAACGCTCTACCAACTGAGCTACGCCCCCAAGCACAACCAAGCTGCGCTGTTCTCCGTTCTTTGCTACTCTTATGTGCACGGACACGATGGTTGGTTGGTTTGCAGGGGTGAAGGGACCAGAGTACAAAGGCGCGGACACGTTCATATACGCAAGAGTTCCAAGTAGTTTCGATGCTCTGGTATTACGACTGCAAATTCCGTCCGTTTTTAACGTCTTAAATTGAAGGGACAGTCACAAGTTGGTCCGTTTTCACTCCATGTCGACAATCACACAGCACCTGAGGTAACAAGCACATCTGAAGACCCATTGTGCACTCGACTGTTCATGCCAACTCACTGCCTCGCACTTTACTACTGTGTACCACTCTTGTCGTCCAACTGCAAAAGAATGGCCACAACAACTTTCCGCGTCTCCATTGCACTGCGCAAACTACGAAACGCTCCCCAAACATGGCACTCACCCACGCAGACGACTTTTCCGACTTTACACGACGCTCACGCAACGCTCACGCTAGTGACAGCCTTATTTAGAGCTTGACGTCGCACACAAACGAATGAGCACATTTCGCCTACGACTTAGGCCGCCCTCCTAGTGTGGCTGTTCGGTGTCTGCAGGCAGCGAGGGGCTGCAAGCCTCCTGTGTTCGCGCCTATGTCACCTCTGCTTGCTTGTCAGAGACAGAGTATCGCAAAACATACAACTCACTCCATGAATTGATTGCTACGGCATCTGTCATCAGCAGTCACAACTAGCAACACCAGTAGCAGCCGACTGCACGTAAAGAATTGGAATGTGCAGTGGGATTTTTGTGAATTCGGCGCAAGGCTGATCTTTGCGACATAGGTTTGAGAATCTTATGGGAACACTTGTACTGTTTCTAAATTAAGTGTAGTGGTGGGAGGAGGGTGCTTCGTGCGAATTACAGCACGTTTGCCAATTGTGGCTGCTAATCGTTGGCTCGTATCTGCCTTGACACATTTTCTGGCTGTGAATTATTCCACTTGCATGGCAGTGTGCGCATGTTGGTGTGTTAAAAATTCTGGAGGCGCTGGGTATCGATCCCAGTACCTCTCGCATGCTAAGCGAGCGCTCTACCATCTGAGCTACGCCCCCTGCTGACGAACTGCGCTATCATACAGCCATATCAATGGCACAGACCCTTGCACTCCCATTATTCCGCTGACAAACACTACTCTCAATGTGTCCGTGAGGGTGTTTTTCAGGTTTCCTGCATTCTGTATCGAATCGTAGTTGGCCAAAATCAAAGTGGCACGCACGACGTCGAAAATAGCGTTCGGCCAACGCTCTGAGGTAGACGAACGTGTTGTCCACTCTCTAGACTTCATTGAGGTTAGGCCGTTATACCTAAGGCAGATTTGCACTCGATGACACCTCGACAACAGCCGGTCCTCACATTTACGTTTTGCTCTCCTTACGTCAGTATACGAGTCTGTGACGCTGGCTTTGCAACATCTTGCGTGCCTTTAGGCTCGCCGCGACCAACACTTACCACGCACTGACCACAAAACATGGAGGCGCCGGGGCTTGAACCCGGGACCTTTCACATGCAAAGCGAACGCTCTACCAACTGAGCTACGCCCCCAAGCACAACCAAGCTGCGCTGTTCTCCGTTCTTTGCTACTCTTATGTGCACGGACACGATGGTTGGTTGGTTTGCAGGGGTGAAGGGACCAGAGTACAAAGGCGCGGACACGTTCATATACGCAAGAGTTCCAAGTAGTTTCGATGCTCTGGTATTACGACTGCAAATTCCGTCCGTTTTTAACGTCTTAAATTGAAGGGACAGTCACAAGTTGGTCCGTTTTCACTCCATGTCGACAATCACACAGCACCTGAGGTAACAAGCACATCTGAAGACCCATTGTGCACTCGACTGTTCATGCCAACTCACTGCCTCGCACTTTACTACTGTGTACCACTCTTGTCGTCCAACTGCAAAAGAATGGCCACAACAACTTTCCGCGTCTCCATTGCACTGCGCAAACTACGAAACGCTCCCCAAACATGGCACTCACCCACGCAGACGACTTTTCCGACTTTACACGACGCTCACGCAACGCTCACGCTAGTGACAGCCTTATTTAGAGCTTGACGTCGCACACAAACGAATGAGCACATTTCGCCTACGACTTAGGCCGCCCTCCTAGTGTGGCTGTTCGGTGTCTGCAGGCAGCGAGGGGCTGCAAGCCTCCTGTGTTCGCGCCTATGTCACCTCTGCTTGCTTGTCAGAGACAGAGTATCGCAAAACATACAACTCACTCCATGAATTGATTGCTACGGCATCTGTCATCAGCAGTCACAACTAGCAACACCAGTAGCAGCCGACTGCACGTAAAGAATTGGAATGTGCAGTGGGATTTTTGTGAATTCGGCGCAAGGCTAATCTTTGCGACATAGGTTTGAGAATCTTATGGGAACACTTGTACTGTTTCTAAATTAAGTGTAGTGGTGGGAGGAGGGTGCTTCGTGCGAATTACAGCACGTTTGCCAATTGTGGCTGCTAATCGTTGGCTCGTATCTGCCTTGACACATTTTCTGGCTGTGAATTATTCCACTTGCATGGCAGTGTGCGCATGTTGGTGTGTTAAAAATTCTGGAGGCGCTGGGTATCGATCCCAGTACCTCTCGCATGCTAAGCGAGCGCTCTACCATCTGAGCTACGCCCCCTGCTGACGAACTGCGCTATCATACAGCCATATCAATGGCACAGACCCTTGCACTCTCATTATTCCGCTGACAAACACTACTCTCAATGTGTCCGTGAGGGTGTCTTTCAGGTTTCCTGCATTCTGTATCGAATCGTAGTTGGCCAAAATCAAAGTGGCACGCACGACGTCGAAAATAGCGTTCGGCCAACGCTCTGAGGTAGACGAACGTGTTGTCCACTCTCTAGACTTCATTGAGGTTAGGCCGTTATACCTAAGGCAGATTTGCACTCGATGACACCTCGACAACAGCCGGTCCTCACATTTACGTTTTGCTCTCCTTACGTCAGTATACGAGTCTGTGACGCTGGCTTTGCAACATCTTGCGTGCCTTTAGGCTCGCCGCGACCAACACTTACCACGCACTGACCACAAAACATGGAGGCGCCGGGGCTTGAACCCGGGACCTTTCACATGCAAAGCGAACGCTCTACCAACTGAGCTACGCCCCCAAGCACAACCAAGCTGCGCTGTTCTCCGTTCTTTGCTACTCTTATGTGCACGGACACGATGGTTGGTTGGTTTGCAGGGGTGAAGGGACCAGAGTACAAAGGCGCGGACACGTTCATATACGCAAGAGTTCCAAGTAGTTTCGATGCTCTGGTATTACGACTGCAAATTCCGTCCGTTTTTAACGTCTTAAATTGAAGGGACAGTCACAAGTTGGTCCGTTTTCACTCCATGTCGACAATCACACAGCACCTGAGGTAACAAGCACATCTGAAGACCCATTGTGCACTCGACTGTTCATGCCAACTCACTGCCTCGCACTTTACTACTGTGTACCACTCTTGTCGTCCAACTGCAAAAGACTGGGCCACAACAACTTTCCGCGTCTCCATTGCACTGCGCAAACTACGAAACGCTCCCCAAACATGGCACTCACCCACGCAGACGACTTTTCCGACTTTACACGACGCTCACGCAACGCTCACGCTAGTGACAGCCTTATTTAGAGCTTGACGTCGCACACAAGCGAATGAGCACATTTCGCCTACGACTTAGGCCGCCCTCCTAGTGTGGCTGTTCGGTGTCTGCAGGCAGCGAGGGGCTGCAAGCCTCCTGTGTTCGCGCCTATGTCACCTCTGCTTGCTTGTCAGAGACAGAGTATCGCAAAACATACAACTCACTCCATGAATTGATTGCTACGGCATCTGTCATCAGCAGTCACAACTAGCAACACCAGTAGCAGCCGACTGCACGTAAAGAATTGGAATGTGCAGTGGGATTTTTGTGAATTCGGCGCAAGGCTGATCTTTGCGACATAGGTTTGAGAATCTTATGGGAACACTTGTACTGTTTCTAAATTAAGTGTAGTGGTGGGAGGAGGGTGCTTCGTGCGAATTACAGCACGTTTGCCAATTGTGGCTGCTAATCGTTGGCTCGTATCTGCCTTGACACATTTTCTGGCTGTGAATTATTCCACTTGCATGGCAGTGTGCGCATGTTGGTGTGTTAAAAATTCTGGAGGCGCTGGGTATCGATCCCAGTACCTCTCGCATGCTAAGCGAGCGCTCTACCATCTGAGCTACGCCCCCTGCTGACGAACTGCGCTATCATACAGCCATATCAATGGCACAGACCCTTGCACTCCCATTATTCCGCTGACAAACACTACTCTCAATGTGTCCGTGAGGGTGTCTTTCAGGTTTCCTGCATTCTGTATCGAATCGTAGTTGGCCAAAATCAAAGTGGCACGCACGACGTCGAAAATAGCGTTCGGCCAACGCTCTGAGGTAGACGAACGTGTTGTCCACTCTCTAGACTTCATTGAGGTTAGGCCGTTATACCTAAGGCAGATTTGCACTCGATGACACCTCGACAACAGCCGGTCCTCACATTTACGTTTTGCTCTCCTTACGTCAGTATACGAGTCTGTGACGCTGGCTTTGCAACATCTTGCGTGCCTTTAGGCTCGCCGCGACCAACACTTACCACGCACTGACCACAAAACATGGAGGCGCCGGGGCTTGAACCCGGGACCTTTCACATGCAAAGCGAACGCTCTACCAACTGAGCTACGCCCCCAAGCACAACCAAGCTGCGCTGTTCTCCGTTCTTTGCTACTCTTATGTGCACGGACACGATGGTTGGTTGGTTTGCAGGGGTGAAGGGACCAGAGTACAAAGGCGCGGACACGTTCATATACGCAAGAGTTCCAAGTAGTTTCGATGCTCTGGTATTACGACTGCAAATTCCGTCCGTTTTTAACGTCTTAAATTGAAGGGACAGTCACAAGTTGGTCCGTTTTCACTCCATGTCGACAATCACACAGCACCTGAGGTAACAAGCACATCTGAAGACCCATTGTGCACTCGACTGTTCATGCCAACTCACTGCCTCGCACTTTACTACTGTGTACCACTCTTGTCGTCCAACTGCAAAAGACTGGGCCACAACAACTTTCCGCGTCTCCATTGCACTGCGCAAACTACGAAACGCTCCCCAAACATGGCACTCACCCACGCAGACGACTTTTCCGACTTTACACGACGCTCACGCAACGCTCACGCTAGTGACAGCCTTATTTAGGGCTTGACGTCGCACACAAGCGAATGAGCACATTTCGCCTACGACTTAGGCCGCCCTCCTAGTGTGGCTGTTCGGTGTCTGCAGGCAGCGAGGGGCTGCAAGCCTCCTGTGTTCGCGCCTATGTCACCTCTGCTTGCTTGTCAGAGACAGAGTATCGCAAAACATACAACTCACTCCATGAATTGATTGCTACGGCATCTGTCATCAGCAGTCACAACTAGCAACACCAGTAGCAGCCGACTGCACGTAAAGAATTGGAATGTGCAGTGGGATTTTTGTGAATTCGGCGCAAGGCTGATCTTTGCGACATAGGTTTGAGAATCTTATGGGAACACTTGTACTGTTTCTAAATTAAGTGTAGTGGTGGGAGGAGGGTGCTTCGTGCGAATTACAGCACGTTTGCCAATTGTGGCTGCTAATCGTTGGCTCGTATCTGCCTTGACACATTTTCTGGCTGTGAATTATTCCACTTGCATGGCAGTGTGCGCATGTTGGTGTGTTAAAAATTCTGGAGGCGCTGGGTATCGATCCCAGTACCTCTCGCATGCTAAGCGAGCGCTCTACCATCTGAGCTACGCCCCCTGCTGACGAACTGCGCTATCATACAGCCATATCAATGGCACAGACCCTTGCACTCCCATTATTCCGCTGACAAACACTACTCTCAATGTGTCCGTGAGGGTGTCTTTCAGGTTTCCTGCATTCTGTATCGAATCGTAGTTGGCCAAAATCAAAGTGGCACGCACGACGTCGAAAATAGCGTTCGGCCAACGCTCTGAGGTAGACGAACGTGTTGTCCACTCTCTAGACTTCATTGAGGTTAGGCCGTTATACCTAAGGCAGATTTGCACTCGATGACACCTCGACAACAGCCGGTCCTCACATTTACGTTTTGCTCTCCTTACGTCAGTATACGAGTCTGTGACGCTGGCTTTGCAACATCTTGCGTGCCTTTAGGCTCGCCGCGACCAACACTTACCACGCACTGACCACAAAACATGGAGGCGCCGGGGCTTGAACCCGGGACCTTTCACATGCAAAGCGAACGCTCTACCAACTGAGCTACGCCCCCAAGCACAACCAAGCTGCGCTGTTCTCCGTTCTTTGCTACTCTTATGTGCACGGACACGATGGTTGGTTGGTTTGCAGGGGTGAAGGGACCAGAGTACAAAGGCGCGGACACGTTCATATACGCAAGAGTTCCAAGTAGTTTCGATGCTCTGGTATTACGACTGCAAATTCCGTCCGTTTTTAACGTCTTAAATTGAAGGGACAGTCACAAGTTGGTCCGTTTTCACTCCATGTCGACAATCACACAGCACCTGAGGTAACAAGCACATCTGAAGACCCATTGTGCACTCGACTGTTCATGCCAACTCACTGCCTCGCACTTTACTACTGTGTACCACTCTTGTCGTCCAACTGCAAAAGACTGGGCCACAACAACTTTCCGCGTCTCCATTGCACTGCGCAAACTACGAAACGCTCCCCAAACATGGCACTCACCCACGCAGACGACTTTTCCGACTTTACACGACGCTCACGCAACGCTCACGCTAGTGACAGCCTTATTTAGGGCTTGACGTCGCACACAAGCGAATGAGCACATTTCGCCTACGACTTAGGCCGCCCTCCTAGTGTGGCTGTTCGGTGTCTGCAGGCAGCGAGGGGCTGCAAGCCTCCTGTGTTCGCGCCTATGTCACCTCTGCTTGCTTGTCAGAGACAGAGTATCGCAAAACATACAACTCACTCCATGAATTGATTGCTACGGCATCTGTCATCAGCAGTCACAACTAGCAACACCAGTAGCAGCCGACTGCACGTAAAGAATTGGAATGTGCAGTGGGATTTTTGTGAATTCGGCGCAAGGCTGATCTTTGCGACATAGGTTTGAGAATCTTATGGGAACACTTGTACTGTTTCTAAATTAAGTGTAGTGGTGGGAGGAGGGTGCTTCGTGCGAATTACAGCACGTTTGCCAATTGTGGCTGCTAATCGTTGGCTCGTATCTGCCTTGACACATTTTCTGGCTGTGAATTATTCCACTTGCATGGCAGTGTGCGCATGTTGGTGTGTTAAAAATTCTGGAGGCGCTGGGTATCGATCCCAGTACCTCTCGCATGCTAAGCGAGCGCTCTACCATCTGAGCTACGCCCCCTGCTGACGAACTGCGCTATCATACAGCCATATCAATGGCACAGACCCTTGCACTCCCATTATTCCGCTGACAAACACTACTCTCAATGTGTCCGTGAGGGTGTTTTTCAGGTTTCCTGCATTCTGTATCGAATCGTAGTTGGCCAAAATCAAAGTGGCACGCACGACGTCGAAAATAGCGTTCGGCCAACGCTCTGAGGTAGACGAACGTGTTGTCCACTCTCTAGACTTCATTGAGGTTAGGCCGTTATACCTAAGGCAGATTTGCACTCGATGACACCTCGACAACAGCCGGTCCTCACATTTACGTTTTGCTCTCCTTACGTCAGTATACGAGTCTGTGACGCTGGCTTTGCAACATCTTGCGTGCCTTTAGGCTCGCCGCGACCAACACTTACCACGCACTGACCACAAAACATGGAGGCGCCGGGGCTTGAACCCGGGACCTTTCACATGCAAAGCGAACGCTCTACCAACTGAGCTACGCCCCCAAGCACAACCAAGCTGCGCTGTTCTCCGTTCTTTGCTACTCTTATGTGCACGGACACGATGGTTGGTTGGTTTGCAGGGGTGAAGGGACCAGAGTACAAAGGCGCGGACACGTTCATATACGCAAGAGTTCCAAGTAGTTTCGATGCTCTGGTATTACGACTGCAAATTCCGTCCGTTTTTAACGTCTTAAATTGAAGGGACAGTCACAAGTTGGTCCGTTTTCACTCCATGTCGACAATCACACAGCACGTGAGGTAACAAGCACATCTGAAGACCCATTGTGCACTCGACTGTTCATGCCAACTCACTGCCTCGCACTTTACTACTGTGTACCACTCTTGTCGTCCAACTGCAAAAGACTGGGCCACAACAACTTTCCGCGTCTCCATTGCACTGCGCAAACTACGAAACGCTCCCCAAACATGGCACTCACCCACGCAGACGACTTTTCCGACTTTACACGACGCTCACGCAACGCTCACGCTAGTGACAGCCTTATTTAGAGCTTGACGTCGCACACAAACGAATGAGCACATTTCGCCTACGACTTAGGCCGCCCTCCTAGTGTGGCTGTTCGGTGTCTGCAGGCAGCGAGGGGCTGCAAGCCTCCTGTGTTCGCGCCTATGTCACCTCTGCTTGCTTGTCAGAGACAGAGTATCGCAAAACATACAACTCACTCCATGAATTGATTGCTACGGCATCTGTCATCAGCAGTCACAACTAGCAACACCAGTAGCAGCCGACTGCACGTAAAGAATTGGAATGTGCAGTGGGATTTTTGTGAATTCGGCGCAAGGCTAATCTTTGCGACATAGGTTTGAGAATCTTATGGGAACACTTGTACTGTTTCTAAATTAAGTGTAGTGGTGGGAGGAGGGTGCTTCGTGCGAATTACAGCACGTTTGCCAATTGTGGCTGCTAATCGTTGGCTCGTATCTGCCTTGACACATTTTCTGGCTGTGAATTATTCCACTTGCATGGCAGTGTGCGCATGTTGGTGTGTTAAAAATTCTGGAGGCGCTGGGTATCGATCCCAGTACCTCTCGCATGCTAAGCGAGCGCTCTACCATCTGAGCTACGCCCCCTGCTGACGAACTGCGCTATCATACAGCCATATCAATGGCACAGACCCTTGCACTCCCATTATTCCGCTGACAAACACTACTCTCAATGTGTCCGTGAGGGTGTCTTTCAGGTTTCCTGCATTCTGTATCGAATCGTAGTTGGCCAAAATCAAAGTGGCACGCACGACGTCGAAAATAGCGTTCGGCCAACGCTCTGAGGTAGACGAACGTGTTGTCCACTCTCTAGACTTCATTGAGGTTAGGCCGTTATACCTAAGGCAGATTTGCACTCGATGACACCTCGACAACAGCCGGTCCTCACATTTACGTTTTGCTCTCCTTACGTCAGTATACGAGTCTGTGACGCTGGCTTTGCAACATCTTGCGTGCCTTTAGGCTCGCCGCGACCAACACTTACCACGCACTGACCACAAAACATGGAGGCGCCGGGGCTTGAACCCGGGACCTTTCACATGCAAAGCGAACGCTCTACCAACTGAGCTACGCCCCCAAGCACAACCAAGCTGCGCTGTTCTCCGTTCTTTGCTACTCTTATGTGCACGGACACGATGGTTGGTTGGTTTGCAGGGGTGAAGGGACCAGAGTACAAAGGCGCGGACACGTTCATATACGCAAGAGTTCCAAGTAGTTTCGATGCTCTGGTATTACGACTGCAAATTCCGTCCGTTTTTAACGTCTTAAATTGAAGGGACAGTCACAAGTTGGTCCGTTTTCACTCCATGTCGACAATCACACAGCACCTGAGGTAACAAGCACATCTGAAGACCCATTGTGCACTCGACTGTTCATGCCAACTCACTGCCTCGCACTTTACTACTGTGTACCACTCTTGTCGTCCAACTGCAAAAGACTGGGCCACAACAACTTTCCGCGTCTCCATTGCACTGCGCAAACTACGAAACGCTCCCCAAACATGGCACTCACCCACGCAGACGACTTTTCCGACTTTACACGACGCTCACGCAACGCTCACGCTAGTGACAGCCTTATTTAGGGCTTGACGTCGCACACAAGCGAATGAGCACATTTCGCCTACGACTTAGGCCGCCCTCCTAGTGTGGCTGTTCGGTGTCTGCAGGCAGCGAGGGGCTGCAAGCCTCCTGTGTTCGCGCCTATGTCACCTCTGCTTGCTTGTCAGAGACAGAGTATCGCAAAACATACAACTCACTCCATGAATTGATTGCTACGGCATCTGTCATCAGCAGTCACAACTAGCAACACCAGTAGCAGCCGACTGCACGTAAAGAATTGGAATGTGCAGTGGGATTTTTGTGAATTCGGCGCAAGGCTGATCTTTGCGACATAGGTTTGAGAATCTTATGGGAACACTTGTACTGTTTCTAAATTAAGTGTAGTGGTGGGAGGAGGGTGCTTCGTGCGAATTACAGCACGTTTGCCAATTGTGGCTGCTAATCGTTGGCTCGTATCTGCCTTGACACATTTTCTGGCTGTGAATTATTCCACTTGCATGGCAGTGTGCGCATGTTGGTGTGTTAAAAATTCTGGAGGCGCTGGGTATCGATCCCAGTACCTCTCGCATGCTAAGCGAGCGCTCTACCATCTGAGCTACGCCCCCTGCTGACGAACTGCGCTATCATACAGCCATATCAATGGCACAGACCCTTGCACTCCCATTATTCCGCTGACAAACACTACTCTCAATGTGTCCGTGAGGGTGTCTTTCAGGTTTCCTGCATTCTGTATCGAATCGTAGTTGGCCAAAATCAAAGTGGCACGCACGACGTCGAAAATAGCGTTCGGCCAACGCTCTGAGGTAGACGAACGTGTTGTCCACTCTCTAGACTTCATTGAGGTTAGGCCGTTATACCTAAGGCAGATTTGCACTCGATGACACCTCGACAACAGCCGGTCCTCACATTTACGTTTTGCTCTCCTTACGTCAGTATACGAGTCTGTGACGCTGGCTTTGCAACATCTTGCGTGCCTTTAGGCTCGCCGCGACCAACACTTACCACGCACTGACCACAAAACATGGAGGCGCCGGGGCTTGAACCCGGGACCTTTCACATGCAAAGCGAACGCTCTACCAACTGAGCTACGCCCCCAAGCACAACCAAGCTGCGCTGTTCTCCGTTCTTTGCTACTCTTATGTGCACGGACACGATGGTTGGTTGGTTTGCAGGGGTGAAGGGACCAGAGTACAAAGGCGCGGACACGTTCATATACGCAAGAGTTCCAAGTAGTTTCGATGCTCTGGTATTACGACTGCAAATTCCGTCCGTTTTTAACGTCTTAAATTGAAGGGACAGTCACAAGTTGGTCCGTTTTCACTCCATGTCGACAATCACACAGCACCTGAGGTAACAAGCACATCTGAAGACCCATTGTGCACTCGACTGTTCATGCCAACTCACTGCCTCGCACTTTACTACTGTGTACCACTCTTGTCGTCCAACTGCAAAAGACTGGGCCACAACAACTTTCCGCGTCTCCATTGCACTGCGCAAACTACGAAACGCTCCCCAAACATGGCACTCACCCACGCAGACGACTTTTCCGACTTTACACGACGCTCACGCAACGCTCACGCTAGTGACAGCCTTATTTAGGGCTTGACGTCGCACACAAGCGAATGAGCACATTTCGCCTACGACTTAGGCCGCCCTCCTAGTGTGGCTGTTCGGTGTCTGCAGGCAGCGAGGGGCTGCAAGCCTCCTGTGTTCGCGCCTATGTCACCTCTGCTTGCTTGTCAGAGACAGAGTATCGCAAAACATACAACTCACTCCATGAATTGATTGCTACGGCATCTGTCATCAGCAGTCACAACTAGCAACACCAGTAGCAGCCGACTGCACGTAAAGAATTGGAATGTGCAGTGGGATTTTTGTGAATTCGGCGCAAGGCTGATCTTTGCGACATAGGTTTGAGAATCTTATGGGAACACTTGTACTGTTTCTAAATTAAGTGTAGTGGTGGGAGGAGGGTGCTTCGTGCGAATTACAGCACGTTTGCCAATTGTGGCTGCTAATCGTTGGCTCGTATCTGCCTTGACACATTTTCTGGCTGTGAATTATTCCACTTGCATGGCAGTGTGCGCATGTTGGTGTGTTAAAAATTCTGGAGGCGCTGGGTATCGATCCCAGTACCTCTCGCATGCTAAGCGAGCGCTCTACCATCTGAGCTACGCCCCCTGCTGACGAACTGCGCTATCATACAGCCATATCAATGGCACAGACCCTTGCACTCCCATTATTCCGCTGACAAACACTACTCTCAATGTGTCCGTGAGGGTGTCTTTCAGGTTTCCTGCATTCTGTATCGAATCGTAGTTGGCCAAAATCAAAGTGGCACGCACGACGTCGAAAATAGCGTTCGGCCAACGCTCTGAGGTAGACGAACGTGTTGTCCACTCTCTAGACTTCATTGAGGTTAGGCCGTTATACCTAAGGCAGATTTGCACTCGATGACACCTCGACAACAGCCGGTCCTCACATTTACGTTTTGCTCTCCTTACGTCAGTATACGAGTCTGTGACGCTGGCTTTGCAACATCTTGCGTGCCTTTAGGCTCGCCGCGACCAACACTTACCACGCACTGACCACAAAACATGGAGGCGCCGGGGCTTGAACCCGGGACCTTTCACATGCAAAGCGAACGCTCTACCAACTGAGCTACGCCCCCAAGCACAACCAAGCTGCGCTGTTCTCCGTTCTTTGCTACTCTTATGTGCACGGACACGATGGTTGGTTGGTTTGCAGGGGTGAAGGGACCAGAGTACAAAGGCGCGGACACGTTCATATACGCAAGAGTTCCAAGTAGTTTCGATGCTCTGGTATTACGACTGCAAATTCCGTCCGTTTTTAACGTCTTAAATTGAAGGGACAGTCACAAGTTGGTCCGTTTTCACTCCATGTCGACAATCACACAGCACCTGAGGTAACAAGCACATCTGAAGACCCATTGTGCACTCGACTGTTCATGCCAACTCACTGCCTCGCACTTTACTACTGTGTACCACTCTTGTCGTCCAACTGCAAAAGACTGGGCCACAACAACTTTCCGCGTCTCCATTGCACTGCGCAAACTACGAAACGCTCCCCAAACATGGCACTCACCCACGCAGACGACTTTTCCGACTTTACACGACGCTCACGCAACGCTCACGCTAGTGACAGCCTTATTTAGGGCTTGACGTCGCACACAAGCGAATGAGCACATTTCGCCTACGACTTAGGCCGCCCTCCTAGTGTGGCTGTTCGGTGTCTGCAGGCAGCGAGGGGCTGCAAGCCTCCTGTGTTCGCGCCTATGTCACCTCTGCTTGCTTGTCAGAGACAGAGTATCGCAAAACATACAACTCACTCCATGAATTGATTGCTACGGCATCTGTCATCAGCAGTCACAACTAGCAACACCAGTAGCAGCCGACTGCACGTAAAGAATTGGAATGTGCAGTGGGATTTTTGTGAATTCGGCGCAAGGCTGATCTTTGCGACATAGGTTTGAGAATCTTATGGGAACACTTGTACTGTTTCTAAATTAAGTGTAGTGGTGGGAGGAGGGTGCTTCGTGCGAATTACAGCACGTTTGCCAATTGTGGCTGCTAATCGTTGGCTCGTATCTGCCTTGACACATTTTCTGGCTGTGAATTATTCCACTTGCATGGCAGTGTGCGCATGTTGGTGTGTTAAAAATTCTGGAGGCGCTGGGTATCGATCCCAGTACCTCTCGCATGCTAAGCGAGCGCTCTACCATCTGAGCTACGCCCCCTGCTGACGAACTGCGCTATCATACAGCCATATCAATGGCACAGACCCTTGCACTCCCATTATTCCGCTGACAAACACTACTCTCAATGTGTCCGTGAGGGTGTTTTTCAGGTTTCCTGCATTCTGTATCGAATCGTAGTTGGCCAAAATCAAAGTGGCACGCACGACGTCGAAAATAGCGTTCGGCCAACGCTCTGAGGTAGACGAACGTGTTGTCCACTCTCTAGACTTCATTGAGGTTAGGCCGTTATACCTAAGGCAGATTTGCACTCGATGACACCTCGACAACAGCCGGTCCTCACATTTACGTTTTGCTCTCCTTACGTCAGTATACGAGTCTGTGACGCTGGCTTTGCAACATCTTGCGTGCCTTTAGGCTCGCCGCGACCAACACTTACCACGCACTGACCACAAAACATGGAGGCGCCGGGGCTTGAACCCGGGACCTTTCACATGCAAAGCGAACGCTCTACCAACTGAGCTACGCCCCCAAGCACAACCAAGCTGCGCTGTTCTCCGTTCTTTGCTACTCTTATGTGCACGGACACGATGGTTGGTTGGTTTGCAGGGGTGAAGGGACCAGAGTACAAAGGCGCGGACACGTTCATATACGCAAGAGTTCCAAGTAGTTTCGATGCTCTGGTATTACGACTGCAAATTCCGTCCGTTTTTAACGTCTTAAATTGAAGGGACAGTCACAAGTTGGTCCGTTTTCACTCCATGTCGACAATCACACAGCACCTGAGGTAACAAGCACATCTGAAGACCCATTGTGCACTCGACTGTTCATGCCAACTCACTGCCTCGCACTTTACTACTGTGTACCACTCTTGTCGTCCAACTGCAAAAGACTGGGCCACAACAACTTTCCGCGTCTCCATTGCACTGCGCAAACTACGAAACGCTCCCCAAACATGGCACTCACCCACGCAGACGACTTTTCCGACTTTACACGACGCTCACGCAACGCTCACGCTAGTGACAGCCTTATTTAGAGCTTGACGTCGCACACAAACGAATGAGCACATTTCGCCTACGACTTAGGCCGCCCTCCTAGTGTGGCTGTTCGGTGTCTGCAGGCAGCGAGGGGCTGCAAGCCTCCTGTGTTCGCGCCTATGTCACCTCTGCTTGCTTGTCAGAGACAGAGTATCGCAAAACATACAACTCACTCCATGAATTGATTGCTACGGCATCTGTCATCAGCAGTCACAACTAGCAACACCAGTAGCAGCCGACTGCACGTAAAGAATTGGAATGTGCAGTGGGATTTTTGTGAATTCGGCGCAAGGCTAATCTTTGCGACATAGGTTTGAGAATCTTATGGGAACACTTGTACTGTTTCTAAATTAAGTGTAGTGGTGGGAGGAGGGTGCTTCGTGCGAATTACAGCACGTTTGCCAATTGTGGCTGCTAATCGTTGGCTCGTATCTGCCTTGACACATTTTCTGGCTGTGAATTATTCCACTTGCATGGCAGTGTGCGCATGTTGGTGTGTTAAAAATTCTGGAGGCGCTGGGTATCGATCCCAGTACCTCTCGCATGCTAAGCGAGCGCTCTACCATCTGAGCTACGCCCCCTGCTGACGAACTGCGCTATCATACAGCCATATCAATGGCACAGACCCTTGCACTCCCATTATTCCGCTGACAAACACTACTCTCAATGTGTCCGTGAGGGTGTCTTTCAGGTTTCCTGCATTCTGTATCGAATCGTAGTTGGCCAAAATCAAAGTGGCACGCACGACGTCGAAAATAGCGTTCGGCCAACGCTCTGAGGTAGACGAACGTGTTGTCCACTCTCTAGACTTCATTGAGGTTAGGCCGTTATACCTAAGGCAGATTTGCACTCGATGACACCTCGACAACAGCCGGTCCTCACATTTACGTTTTGCTCTCCTTACGTCAGTATACGAGTCTGTGACGCTGGCTTTGCAACATCTTGCGTGCCTTTAGGCTCGCCGCGACCAACACTTACCACGCACTGACCACAAAACATGGAGGCGCCGGGGCTTGAACCCGGGACCTTTCACATGCAAAGCGAACGCTCTACCAACTGAGCTACGCCCCCAAGCACAACCAAGCTGCGCTGTTCTCCGTTCTTTGCTACTCTTATGTGCACGGACACGATGGTTGGTTGGTTTGCAGGGGTGAAGGGACCAGAGTACAAAGGCGCGGACACGTTCATATACGCAAGAGTTCCAAGTAGTTTCGATGCTCTGGTATTACGACTGCAAATTCCGTCCGTTTTTAACGTCTTAAATTGAAGGGACAGTCACAAGTTGGTCCGTTTTCACTCCATGTCGACAATCACACAGCACCTGAGGTAACAAGCACATCTGAAGACCCATTGTGCACTCGACTGTTCATGCCAACTCACTGCCTCGCACTTTACTACTGTGTACCACTCTTGTCGTCCAACTGCAAAAGACTGGGCCACAACAACTTTCCGCGTCTCCATTGCACTGCGCAAACTACGAAACGCTCCCCAAACATGGCACTCACCCACGCAGACGACTTTTCCGACTTTACACGACGCTCACGCAACGCTCACGCTAGTGACAGCCTTATTTAGGGCTTGACGTCGCACACAAGCGAATGAGCACATTTCGCCTACGACTTAGGCCGCCCTCCTAGTGTGGCTGTTCGGTGTCTGCAGGCAGCGAGGGGCTGCAAGCCTCCTGTGTTCGCGCCTATGTCACCTCTGCTTGCTTGTCAGAGACAGAGTATCGCAAAACATACAACTCACTCCATGAATTGATTGCTACGGCATCTGTCATCAGCAGTCACAACTAGCAACACCAGTAGCAGCCGACTGCACGTAAAGAATTGGAATGTGCAGTGGGATTTTTGTGAATTCGGCGCAAGGCTGATCTTTGCGACATAGGTTTGAGAATCTTATGGGAACACTTGTACTGTTTCTAAATTAAGTGTAGTGGTGGGAGGAGGGTGCTTCGTGCGAATTACAGCACGTTTGCCAATTGTGGCTGCTAATCGTTGGCTCGTATCTGCCTTGACACATTTTCTGGCTGTGAATTATTCCACTTGCATGGCAGTGTGCGCATGTTGGTGTGTTAAAAATTCTGGAGGCGCTGGGTATCGATCCCAGTACCTCTCGCATGCTAAGCGAGCGCTCTACCATCTGAGCTACGCCCCCTGCTGACGAACTGCGCTATCATACAGCCATATCAATGGCACAGACCCTTGCACTCCCATTATTCCGCTGACAAACACTACTCTCAATGTGTCCGTGAGGGTGTCTTTCAGGTTTCCTGCATTCTGTATCGAATCGTAGTTGGCCAAAATCAAAGTGGCACGCACGACGTCGAAAATAGCGTTCGGCCAACGCTCTGAGGTAGACGAACGTGTTGTCCACTCTCTAGACTTCATTGAGGTTAGGCCGTTATACCTAAGGCAGATTTGCACTCGATGACACCTCGACAACAGCCGGTCCTCACATTTACGTTTTGCTCTCCTTACGTCAGTATACGAGTCTGTGACGCTGGCTTTGCAACATCTTGCGTGCCTTTAGGCTCGCCGCGACCAACACTTACCACGCACTGACCACAAAACATGGAGGCGCCGGGGCTTGAACCCGGGACCTTTCACATGCAAAGCGAACGCTCTACCAACTGAGCTACGCCCCCAAGCACAACCAAGCTGCGCTGTTCTCCGTTCTTTGCTACTCTTATGTGCACGGACACGATGGTTGGTTGGTTTGCAGGGGTGAAGGGACCAGAGTACAAAGGCGCGGACACGTTCATATACGCAAGAGTTCCAAGTAGTTTCGATGCTCTGGTATTACGACTGCAAATTCCGTCCGTTTTTAACGTCTTAAATTGAAGGGACAGTCACAAGTTGGTCCGTTTTCACTCCATGTCGACAATCACACAGCACCTGAGGTAACAAGCACATCTGAAGACCCATTGTGCACTCGACTGTTCATGCCAACTCACTGCCTCGCACTTTACTACTGTGTACCACTCTTGTCGTCCAACTGCAAAAGACTGGGCCACAACAACTTTCCGCGTCTCCATTGCACTGCGCAAACTACGAAACGCTCCCCAAACATGGCACTCACCCACGCAGACGACTTTTCCGACTTTACACGACGCTCACGCAACGCTCACGCTAGTGACAGCCTTATTTAGGGCTTGACGTCGCACACAAGCGAATGAGCACATTTCGCCTACGACTTAGGCCGCCCTCCTAGTGTGGCTGTTCGGTGTCTGCAGGCAGCGAGGGGCTGCAAGCCTCCTGTGTTCGCGCCTATGTCACCTCTGCTTGCTTGTCAGAGACAGAGTATCGCAAAACATACAACTCACTCCATGAATTGATTGCTACGGCATCTGTCATCAGCAGTCACAACTAGCAACACCAGTAGCAGCCGACTGCACGTAAAGAATTGGAATGTGCAGTGGGATTTTTGTGAATTCGGCGCAAGGCTGATCTTTGCGACATAGGTTTGAGAATCTTATGGGAACACTTGTACTGTTTCTAAATTAAGTGTAGTGGTGGGAGGAGGGTGCTTCGTGCGAATTACAGCACGTTTGCCAATTGTGGCTGCTAATCGTTGGCTCGTATCTGCCTTGACACATTTTCTGGCTGTGAATTATTCCACTTGCATGGCAGTGTGCGCATGTTGGTGTGTTAAAAATTCTGGAGGCGCTGGGTATCGATCCCAGTACCTCTCGCATGCTAAGCGAGCGCTCTACCATCTGAGCTACGCCCCCTGCTGACGAACTGCGCTATCATACAGCCATATCAATGGCACAGACCCTTGCACTCCCATTATTCCGCTGACAAACACTACTCTCAATGTGTCCGTGAGGGTGTCTTTCAGGTTTCCTGCATTCTGTATCGAATCGTAGTTGGCCAAAATCAAAGTGGCACGCACGACGTCGAAAATAGCGTTCGGCCAACGCTCTGAGGTAGACGAACGTGTTGTCCACTCTCTAGACTTCATTGAGGTTAGGCCGTTATACCTAAGGCAGATTTGCACTCGATGACACCTCGACAACAGCCGGTCCTCACATTTACGTTTTGCTCTCCTTACGTCAGTATACGAGTCTGTGACGCTGGCTTTGCAACATCTTGCGTGCCTTTAGGCTCGCCGCGACCAACACTTACCACGCACTGACCACAAAACATGGAGGCGCCGGGGCTTGAACCCGGGACCTTTCACATGCAAAGCGAACGCTCTACCAACTGAGCTACGCCCCCAAGCACAACCAAGCTGCGCTGTTCTCCGTTCTTTGCTACTCTTATGTGCACGGACACGATGGTTGGTTGGTTTGCAGGGGTGAAGGGACCAGAGTACAAAGGCGCGGACACGTTCATATACGCAAGAGTTCCAAGTAGTTTCGATGCTCTGGTATTACGACTGCAAATTCCGTCCGTTTTTAACGTCTTAAATTGAAGGGACAGTCACAAGTTGGTCCGTTTTCACTCCATGTCGACAATCACACAGCACCTGAGGTAACAAGCACATCTGAAGACCCATTGTGCACTCGACTGTTCATGCCAACTCACTGCCTCGCACTTTACTACTGTGTACCACTCTTGTCGTCCAACTGCAAAAGACTGGGCCACAACAACTTTCCGCGTCTCCATTGCACTGCGCAAACTACGAAACGCTCCCCAAACATGGCACTCACCCACGCAGACGACTTTTCCGACTTTACACGACGCTCACGCAACGCTCACGCTAGTGACAGCCTTATTTAGGGCTTGACGTCGCACACAAGCGAATGAGCACATTTCGCCTACGACTTAGGCCGCCCTCCTAGTGTGGCTGTTCGGTGTCTGCAGGCAGCGAGGGGCTGCAAGCCTCCTGTGTTCGCGCCTATGTCACCTCTGCTTGCTTGTCAGAGACAGAGTATCGCAAAACATACAACTCACTCCATGAATTGATTGCTACGGCATCTGTCATCAGCAGTCACAACTAGCAACACCAGTAGCAGCCGACTGCACGTAAAGAATTGGAATGTGCAGTGGGATTTTTGTGAATTCGGCGCAAGGCTGATCTTTGCGACATAGGTTTGAGAATCTTATGGGAACACTTGTACTGTTTCTAAATTAAGTGTAGTGGTGGGAGGAGGGTGCTTCGTGCGAATTACAGCACGTTTGCCAATTGTGGCTGCTAATCGTTGGCTCGTATCTGCCTTGACACATTTTCTGGCTGTGAATTATTCCACTTGCATGGCAGTGTGCGCATGTTGGTGTGTTAAAAATTCTGGAGGCGCTGGGTATCGATCCCAGTACCTCTCGCATGCTAAGCGAGCGCTCTACCATCTGAGCTACGCCCCCTGCTGACGAACTGCGCTATCATACAGCCATATCAATGGCACAGACCCTTGCACTCCCATTATTCCGCTGACAAACACTACTCTCAATGTGTCCGTGAGGGTGTTTTTCAGGTTTCCTGCATTCTGTATCGAATCGTAGTTGGCCAAAATCAAAGTGGCACGCACGACGTCGAAAATAGCGTTCGGCCAACGCTCTGAGGTAGACGAACGTGTTGTCCACTCTCTAGACTTCATTGAGGTTAGGCCGTTATACCTAAGGCAGATTTGCACTCGATGACACCTCGACAACAGCCGGTCCTCACATTTACGTTTTGCTCTCCTTACGTCAGTATACGAGTCTGTGACGCTGGCTTTGCAACATCTTGCGTGCCTTTAGGCTCGCCGCGACCAACACTTACCACGCACTGACCACAAAACATGGAGGCGCCGGGGCTTGAACCCGGGACCTTTCACATGCAAAGCGAACGCTCTACCAACTGAGCTACGCCCCCAAGCACAACCAAGCTGCGCTGTTCTCCGTTCTTTGCTACTCTTATGTGCACGGACACGATGGTTGGTTGGTTTGCAGGGGTGAAGGGACCAGAGTACAAAGGCGCGGACACGTTCATATACGCAAGAGTTCCAAGTAGTTTCGATGCTCTGGTATTACGACTGCAAATTCCGTCCGTTTTTAACGTCTTAAATTGAAGGGACAGTCACAAGTTGGTCCGTTTTCACTCCATGTCGACAATCACACAGCACCTGAGGTAACAAGCACATCTGAAGACCCATTGTGCACTCGACTGTTCATGCCAACTCACTGCCTCGCACTTTACTACTGTGTACCACTCTTGTCGTCCAACTGCAAAAGACTGGGCCACAACAACTTTCCGCGTCTCCATTGCACTGCGCAAACTACGAAACGCTCCCCAAACATGGCACTCACCCACGCAGACGACTTTTCCGACTTTACACGACGCTCACGCAACGCTCACGCTAGTGACAGCCTTATTTAGAGCTTGACGTCGCACACAAACGAATGAGCACATTTCGCCTACGACTTAGGCCGCCCTCCTAGTGTGGCTGTTCGGTGTCTGCAGGCAGCGAGGGGCTGCAAGCCTCCTGTGTTCGCGCCTATGTCACCTCTGCTTGCTTGTCAGAGACAGAGTATCGCAAAACATACAACTCACTCCATGAATTGATTGCTACGGCATCTGTCATCAGCAGTCACAACTAGCAACACCAGTAGCAGCCGACTGCACGTAAAGAATTGGAATGTGCAGTGGGATTTTTGTGAATTCGGCGCAAGGCTGATCTTTGCGACATAGGTTTGAGAATCTTATGGGAACACTTGTACTGTTTCTAAATTAAGTGTAGTGGTGGGAGGAGGGTGCTTCGTGCGAATTACAGCACGTTTGCCAATTGTGGCTGCTAATCGTTGGCTCGTATCTGCCTTGACACATTTTCTGGCTGTGAATTATTCCACTTGCATGGCAGTGTGCGCATGTTGGTGTGTTAAAAATTCTGGAGGCGCTGGGTATCGATCCCAGTACCTCTCGCATGCTAAGCGAGCGCTCTACCATCTGAGCTACGCCCCCTGCTGACGAACTGCGCTATCATACAGCCATATCAATGGCACAGACCCTTGCACTCCCATTATTCCGCTGACAAACACTACTCTCAATGTGTCCGTGAGGGTGTCTTTCAGGTTTCCTGCATTCTGTATCGAATCGTAGTTGGCCAAAATCAAAGTGGCACGCACGACGTCGAAAATAGCGTTCGGCCAACGCTCTGAGGTAGACGAACGTGTTGTCCACTCTCTAGACTTCATTGAGGTTAGGCCGTTATACCTAAGGCAGATTTGCACTCGATGACACCTCGACAACAGCCGGTCCTCACATTTACGTTTTGCTCTCCTTACGTCAGTATACGAGTCTGTGACGCTGGCTTTGCAACATCTTGCGTGCCTTTAGGCTCGCCGCGACCAACACTTACCACGCACTGACCACAAAACATGGAGGCGCCGGGGCTTGAACCCGGGACCTTTCACATGCAAAGCGAACGCTCTACCAACTGAGCTACGCCCCCAAGCACAACCAAGCTGCGCTGTTCTCCGTTCTTTGCTACTCTTATGTGCACGGACACGATGGTTGGTTGGTTTGCAGGGGTGAAGGGACCAGAGTACAAAGGCGCGGACACGTTCATATACGCAAGAGTTCCAAGTAGTTTCGATGCTCTGGTATTACGACTGCAAATTCCGTCCGTTTTTAACGTCTTAAATTGAAGGGACAGTCACAAGTTGGTCCGTTTTCACTCCATGTCGACAATCACACAGCACCTGAGGTAACAAGCACATCTGAAGACCCATTGTGCACTCGACTGTTCATGCCAACTCACTGCCTCGCACTTTACTACTGTGTACCACTCTTGTCGTCCAACTGCAAAAGACTGGGCCACAACAACTTTCCGCGTCTCCATTGCACTGCGCAAACTACGAAACGCTCCCCAAACATGGCACTCACCCACGCAGACGACTTTTCCGACTTTACACGACGCTCACGCAACGCTCACGCTAGTGACAGCCTTATTTAGGGCTTGACGTCGCACACAAGCGAATGAGCACATTTCGCCTACGACTTAGGCCGCCCTCCTAGTGTGGCTGTTCGGTGTCTGCAGGCAGCGAGGGGCTGCAAGCCTCCTGTGTTCGCGCCTATGTCACCTCTGCTTGCTTGTCAGAGACAGAGTATCGCAAAACATACAACTCACTCCATGAATTGATTGCTACGGCATCTGTCATCAGCAGTCACAACTAGCAACACCAGTAGCAGCCGACTGCACGTAAAGAATTGGAATGTGCAGTGGGATTTTTGTGAATTCGGCGCAAGGCTGATCTTTGCGACATAGGTTTGAGAATCTTATGGGAACACTTGTACTGTTTCTAAATTAAGTGTAGTGGTGGGAGGAGGGTGCTTCGTGCGAATTACAGCACGTTTGCCAATTGTGGCTGCTAATCGTTGGCTCGTATCTGCCTTGACACATTTTCTGGCTGTGAATTATTCCACTTGCATGGCAGTGTGCGCATGTTGGTGTGTTAAAAATTCTGGAGGCGCTGGGTATCGATCCCAGTACCTCTCGCATGCTAAGCGAGCGCTCTACCATCTGAGCTACGCCCCCTGCTGACGAACTGCGCTATCATACAGCCATATCAATGGCACAGACCCTTGCACTCCCATTATTCCGCTGACAAACACTACTCTCAATGTGTCCGTGAGGGTGTTTTTCAGGTTTCCTGCATTCTGTATCGAATCGTAGTTGGCCAAAATCAAAGTGGCACGCACGACGTCGAAAATAGCGTTCGGCCAACGCTCTGAGGTAGACGAACGTGTTGTCCACTCTCTAGACTTCATTGAGGTTAGGCCGTTATACCTAAGGCAGATTTGCACTCGATGACACCTCGACAACAGCCGGTCCTCACATTTACGTTTTGCTCTCCTTACGTCAGTATACGAGTCTGTGACGCTGGCTTTGCAACATCTTGCGTGCCTTTAGGCTCGCCGCGACCAACACTTACCACGCACTGACCACAAAACATGGAGGCGCCGGGGCTTGAACCCGGGACCTTTCACATGCAAAGCGAACGCTCTACCAACTGAGCTACGCCCCCAAGCACAACCAAGCTGCGCTGTTCTCCGTTCTTTGCTACTCTTATGTGCACGGACACGATGGTTGGTTGGTTTGCAGGGGTGAAGGGACCAGAGTACAAAGGCGCGGACACGTTCATATACGCAAGAGTTCCAAGTAGTTTCGATGCTCTGGTATTACGACTGCAAATTCCGTCCGTTTTTAACGTCTTAAATTGAAGGGACAGTCACAAGTTGGTCCGTTTTCACTCCATGTCGACAATCACACAGCACCTGAGGTAACAAGCACATCTGAAGACCCATTGTGCACTCGACTGTTCATGCCAACTCACTGCCTCGCACTTTACTACTGTGTACCACTCTTGTCGTCCAACTGCAAAAGACTGGGCCACAACAACTTTCCGCGTCTCCATTGCACTGCGCAAACTACGAAACGCTCCCCAAACATGGCACTCACCCACGCAGACGACTTTTCCGACTTTACACGACGCTCACGCAACGCTCACGCTAGTGACAGCCTTATTTAGAGCTTGACGTCGCACACAAACGAATGAGCACATTTCGCCTACGACTTAGGCCGCCCTCCTAGTGTGGCTGTTCGGTGTCTGCAGGCAGCGAGGGGCTGCAAGCCTCCTGTGTTCGCGCCTATGTCACCTCTGCTTGCTTGTCAGAGACAGAGTATCGCAAAACATACAACTCACTCCATGAATTGATTGCTACGGCATCTGTCATCAGCAGTCACAACTAGCAACACCAGTAGCAGCCGACTGCACGTAAAGAATTGGAATGTGCAGTGGGATTTTTGTGAATTCGGCGCAAGGCTAATCTTTGCGACATAGGTTTGAGAATCTTATGGGAACACTTGTACTGTTTCTAAATTAAGTGTAGTGGTGGGAGGAGGGTGCTTCGTGCGAATTACAGCACGTTTGCCAATTGTGGCTGCTAATCGTTGGCTCGTATCTGCCTTGACACATTTTCTGGCTGTGAATTATTCCACTTGCATGGCAGTGTGCGCATGTTGGTGTGTTAAAAATTCTGGAGGCGCTGGGTATCGATCCCAGTACCTCTCGCATGCTAAGCGAGCGCTCTACCATCTGAGCTACGCCCCCTGCTGACGAACTGCGCTATCATACAGCCATATCAATGGCACAGACCCTTGCACTCCCATTATTCCGCTGACAAACACTACTCTCAATGTGTCCGTGAGGGTGTCTTTCAGGTTTCCTGCATTCTGTATCGAATCGTAGTTGGCCAAAATCAAAGTGGCACGCACGACGTCGAAAATAGCGTTCGGCCAACGCTCTGAGGTAGACGAACGTGTTGTCCACTCTCTAGACTTCATTGAGGTTAGGCCGTTATACCTAAGGCAGATTTGCACTCGATGACACCTCGACAACAGCCGGTCCTCACATTTACGTTTTGCTCTCCTTACGTCAGTATACGAGTCTGTGACGCTGGCTTTGCAACATCTTGCGTGCCTTTAGGCTCGCCGCGACCAACACTTACCACGCACTGACCACAAAACATGGAGGCGCCGGGGCTTGAACCCGGGACCTTTCACATGCAAAGCGAACGCTCTACCAACTGAGCTACGCCCCCAAGCACAACCAAGCTGCGCTGTTCTCCGTTCTTTGCTACTCTTATGTGCACGGACACGATGGTTGGTTGGTTTGCAGGGGTGAAGGGACCAGAGTACAAAGGCGCGGACACGTTCATATACGCAAGAGTTCCAAGTAGTTTCGATGCTCTGGTATTACGACTGCAAATTCCGTCCGTTTTTAACGTCTTAAATTGAAGGGACAGTCACAAGTTGGTCCGTTTTCACTCCATGTCGACAATCACACAGCACCTGAGGTAACAAGCACATCTGAAGACCCATTGTGCACTCGACTGTTCATGCCAACTCACTGCCTCGCACTTTACTACTGTGTACCACTCTTGTCGTCCAACTGCAAAAGACTGGGCCACAACAACTTTCCGCGTCTCCATTGCACTGCGCAAACTACGAAACGCTCCCCAAACATGGCACTCACCCACGCAGACGACTTTTCCGACTTTACACGACGCTCACGCAACGCTCACGCTAGTGACAGCCTTATTTAGGGCTTGACGTCGCACACAAGCGAATGAGCACATTTCGCCTACGACTTAGGCCGCCCTCCTAGTGTGGCTGTTCGGTGTCTGCAGGCAGCGAGGGGCTGCAAGCCTCCTGTGTTCGCGCCTATGTCACCTCTGCTTGCTTGTCAGAGACAGAGTATCGCAAAACATACAACTCACTCCATGAATTGATTGCTACGGCATCTGTCATCAGCAGTCACAACTAGCAACACCAGTAGCAGCCGACTGCACGTAAAGAATTGGAATGTGCAGTGGGATTTTTGTGAATTCGGCGCAAGGCTGATCTTTGCGACATAGGTTTGAGAATCTTATGGGAACACTTGTACTGTTTCTAAATTAAGTGTAGTGGTGGGAGGAGGGTGCTTCGTGCGAATTACAGCACGTTTGCCAATTGTGGCTGCTAATCGTTGGCTCGTATCTGCCTTGACACATTTTCTGGCTGTGAATTATTCCACTTGCATGGCAGTGTGCGCATGTTGGTGTGTTAAAAATTCTGGAGGCGCTGGGTATCGATCCCAGTACCTCTCGCATGCTAAGCGAGCGCTCTACCATCTGAGCTACGCCCCCTGCTGACGAACTGCGCTATCATACAGCCATATCAATGGCACAGACCCTTGCACTCCCATTATTCCGCTGACAAACACTACTCTCAATGTGTCCGTGAGGGTGTTTTTCAGGTTTCCTGCATTCTGTATCGAATCGTAGTTGGCCAAAATCAAAGTGGCACGCACGACGTCGAAAATAGCGTTCGGCCAACGCTCTGAGGTAGACGAACGTGTTGTCCACTCTCTAGACTTCATTGAGGTTAGGCCGTTATACCTAAGGCAGATTTGCACTCGATGACACCTCGACAACAGCCGGTCCTCACATTTACGTTTTGCTCTCCTTACGTCAGTATACGAGTCTGTGACGCTGGCTTTGCAACATCTTGCGTGCCTTTAGGCTCGCCGCGACCAACACTTACCACGCACTGACCACAAAACATGGAGGCGCCGGGGCTTGAACCCGGGACCTTTCACATGCAAAGCGAACGCTCTACCAACTGAGCTACGCCCCCAAGCACAACCAAGCTGCGCTGTTCTCCGTTCTTTGCTACTCTTATGTGCACGGACACGATGGTTGGTTGGTTTGCAGGGGTGAAGGGACCAGAGTACAAAGGCGCGGACACGTTCATATACGCAAGAGTTCCAAGTAGTTTCGATGCTCTGGTATTACGACTGCAAATTCCGTCCGTTTTTAACGTCTTAAATTGAAGGGACAGTCACAAGTTGGTCCGTTTTCACTCCATGTCGACAATCACACAGCACCTGAGGTAACAAGCACATCTGAAGACCCATTGTGCACTCGACTGTTCATGCCAACTCACTGCCTCGCACTTTACTACTGTGTACCACTCTTGTCGTCCAACTGCAAAAGACTGGGCCACAACAACTTTCCGCGTCTCCATTGCACTGCGCAAACTACGAAACGCTCCCCAAACATGGCACTCACCCACGCAGACGACTTTTCCGACTTTACACGACCGCTCACGCAACGCTCACGCTAGTGACAGCCTTATTTAGGGCTTGACGTCGCACACAAGCGAATGAGCACATTTCGCCTACGACTTAGGCCGCCCTCCTAGTGTGGCTGTTCGTGTCTGCAGGCAGCGAGGGGCTGCAAGCCTCCTGTGTTCGCGCCTATGTCACCTTCTGCTTGCTTGTCAGAGACAGAGTATCGCAAACATACAACTCACTCCATGAATTGATTGCTACGGCATCTGTCATCAGCAGTCACAACTAGCAACACCAGTAGCAGCCGACTGCACGTAAAGAATTGGAATGTGCAGTGGGATTTTTGTGAATTCGGCGCAAGGCTGATCTTTGCGACATAGGTTTGAGATCTTATGGGAACACTTGTACTGTTTCTAAATTAAGTGTAGTGGTGGGAGGAGGGTGCTTCGTGCGAATTACAGCACGTTTGCCAATTGTGGCTGCTAATCGTTGGCTCGTATCTGCCTTGACACATTTTCTGGCTGTGAATTATTCCACTTGCATGGCAGTGTGCGCATGTTGGTGTGTTAAAAATTCTGGAGGCGCTGGGTATCGATCCAGTACCTCTCGCATGCTAAGCGAGCGCTCTACCATCTGAGCTACGCCCCCTGCTGACGAACTGCGCTATCATACAGCCATATCAATGGCACAGACCCTTGCACTCCCATTATTCCGCTGACAAACACTACTCTCAATGTGTCCGTGAGGGTGTCTTTCAGGTTTCCTGCATTCTGTATCGAATCGTAGTTGGCCAAAATCAAAGTGGCACGCACGACGTCGAAAATAGCGTTCGGCCAACGCTCTGAGGTAGACGAACGTGTTGTCCACTCTCTAGACTTCATTGAGGTTAGGCCGTTATACCTAAGGCAGATTTGCACTCGATGACACCTCGACAACAGCCGGTCCTCACATTACGTTTTGCTCTCCTTACGTCAGTATACGAGTCTGTGACGCTGGCTTTGCAACATCTTGCGTGCCTTTAGGCTCGCCGCGACCAACACTTACCACGCACTGACCACAAAACATGGAGGCGCCGGGGCTTGAACCCGGGACCTTTCACATGCAAAGCGAACGCTCTACCAACTGAGCTACGCCCCCAAGCACAACCAAGCTGCGCTGTTCTCCGTTCTTTGCTACTCTTATGTGCACGGACACGATGGTTGGTTGGTTTGCAGGGGTGAAGGGACCAGAGTACAAAGGCGCGGACACGTTCATATACGCAAGAGTTCCAAGTAGTTTCGATGCTCTGGTATTACGACTGCAAATTCCGTCCGTTTTTAACGTCTTAAATTGAAGGGACAGTCACAAGTTGGTCCGTTTTCACTCCATGTCGACAATCACACAGCACCTGAGGTAACAAGCACATCTGAAGACCCATTGTGCACTCGACTGTTCATGCCAACTCACTGCCTCGCACTTTACTACTGTGTACCACTCTTGTCGTCCAACTGCAAAAGACTGGGCCACAACAACTTTCCGCGTCTCCATTGCACTGCGCAAACTACGAACGCTCCCCAAACATGGCACTCACCCACGCAGACGACTTTTCCGACTTTACACGACGCTCACGCAACGCTCACGCTAGTGACAGCCTTATTTAGGGCTTGACGTCGCACACAAGCGAATGAGCACATTTCGCCTACGACTTAGGCCGCCCTCCTAGTGTGGCTGTTCGGTGTCTGCAGGCAGCGAGGGGCTGCAAGCCTCCTGTGTTCGCGCCTATGTCACCTCTGCTTGCTTGTCAGAGACAGAGTATCGCAAAACATACAACTCACTCCATGAATTGATTGCTACGGCATCTGTCATCAGCAGTCACAACTAGCAACACCAGTAGCAGCCGACTGCACGTAAAGAATTGGAATGTGCAGTGGGATTTTTGTGAATCGGCGCAAGGCTAATCTTTGCGACATAGGTTTGAGAATCTTATGGGAACACTTGTACTGTTTCTAAATTAAGTGTAGTGGTGGGAGGAGGGTGCTTCGTGCGAATTACAGCACGTTTGCCAATTGTGGCTGCTAATCGTTGGCTCGTATCTGCCTTGACACATTTTCTGGCTGTGAATTATTCCACTTGCATGGCAGTGTGCGCATGTTGGTGTGTTAAAAATTCTGGAGGCGCTGGTATCGATCCCAGTACCTCTCGCATGCTAAGCGAGCGCTCTACCATCTGAGCTACGCCCCCTGCTGACGAACTGCGCTATCATACAGCCATATCAATGGCACAGACCCTTGCACTCTCATTATTCCGCTGACAAACACTACTCTCAATGTGTCCGTGAGGGTGTCTTTCAGGTTTCCTGCATTCTGTATCGAATCGTAGTTGGCCCAAAATCAAAGTGGCACGCACGACGTCGAAAATAGCGTTCGGCCAACGCTCTGAGGTAGACGACGTGTTGTCCACTCTCTAGACTTCATTGAGGTTAGGCCGTTATACCTAAGGCAGATTTGCACTCGATGACACCTCGACAACAGCCGGTCCTCACATTTACGTTTTGCTCTCCTTACGTCAGTATACGAGTCTGTGACGCTGGCTTTGCAACATCTTGCGTGCCTTTAGGCTCGCCGCGACCAACACTTACCACGCACTGACCACAAAACATGGGAGGCGCCGGGGCTTGAACCCGGGACCTTTCACATGCAAAGCGAACGCTCTACCAACTGAGCTACGCCCCCCAAGCACACCAAGCTGCGCTGTTCTCCGTTCTTTGCTACTCTTATGTGCACGGACACGATGGTTGGTTGGTTTGCAGGGGTGAAGGGACCAGAGTACAAAGGCGCGGACACGTTCATATACGCAAGAGTTCCAAGTAGTTTCGATGCTCTGGTATTACGACTGCAAATTCCGTCCGTTTTTAACGTCTTAATTGAAGGACAGTCACAAGTTGGTCCGTTTTCACTCCATGTCGACAATCACACAGCACCTGAGGTAACAAGCACATCTGAAGACCCATTGTGCACTCGACTGTTCATGCCAACTCACTGCCTCGCACTTTACTACTGTGTACCACTCTTGTCGTCCAACTGCAAAAGACTGGGCCACAACAACTTCCGCGTCTCCATTGCACTGCGCAAACTACGAAACGCTCCCCAAACATGGCACTCACCCACGCAGACGACTTTTCCGACTTTACACGACGCTCACGCAACGCTCACGCTAGTGACAGCCTTATTTAGAGCTTGACGTCGCACACAAGCGAATGAGCACATTTCGCCTACGACTTAGGCGCCCTCCTAGTGTGGCTGTTCGGTGTCTGCAGGCAGCGAGGGGCTGCAAGCCTCCTGTGTTCGCGCCTATGTCACCTCTGCTTGCTTGTCAGAGACAGAGTATCGCAAAACATACAACTCACTCCATGAATTGATTGCTACGGCATCTGTCATCAGCAGTCACAACTAGCAACACCAGTAGCAGCCGACTGCACGTAAAGAATTGGAATGTGCAGTGGGATTTTTGTGAATTCGGCGCAAGGCTGATCTTTGCGACATAGGTTTGAGAATCTTATGGGAACACTTGTACTGTTTTCTAAATTAAGTGTAGTGGTGGGAGGAGGGTGCTTCGTGCGAATTACAGCACGTTTGCCAATTGTGGCTGCTAATCGTTGGCTCGTATCTGCCTTGACACATTTTCTGGCTGTGAATTATTCCACTTGCATGGCAGTGTGCGCATGTTGGTGTGTTAAAAATTCTGGAGGCGCTGGGTATCGATCCCAGTACCTCTCGCATGCTAAGCGAGCGCTCTACCATCTGAGCTACGCCCCTGCTGACGAACTGCGCTATCATACAGCCATATCAATGGCACAGACCCTTGCACTCCCATTATTCCGCTGACAAACACTACTCTCAATGTGTCCGTGAGGGTGTCTTTCAGGTTTCCTGCATTCTGTATCGAATCGTAGTTGGCCAAAATCAAAGTGGCACGCACGACGTCGAAAATAGCGTTCGGCCAACGCTCTGAGGTAGACGAACGTGTTGTCCACTCTCTAGACTTCATTGAGGTTAGGCCGTTATACCTAAGGCAGATTTGCACTCGATGACACCTCGACAACAGCCGGTCCTCACATTTACGTTTTTGCTCTCCTTACGTCAGTATACGAGTCTGTGACGCTGGCTTTGCAACATCTTGCGTGCCTTTAGGCTCGCCGCGACCAACACTTACCACGCACTGACCACAAAACATGGAGGCGCCGGGGCTTGAACCCGGGACCTTTCACATGCAAAGCGAACGCTCTACCAACTGAGCTACGCCCCCAAGCACAACCAAGCTGCGCTGTTCTCCGTTCTTTGCTACTCTTATGTGCACGGACACGATGGTTGGTTGGTTTGCAGGGGTGAAGGGACCAGAGTACAAAGGCGCGGACACGTTCATATACGCAAGAGTTCCAAGTAGTTTCGATGCTCTGGTATTACGACTGCAAATTCCGGTCCGTTTTTAACGTCTTAAATTGAAGGGACAGTCACAAGTTGGTCCGTTTTCACTCCATGTCGACAATCACACAGCACCTGAGGTAACAAGCACATCTGAAGACCCATTGTGCACTCGACTGTTCATGCCAACTCACTGCCTCGCACTTTACTACTGTGTACCACTCTTGTCGTCCAACTGCAAAAGACTGGGCCACAACAACTTTCCGCGTCTCCATTGCACTGCGCAAACTACGAAACGCTCCCCAAACATGGCACTCACCCACGCAGACGACTTTTCCGACTTTACACGACGCTCACGCAACGC